>NC_091457.1:77256463-77600629 GCF_027789765.1 Dendropsophus ebraccatus
TATAACAGTAAACTCTAAGGCCTTGTTCTCACATTGTAAGACAGCGGCCGTTCTGGGACATGGCCGTGTCACAGAACGGCTGATGTCTGCGAAGTTCACCCCGGTCGGTACTGCAGTACCGGCCGGATGAACTTCATTTCTTTTGAATTGGAATGCTGACACATTCTGGTGTGCCAGCATCCCAATTAACCATTGCAGACAACGTAAAGTGCGGCCGGAGCCATACTTTACATTGTCTGCAGTGTCAATTTTGTGCTGCCGCTGTTCACTGAAAGTTGCCATGTCATTATTTTGTGTGGCCGCATGGAATCCCCGCTGGAGTGTATGCAGTGTATATACACTCCGGTCGGGATTCCATAGTAATGAAATTGATCTCCGCTGTCATTAAATAACTTCCATTGTTGCAAACCTGCAACAACGGCCGTTGTTTAATGAATTTATACGTTGTGTTAACGTGGCCTTAATCAACAGTAGATGTGATATAAAGCAAGTTTGCAATTTACATTCATTACATATTTACATTCATATACTTGAAATCTAGGTCCCGCCTCCTGAATGCAGCTTTTTGAGGCTAAACACAGAACACAGGACAGGACAAATATGCTTTATATCACATCGCCTGTTAATTTAGTTATACCGCCAAGTACACTTTAACCCCATAATGACATGGGCCATTTACCCCCGCAGCCTGGGCCTTGGGGCAAACGGGCGTAAATGTATGCCCGCCGGGGTATCAGGCTATGGAGCAGGCTAAGGAGCTCACCCCATAGCGGGTGAGGACTGGCTGCTATAGGCAGCCAGTTCCTCACCCTCAATGGCGGGCTGCCGCGACTACGGTGCCACAGCAATCTATTGCCGAGCCAGGATCAGCGTCATTGCGACGCTCAGGCCCGGCACGGGCAGAAGAACGGATCTCCCCCCCCCGCGATCGCATCGCGGGGGGGGGGAGATCCGTCCCACTAGACACCAGGGACGTGAGGTCTGAAACCCTTCAATGCAGCTGTCAGGTTTGACAGCTGCATTGAAGTGCTTAATTAGCCGGCGCGGCAACGGGACCCGCGCCAGCTAATAGAGGCACTGCCCGGCTGCAGATTGCAGCCGGGATCAGTGCCGTTCAGAGCGGGGTCCCGGCGGGACCCCGCTCTGAACAGCCCCCACGGCACCATGACGTACCAGGTACGTCATGAGTCGCTAAGGGGTTAAGTGTGGGTACCCGGGACATCTCCGGTCACTTACCGATAGGGACCCCCGTAGAGTGTTTGCAGGGGTCCTGATCGCATTGCTTGATTGCCGGAGGTCTCTTACCTTCCTATGTGCAGTCAACCTTCCTATGTGCAACCTACTGATACAGTCTGCCACAGGCAGAAGATCAGAAGATCGCCGATAACACTGATCCCTGCTATGCTATAGCATAGCAGTGATCAGTGTATGGGGGAGGGGACTATAAAAGAGTAAAAAAAAAGCAATAAAAGTTTTAAAAAAGTCCCAAAGCCCCTCCCCCAATAAAAGTGAAAATCACCCCCCTTCCCATCTTAAACATAAAACACATAAAAATAATAAAGCTAATTGTACGTAATCGTCTGATCTATTAAGATAAAACATTATTATTCCTGCACGGTGAATGGCGTGAACAAAAAGCAGTAAAAAATCGCAGAGATTGCTTTTTTTAAATTACATTTTATGTATAAAAAATTAATAAAAAGCGATTATTATACGTCTGATCTAGGAAAAAATGTTACTAATAAAAAAAAAGTTTTACTGCTAATAAAAATAGCAAAACATTAGAAAACCTAGAAAACATGCATATCGCTGTGTTCAGACTGATTTATAGAATAGAGAAAAAAATGGCAGTTTTACCATAAAGTGTATTACGTAAACATGGAAGCCCCTCAAAATTTGCGGAATTGCATTTTCTGACCCAAATTCACCCCATAAATGATATTTTGGGGGTTTCAGCAAATGGGGAAACAGAAAAAACACAGGGCAGAGCGCCTCATAGGGTGACACTGTATACTCAAAAGCACCATGGCGAAGTTGCACACAGGTTTAAGCTAACCTGATGTGGTTGTGAGAAGCCACAACCACTATAACAGCATGTAAATGGTGTAATGTATACTTGGCCGCTGCAGGAGACTCTCAGCCGCAAAACCCTCGGGTATGCGTAGTCATATGTAGAATCCAAATGAAAAAGGGAGATATGTCCTCGCGCAGACCATAAGTATAGAAGCAAATTTTTTATATACACCAATAAAATTTGTTTCTATACTTATGGTCTGCACGGGGACATATCTCCCTTTTTCATTTGGATTCTACATTTTGGGGGTTCCGTCATTCATTTTATGGCAAATTGAAAAATGCCATTGCAAAGTACACCTGTTCCTGAAAAAAAACAAGACCTCACATGGCCCTGTAGGTGGAAAAATAAAAGTGTTATGGGTCTTAGAAGGCGAGGGTTAAAATGAATGAAGGATGCAAGGTAACTACTAACATATGTAAATGTGGTGTCCCAGCACGGGTGTTCTTTTTCATGTACACCTGACGCAAAATCTCCTTACTCCAGGTGAAGTGGTGATGAAGGTATTTTAGGGTTTCAACACAAGAGGTCAGTGTTTTATATGTATGCTCTCATGTCATGCTGAGCTGAAGCTAACAAAGTTTTTTTGTGTGCCATGTGCTTTTGCTGACCTATGGGAGATGTTCTTTCTTTCTCTCTCTTCTTCTTTTTCTTGCACACATTCCTTTCCACCACTGACAGGGTCCCTTACATAGCCCATGTAGGAAGTTACTTGGTAGGAGGAGATGTAGCTTTAGTTCTACTCAGATTCTCATGGGAGAAGGACACACAGAGCAGATGTCCCTGCTTTAGCCAAGTAAGGGCTTGGCTCTGCCTGGATCCTTGTCCGGGACAAGTCAGTGCAGAAAGTGTTTAGAGAGTTGGTTAAGACACATGTATGCAGAAGCAACTACAGACACTCAGTTCTTTCAGTATTTCTTTTATACTTACTACGCAGTGCTAGACACTACAAAGTAAGAAGAGTTGAGGATTATCCTAGCCCACACTGTGAACCAGTCTAAAAGGTACAGGACAGTATCCTAATACACAAGAGGAACTAGTCTGGATAGGACAAAGCTACCAGTATCCTGTCTCACAGTGCAGGTAACCAGGAAGCATTGGAAGCTTGGCTTCACCCAGATAACCAAGGATGGAGCTTGTATCATCCTATTAGGACAAGTCATCACTTGGGACTCAGTCATCCTTTACTCCGCACCTGCACCTAAACACACTAGCCGTACACCTTAGGTTCATTTTCCCCTTTCTGTGGGTGGTGGTACCAATAGTCTGGGTGGGTCAATTGCCACTCAGGACTACCATGACAAGAGCCCAAAGGACCCATCACAACCCGGCAAGGGACCCATCACCAACCATTTTGCGGATTACAGACAGCCACAACACAAAGCAGCTACCAACATCACACCTGTGTGCTGGACTAGCACTGGCATCACAACACTAACATCCTTGGCTGAGCTGTACAACAAAACCGACCCACCACCACAGACTGGTGTCACCAGTAACGCCTTAGTACGTCACCAGTCCAGTAAACCACATAAAACTAATTTTTACTACGTCAGAGGTGTCTATAGGATTTAATGTTATGAACCACGTTTTCTGGTTCAGGCGATTAAAAGGTCAATGGCTATTAGATACAGTTGAAATTGTTCTACCTAGTTATAGCCCTTATTAATTATATGACCTTTCAGAAGTGTTTACTATATTATATCTGGACATGTATTTCTGTAGGAATCATTCACCTACCCCAAGTACCCAATCTGGCTCTCTATATTCAGTAATATACATTGTTATTGGTTAAGATATCCATTTTGTAATCCATGTCCTGGTTTATTAAACACTATTGTTAGGATCCAGTATTTTTACATTTACTAACTAAAACCCTGCATTGTATATTCCAAGCATCACAGCAAGGGACAACAAGATTTTTGTCAGAGCCTAATTAAATAATTATGAGCCCTATGTGTGCTGTATTTTAACCCATCTAGGAGGTTGGAAGACATTGTAGACATGGTGAGCTTTGCTTGCTCATTTGCACAGTATTTCTTGCTTTGCAAAGCACAAGATATTCAGCTTCAAAGTTGTAGTGACAGCTAGGCACAGGATGAATCCAAGGCCTATTCTAGAAAGGTCACAAAAACAGCTGCAATTACTGTGATGTGAAGTCGTGTAGTGAATAAATTACTCAGAAAGGGACAATTTACACATCATGAGGTTCGAAAAACCAGAATCAGAACAGAGATTTTCATCGACAAACATCCCTCACCTGTGGGGCCCTACTCTCACCAGACAGCCTCACTTAATAATGTAAAGTTAATGAGAAGACACACACTGATTTAAAGACGCAATTAAATTCTGATTTTATGGCCAATTCCTGTGATAATTTTTTATTTCAAACACAATTTGTACATAAACGTTCAAGGAGGAAGACTCATTGAGGATTCTGGATCGCATCTACACATGATTAATATTTATTAACTGCACAGATTTTAAGAAATCATTTTTCTAAACCAATTACAGTAGCCCCAAGCTTGATAACCTGTCTTGGTTCTGTAATCCACCCATTCCCTAATGACCTCTTCTACCCTGCTCTAGTTCAGCCATGTCCTTTTTATATAGTGTTGCCCAAATCTCTCCAGTTTTACAACAACGGGCGCTGTTGGTGCTTAACAGTACATAGTGGGAACATAGTAGGAACCTAATTCCCCGGTATCAGCATCAGTATGTTTTTGGAGCATAAAAAGTAAATTGGAGTGCCCATAAGAAAAACCATGCAAACATAAGGAGACCGTTGCCCTTAGTCCCATTTGATCCCAGGAGCCCAGCACTGCAAGGCAACTGTGCTAACTTCCTGTTTGATAATCCAGATTTCCCACTGGGAGTGGGTACAGACACCTTTCTCATATGGGATAAGAACACCTCCTCAAGACTTGCTCAGATTCATTCAGACTCCTTTGTACTTCCTCCCCTCATTCCTGGTTGGAATACTTACAATTAGGTTTCTTTCTTGCACCTTAAGGCCAGGTTCAGACTATGTAACTGTGCGGCTGTATTTGCGGCTGTAATTGTGCGGCGGTATTTTTGGTGGTTCATGCATACGCTGGAAAGTATAGGATATACGGCTGCACAGTGCACACTATGTATGAATCTACGGCCCGATCGTAAACGGACCCGTAAAAAATGAACAAGACCATTGTTTGCGGCTGGACATGCGGCCGAGGATTGACAGGCGGTCCGTACGGAGTACTTCAAAAATAGCCGGCAATGATGCCGAATGCCGATGCCTCTAATAGTTAATATATTAAATTAATAAAACACATTTTCTTTGTAATAAAGTCCCTTTCGTTGGTCAATAATTTAATTCTAACGAATCCATCATTTTGCAATTAAATATACTGTTAAAATAAATAGATATATAAATAAATGTATATTTATATATATATTTATTTTTTGACAGTATATTTAATTGCACAATGATGGATTCGTTAGAATTAAATTATTGACCAACGAAACTGAATTTATTTAATCGAAAATGTGTTTTATTAATTAAATATTAATTAGTACAGGAAGCTCCATAAGCCGTTAATTCATATTGCCGGCAAAAGAGCATTCTGTACTAATCATCACTTTACTTTAATGAAAACATCAAATGTTTCTTCTAATTATGTTATCACAATAGCATTATTAGAAGAAACATTTAGAATTATATGTGCGCTCAGCTAATTGGCTGATCGGCTCAGCGCACATATAATTAGCGGGTCCGTAGCACAGTGACTTCATTGTGCTGCGGACCAGCAAAGAGGCAACATCGGGGTGAGTATAGAGCTCTCCCCACCCCCTCCCCAGCACTGCACCCCTCCCAGCAAGGAAGGGGGGGTCAGTTAACCCCTTCCTTGCTGGGATGGGTGCAGTCTGACATCAGTCTGGCCCCCAAGGGGTTAAGGGGGATGCAAAACATCCTCCCTTAACCCCTTGGGGGCCAGACTGTAAGCAGCGATCTGTAAAGATGCTGCATACTGTAAGGTGCACAACACCGCTCACAATGATGGGTGTTGTGCTCCTGTTTGTGTGTTTTTTGTGTGTTTCTCCCTTTTTGTTTTTCAGATATCGGTATCTTGTGGATTACGTCGGATTCCGTGGACTACGTCGATGACCAGCGTTTTTTTGATGTTTTTTTTTAATAAAATGGTCAATGAGGGGTGTGGGGGTGTTTTTATTTACCAGGCTGCTGTCGTTTGGTTTTTAACCCGGCTGGTTATAAAAATAGGGGGGACCCTATGCGGGTTTTTTTTTTAAATAAATAAATAATTAAAAAAAAAACGCATAGGGTCCCCCCCTATTTTTATAACCAGCCGGGTTAAAAACCAAACGACAGCAGCCTGGTAACACCAGGGTGGGAAGAGCCATTGGTTTAGGCCCTCCCCAGCCTAAATCTTACCAGCCTGCTGCTGCCCGGTCCAGGAGCGCCAATTTTGACACTCCGGGACCACTGGCACCCGGCTCTTCCCAGTACCCCTGGTGGCATTGGGTACTGGGGTAATAATAGGGGGTTAGTGTTAGCCATTTTATACCGGCTAACACTAGGCCCCAACTTAGTAATGGATTCCGTCTATTAGACGGCTTCCACTACTAAGTCTATAAAGTAAAGAAATAAAGACAAGACACAAGTTAAAAAAATAATTTATTCAAATAAAAACACCCCCACACCCCTCATTGACCATTTTAATAAAAAAAAACATTAAAAAAACGCTGGGCATCGACGTAGTCCACGGAATCCGACGTAATCCACAGGATACCGATATCTGAAAAACAAAAAGGGAGAAACACACAAAAAACACACAAACAGGAGCACAACACCCATCATTGTGAGCGGTGTTGTGCACCTTACAGTATGCAGCATCTTTACAGATCGCTGCTTACAGTCTGGCCCCCAAGGGGTTAAGGGAGGATGTTTTGCATCCCCCTTAACCCCTTGGGGGCCAGACTGATGTCAGACTGCACCCATCCCAGCAAGGAAGGGGTTAACTGACCCCCCCTTCCTTGCTGGGAGGGGTGCAGTGCTGGGGAGGGGGTGGGGAGAGCTCTATACTCACCCCGATGTGTCCTCTTCGCTGGTCCGCAGCACAATGAAGTCACTGTGCTGCGGACCCGCTAATTATACGTGCGCTCAGCCGATCAGCCAATCAGCTGAGCGCACATATAATTCTAAATGTTTCTTCTAATAATGCTATTGTGATAACATAATTAGAAGAAACATTTGATGTTTTCATTAAAGTAAATTGATGCTTAGTACAGAAAGCTCTTTTGCCGGCAATATGAATTAACGGCTTATGGAGCTTCCTGTACTAATTAATATTTAATTAAGAAAACACATTTTCGATGAAATAAATTCAGTTTCGTTGGTCAATAATTTAATTCTAACGAATCCATCATTGTGCAATTAAATATACTGTCAAAAAATAAATATATATATAAATATACATTTATTTATATATATATTTATTTTAACAGTATATTTAATTGCAAAATGATGGATTAGTTTAAATTTAATTATTGAACAACGAAAGGGACTTTATTACAACGAAAATGTGTTTTATTATTTTAATAGATTAACCATGAGAGACATCGGCATTAGTGCAGAGGATTGCAAACCCCGGTAATAGCAATTCATGTAAACTGTGTTCTCTGCTTTCCCAGATGCATCCAGAGGTGTTTGCATCACTTTCTAAAGATTTTATTTGTTATTTTTAGTTGAACCAGATTTCAAAGTAAATGACCGTATGTTTTGAGCCGCATGTCTATTTTTTCCCACGGCCGTAGTTTCATCCGCACATTTACAGACGCATAAAAAATACAGCCGCACAGTTACATAGTGTGAACCTAGCCCCCGGCCCTTTAACAATGATTGATTATCACTATAACGACCGAAAATGAACAATCATCTGCCCGTGTAATAACAACCAATGATCAAACGATAAACGAAAAAATTGTTAATTTTTTTTTTCAACATGTTATCGTTTTTTAAAATTATAGTCGGCAGTTTACAGTCATGGCCAACAGTTTTGAGAATGACACAAATATTATATTTTCACATGATCTGCTGCCCTCTGGTTTTTATGTGTGTTTGTCAGATGTTTTTATCACATACAGAAATATAATTGCAATCATATTATGAGAAACAAAAGCTTATATTGAAAGTCAGAGTGAGTTAATGCAGCAAGTCAATATTTGCAGTGTTGACCCTTCTTCTTCAGGACTTCTGCAATTCTCCCTGGCATGCTCTCAATCAACTTCTAGACGAAATCTTGACTGATAGCAGTCCATTCTTGCACAATCAATGCTTGCATTTTGACAGAATTTGTTGGCTTTTGTTTGTCCACCCGTCTCTTGATGATTGACCACAAGTTCTCAATGGGATTAAAATCTGGGGAGTTTCCAGGCCATGGACCCCAAATCTCTATGTTTTGTTCCCTGAGCCATTTAGTTACCTCCTTTGCTTTATGGCAAGGTGCTCCATCATGCTGGAAAAGGCATTGTTGATCGCCAAACTGCTCTTGGACGGTTAGGAGAAGTTGTTCTTGGAGGACATTCTGGTACCATTCTTTATCCATGGCTGTATTTTTAGGCAAAACTGTGAGAGAGCCAATTCCCTTGGCTGAGAAGCAACCCCACACATGAATGGTTTCAGGATGCTTTACAGTAGGCACGAGACAAGACTGGTGGTAGCGCTCACCTCGTCTTCTCAGAATAGGCTGTTTTCCAGATGTCCCAAACAATTGTAAAGGGAATTTATCAGAGAAAATGACTTTACCCCAGTCCTCAGCTGTCCACTCCCTGTACCTTTTGCAGAATATCAGTCTGTCCCTGATGTTTTTCTGGAGAGAAGTGGCTTCTTTGCTGCCCTCCTTGAGATCAGGCCTTGCTCCAAGAGTCTCTCAGAGGTCAGGAAGGGGTTATAAAAGAGTGTAGCCTATACATCAACATGTGTTTAGCGTCAGTGCTTATTTATTGGTTATTTGTTCAGGTATTTATTTTGGTATATAATTATGCTATATGAGGAATGTGACAATTGTGTCTAAGTGACAAGTATGCATCTTTACACATTGACATCTGGAGAGGTGCCAAGCTTGTTTGACTTGTTTTGGTGTTTTTCCGTCTCTACAGTTTAGGTGCCAAGCTTTTATCACACACACTTAAGCAGAAACTACATTTTCTAGTGTAAAACAAATGTAGATAGGACAGTGCTGTATTTTAGACTTCTAAGTCATCAGAGTCTCCATAATCCAAAGGCTTTGTGCATGGTAATTTGTATCAAATGTAAATGCCTAAAGAACCAAATAACCTCATTAAAACATATTCATTAATAGCTTGCAGAAAAATCAAAATATCTATAGATTAATTATTAATTAGCTATTCCTGGACAATCACCTAGTGTGGCATCAGTTGGCCATTAGAGTCTATACTGGGCTTCTTACTGGTTGTTGTCTTCAAACTGCTGGTGGTTGCAGAGAGTGGATGGCATGGGACCTGGCAACAATGGTAGGGCAGGACTGCTAGGCATATGTCCCTGACATCTCCCCTGTAGCCCCGGTAGCATAGTAAAATAAAATTTTATGTTGGACAACGCCTTTTATATTGATCGATATTTTACAACCCACAGCATGATCAATTGCATGGCTAGGCCATTAAAATCTCCGGTTCACACAGAGTGATGTGCGGCCAAAAATGATGGATGTTACCAGCCGCACAAAAGATCAAATCAGCTGACAAGCAGGTGCTTGCTCACCCTTTAGATGATCTCTAACACTTTTATACAGGCTGATAAATGGCTAATTGAGCATCCTAGGAATACATGTTAGTGATAATCTGGCTGTTTAGGCCTTTAGAAGCTGGTCACACCTTAAAAGAAAAAACTTTAAAGTGTCAATTTACATTCATTACTTTTTTTTTAGTTATCATGGAAAAACACGCACTTCCTGTGTTTAGACTCTTTTTTCAAGGGTCTAAACACAGGAAGTCGTTTCACAGGTCATCTGACAGTCATGTGATTGATGGAAGACGTACTACCCAAATTTCATGTGTTTAGTCTCTTTTTTTAAACCAGCACAAGACTAAAAAGCTTCAGAAGATTGGGCCTGGATACAAGATACAACAGTCGTTGTTTTAAAATAACAGAAAATATTTGCCATTAAATGGTGGCCATCCACTCAATTACAACATTATGTGAACAGAGCCTTTCTGTGTTTTCAATCCACTCCTGGTTTTGGTTGCTATGAGGACCTGACATGAGGACCAAATAGTGCCTGAAATATACTGTGTGTGAACCCAGCCTAATGCTGCATTTACATGGAACGATTATCGTGCGAATTTGCGCGATAACTATCGAATTCGAACGATAATCGTACGTGTAAATGCAGCGAACGATCAAACGACGAGCGGGAAATCGTTCATTTTAATCTTTCAACAACTTCTCAAATCGTCATTGAACGTTCGCAAAAAATTCGCAGATCGTTCCGTGTGGACAGTCATTCGCCGATTTAACCAATGTGTGAGATAGGCTTAAGCGATCGCAAAAACGGATTTTCCGTACGATATAGCGTCCCGTCTAAACGCTGATCGTTATGAGAAAAAAATCGTTACTCCGACATCGCTAATCGTACGATCGGGCGAATTATCGTTTCGTGTAAACGTAGCATAACATATGATAATTTTGGATGTATATTAGAGTAAAGTGACCGGGCTGTGGGAGGCTTGAGCAAAAATGTGTGATTTTTATATACTACAAAACTTTCATACCAACTTGATACATTTCTATCATTATTTGTACATAATCATATAGGGGCCTAGGCTGTAAAAGTCATATCAATGTAAGTAAGAGACAGGCTAAAAGGTCAGGGCAGGCAGCAAACAAGAGTAGTCAAAGAATAAGGCTAGGATAGGGAGACTAGGTAAAGTAAGGAGGCAGGTATAAGCGCTAGCAAGGAGCAGAGCTCAGTAGCCATGAAGGTGTTAACTGGCTAGGGGTGTTATATAGGTGGTCAGGGGGTCTGGTCCAGAATGTAATTGGAACATCCCCCTGATTTCCAACCACAGACACATGCCAACAAAACACACTAACTGGCAGGAAGACCTGTCAGTCACAGCAAAAAGCAAAGCAAAAAGTTTAACCGTTGAGTGCCCAGACAGAACTAGCAGGTGAAGTCAAGCGTATCCATGAAACAATAAAGTGAGCAGGGAGAATAAGCCAGTGTTTAGACTAACAAAAAGCAAACACAGAGCAAGCACAAAACAAAAGCAAAAGCCAAACCAAAACCAATCACAGTCGTGCTTTGCAACCTGAGGACCCAACAGGTACAGTTCTTACATTTCCTCTATTTAATTTAAAATGTTGACTTTCCTAAAGGTCAACACATATGTCAGATTGCATCCTAGTTAATCACCCTGTCTAGATTTCCTAATTGTCCAATTCCTGTTATTTCTAAACGTTCGGTAAAGATCTTGGAGGCTTCAGCACTAGAGCTTTTCACACCTTTATAGCCTTTAAGCAGTGTCTCTTTCTAGTAAAGAAGCTGCATTTCCTTTAATCAAGACATGACCTTGTGCCTTCTGTACAGGCTGGGATTGAAATCTTCCTTTTTTAATGTCACATTTTCTTAGTGATCAATACATTTATGTAAAATAGAGATCACTGAACTCACCATTAAAACAGAGGTCATGATCGACTTCCGGTTCCGGCGCTGACATGGGAGGACGTGCATAGGTGCTCTCCTGCGCCCATCGGCCCTCACCCGACCGACTGAGCTGCCAGAACCAGCAATTCGAGGTGCAAACTAGCAGGACACGGCGCCCTATATCTCCCGGGGGTCCCGTATGGATCGCTACGTCCTCCGCAGCAGCACTACAGCCCGACCCCAGGACACCGACGCAGACCTGCGGCCTGCAGCGTGGCCGACCCAGACCCCATCCCTGCCACAGCGTGTACCTACACCGGGACCTGGAGCCATGGCGGAGGAGATCTCTTCCCAGCGAGATCTGTTTGGGGGTGAGTCGCTGGAGCAGCAATGCCGGTCACTACCATCTGACTATTCTAGACTGGCCGCGGAGGTCTCCCTCAAGCTCGTGCCCGACATACGGCAGGCTGTTGAGACTGCCTTGCAGGCTGCACTTACAAAAATGCAGGCAGATATAATGGCCACTAATAGCAAGGTGGAGGCTGTGGAGAAAACAGTGGGGAATGTAGTGGAGACACAAGGGAAAGTGGAGGACACTGTTAATGCACTGCGCAATGAAAATGTCCGCCTGTGGCAGAAGCTCGAAGACATCGAGAATCGCACGCGCCGCAATAACTTGCGCATTGTGGGCCTGGCAGATTCAGTCAAATCCTCGGAACTACAGTATATTTGTGAGAGGGAGCTCCCAGAAGCACTGGGATTGACGCACTGCTGCAGAGTGGAGCGGGCGCATCGGGTCGGTCCTGTGATACAGCGCGATGGTAACCGAAGCCCACGGGGGGAGAACCCAGGGTCCCGCCAAGTAATATTTAAACTGCTGGATTATAACGATAAGCAGGAGATGTTGAGGGCATTCCGTAGGCGAAACACACAAATACGCATAAGAGGCTGCAGGATTTTGCTATTCGAGGACTACTCGGCGGATGTGGCCAGGCGCAGGCGCGCCTTTAGCAAATTATGCTCGGACCTCTACAGGCGCAAGATCCGATTTCAATTGCAGTACCCCGCGATACTCAAGATACAACTTGATGATGGCTCCACTGTCACGTGTCAGACGCCGGAGGAGGCGGAGCTGCTAGTCGCGGAGAGGCTTACGGATGATCGCAGACCGGCTTTGCATGATCGTGGTGGTCCCAGCTCTTCTGGAGTGCGAGACCAACGGGCCCGTTCCCCTCGTGACCGCGACCTGAATGAGAGAAAATGAGGAACTACATTGTTGCTTGCTCCCCCATCGGGTGCTTTACTGCCTCAGGGGTTGCTGCCGGGGGGGCTTGGGGAGGCATACCTACTGAAGCTGTCTCCACTGAGGGGGCTCTCCTCCTTATCGAGACTTTCGGCATTTCTCCGTGCTGTCGGGCAGTCAGCTGGACACGGGGTCATGGGGCGCCCTAAAGAGCATTTTGGGTGGTTTATTTGGGACTGACCTGTTATCTCATGTTATGTTTTATTGCCCATAGTATGACTGGGTATCTGAGGGTTATACTGTATTGAGTTAGCATTGTAGTTGGGGGCCGATGGGTCCTCCCATGTTAGAAAAAAGGAGGTCAAGACCTTGGCGCTGAGGGCGTAGTTTGTGATCCTTCACCCCTCTACGCGCACTGGGGGTTGTTTTCAAGCTTGCATATTCTCGCTTGTTTCTTCTTCCTCCACTCCTTTCTCCTTCTTTATTTTCCTATTTTCATTTTTTTGATCCCTTCCCCTCCCCCCCTTTTCTTTCTCTTTTCCCCCCTCCCTCCTCCTTTTGTCCTTTCCCTTGTCGTGTTTCATTGTTTGCTGAGTGCTCGTCCTAGTCCAGAGCTCTTCCTACTCATTGTCTAATCTTATCATCTTTTGTCTCTGGTCCATAGTGTCATCAACCATGAAAGTAATTTCATGGAATGTGAAGGGACTCCGTTCACCTAATAAACGTATTCAGGTATTGAGACATTTGCGACGTCTACGTGCAGATATCGCTATGTTACAGGAGACACATCTGACGGGCGAAGATATGCTGCGTATGAGAAAATTGTGGGTGGGGAAAGTCTACGGATCTTCGGCGGTAAATGGTAAGGCAGGGGTACTCATTCTGTTTAGCAAACACTTTAGTGGTACCGTGACCTCTACCTCCCACGACGAGGAGGGTAGGTGGGTACAACTAACTGTGACGGTGGAGGGTATTGACTACAGTATCTTTAACCTCTATGGCCCTAATGGGGAGAATAAGTCCTTCTTCCGGAATATTCAAGCTGTAATTTGTGCTGATCCGGTGGCCAATAAAATTGTAGGGGGCGACTTGAACTCTGTACTAAATGTGAGGGAAGACAGGAAACACTCGACTGGTTCCCCGAGGGTAGCTCGCTCCACTGATCGTGTGCTGGAACCCTTTTTAGAGGCCCTAGATCTTCAGGATCCGTGGAGACTGCTACACCCGGCGGATCGGGAATTTTCGCATTACTCCCATGCCCATAAGGCATGGTCGAGGATTGACTACTTGTGTGTCTCTGGTACTATGGTAGATAAAGTAGAAGGGACAGAGATACATGATTTGGTGATCTCTGATCACTCTCCGATCTCCCTTGTGGTCCCCAGTACTTACAGACGGCACCAAGAATTTGTGTGGCGCTTTCCAAGCTACATGATTCGGGATGAAAAGTTTGTAGTGGCTCTAAAAGGCTGGTGGGCAGAGTTTCTGTCCAGTAATTCTGCACACTCTAGCGATGCGCCCCTGTACTGGGAGACTGCAAAGGCGGTTCTGAGGGGGCGTCTGATTGCATATATGTCTGTCATGAAAAAGCGTACCCTAGCGGAGTTCAAATCGGCCAGTGCTAAGCTCCGGGAGGCTTACTCGGCCTATCTCAGCGCACCTTCCCAGGCCCGCTGCGATGACTGGAAAATAGCGAAGTCTGCCTTTGATGTGTGGGCAGAACGCAAGGTAAAGGCTTCTGCCGACAGACTGAGGGCGGAGTATTTTCGCTTTGGTAATAAATCAGGCCGACTCTTGGCGAGGTTGGCAAAAGGGCAGTACCCCTCGCAGTTTATCGCGGCGATGCGGGACACGTCGGGTCATATACAGAATGATCCTGATAAAATCATGAAAATATTGGAAAATTACTATACTGATCTATACAAGGCACCCCAGGTGGTTTATGATGAGGGACGACAATTTCTTGATACTGTGACTTTGCCTTCCATCACCTCTGATCAGCGGGATGCCCTCAATGCAGATTTTTCAGAGGCAGAGGTGCAGTCAGCAATCAAGGCCCTGGCCAATAATAAGGCCCCGGGTCCAGACGGTTATACGGGGGAGTTTTATAAGACTCTCATAGAGGAGATAGTCCCTTCGCTGACGTCCTCCTTTAATCATATTCTCCATACGGGCTCTACCCCCATCCATGCCAACACTGCTCATATCAAGCTTCTCTTAAAACCTAGTAAAGACCCGTTACTGCCCTCATCCTACCGACCTATCTCTCTCATAAATCTTGACCTAAAGATTCCCTCTAAGATCATGGCTGACAGGCTCAGTGCTTTACTTCCTGATTTAATTACTAAGGCTCAGGTGGGCTTTGTGAAAGGGAGATCTGCGGTGTATAACATTAGAAAAGTGCTGACGATACTTGATAGGACACGGCACCATCCTCAGCCGGGAGAGACTCCAATTTTATTGGGGCTAGATGCAGAAAAAGCATTTGATAATGTACGGTGGGACTGGCTGGGGATGGTGCTAGATCATATCGGCATCACTGGGGATTTCCGCACCTTTCTGGGGGGCTTATATAGTGGCCCAAAAGCACGAATTGCACTGCCAGCTCATCTATCGCCCAGTTTCCCCTTGTGCAGGGGGACACGACAAGGCTGCCCCTTGTCGCCGCTGCTTTTTAATATAGCCTTGGAACCCCTTGCCAGACACCTCCTCCAATCTTCGCTCTACGAGGGTATCCGGGTGGGGAACTCCGTTACCAAACTTGCTTTATTCGCAGATGATGCTTTGTTGTTCATAGCTAAACCTCAGCTACATCTGCAGGGAGTTCTGGACTCTATTTCTCATTTTGGCACATTCTCTGGTTATAAGATTAACCCCTCGAAGAGCGAAGTGTTGGAGCTAGGGAGGAAATTGCCTGCTCGCTTCTGGTCCTCTATGGGTCTATCGGGAAGTGTAAAGTGCCAGATTACTTATTTGGGCATCAAGATAGGGGCGGACCCCCATTCCCTTTATCAGCTCAATTACCCACCGCTCTTTGACAAAATCTGCAATGAGTTGAAACGATGGTTCCACCTCCCCATCTCCTTTTTGGGGCGGTGTCACTTGATAAAAATGTTGAGTTTCTCCAAATTACTCTACCCTCTACAGACTATCCCTGTTCTTCTCAAACACAAAGATATTAAGAAACTCAACTCAGCGTTTACACACTATATCTGGGGAGGTAAACGTCCGCGTATTTCCCTCCAAAAACTAATGCTCTCTAAATTTGATGGGGGTATTGGTTTCCCGAACATACGGGGATACAATCTTGCATGTCTACTGCGACATGTCATGGACTGGTTCCATGACACCAGCTACCACACCATATTGCAGTTGGAAGCGGAGCTAGCGGCCCCGTGGGCATTGCAAGCCTGTTTACATACTAAGGTCTCCTCCCTACCGCCTCTACTCCGGCATTCCCTTATCATTAGAGACACTGTGTTGGCATGGAGGGAGGTACGTAAGCTCTTTGGCCTACCCTTCTTGCTGTCCAGAAGAATGCAGCTCTGGAACCATCCTGAGTTCCCACAGGGGCAGGACAATGCTGTCTTCAGAGTATGGAAGGAAAAGGGCATTTTCACGGCTAGTCATCTGATGCATGACGGGGAGAAAAGGTGGCTTACAGCGTCTGAGCTTAAAGACAAGTTTGGCCTGGATGACCGTCATTTTCTGGCCATACATCAGGTGACTTCTTTTTGCAAAAAACGACTAGCTAACCTGAAGAATGAGCTTACCTCCAACGTTTTTGAGACTTTCTTGGGGGCTACCCCACGGCGGGTGACTCTCTCGGACACCTATAGGGCGCTTAATGATAGTTTTTTGACTGTCCGCAAACATGACATCTTTAATAAATGGACGGACAGACTAGGGGTGGAGAACCCTGGGGATAAAATTCTGGAGGGGTGGAACAAAGTTAGGAAACATGTGGTCAGCGAAATATGGCGGGAGACCTTCTTTAAAGTAATGCACCATGCCTACTTCGGCTTTAACTTACCAGCTAATCCTCTATATCCTGACAGGATCCTGAGTTGTCCTAAGTGTAACGTTCCGGCCACGGACTTTTGGCACAGCATGTGGTCCTGTTCATGTACGCAGATTTTCTGGCGAGAGGTGGTGACTTACATTTCCTCTCACTGGAAACTTAAACTTCCCCTTGACCCGACCGTCCTAATTTTCCAGTGTATTGACTCCGCTGTGGTGGAAGCCTGTGGTCTACAATCGGTGCCAGCACTAGTTCATGTTGTCCTACTGATCGCCAAACGTGTTTTACTGCGGGAATGGTTGAAGCCGGAGGCACCTACGGTGCCAATGCTTGTCGACGACCTGAAACTTTTTCTGGCATCAGATAGGTTAGAGGCAGAACGTAATACCGACAAGCACGCCAAAAAATTCTTTCACAAATGGAAGACTTTCATATTGACCCATTTCTCACAGCAGCAAATCTATTCGTTTGTTTACCCGTACAGATTCTCTACTTGGTATCTGAAGGCGGATATTAGTGGTACCCTGGGGAAGCTTAAACTGCCCTCGAGACGTGCAATAGTGGCGGAGGCTCCGGCCAGTTAGCTTGGCCGTCTGGTGGTGTCACTGTGTTCGGGGGAGATTGGCTCTGATGGGTTGGAGAATGAGTACTTCTGTGTTGTCCTCCCTATCCTTCCCTGTACCTTCTTCCTCTCCCCTTTTCATTCCCCCTATCCCCCTCCCCCCCCCCCCCCCCCCCTTCTCTTTTTTTTTTTTTTTTTTTTTTTTTCTTCTTTTCTTCTTCTTTCTTTTCTCTTTGGAGCTGATATGATTGACGCTATGACGACTATAGTATCGGCCTGTTAACTTGTTGAGTTTTGTTTTTCATTATAATCTTTCCGGGGCATCTCTACTAAAAAGAGAGCAGATGCCTGCCGGCTCTAAACCGCCGTTTACATTGGAATGGCGATTGTAAGATTCTATGCTATTGACCAACTACAAAACTAAAATTGAGCGCTGCGACGCTTAGATGGTTTTTGTAAACTGCTTGTCTGAGCTCTAATAAAAAGATATTTAAAAAAAAAAAAAAACAGAGGTCATTTTCACATAAAAACCAAAAATTTTACTAAAACCAACACATTAGAAGCAATTATCTGTTCCAGGGCAGCAATGGCCTGCTTATTTTTAGGGGAATTCATATTGAACCTTGTATATATTTCCTTTTAATTTAGTTCTAAGTATCAAGTATTACCAAGTCATCAATGGAAAGAGTTCACAATTCTCCTTGATTTTAGAGCCTTTAAGGGGGTGTTCCAGGACAGGAAACTCCAGGCAAAGTCTGTTTTTTAATGTTATCAGATAAGTAAAGATAAACAAATTCCTAATGAACAGTAATTATGGGACATGCACATATAATGTTATATCCCTCAATTTAGTAGATCAGGCAGACTTCAATCTGTCTAAAAGAATGTGACGTCATGATCCCGGTGTATGTACCTGAAGGGTCCAGCAGGGGGCGCAGTATATGTAGAAGTATAAAAGTAGAAGTTTATGCAGAGATATATGTAGTACAATCATCCCCGTCCCCAGCCCCCTTCCATGCAGCGGGTGAACTCTTTAATTACCAGCTATCCCGTTCCTATCTGCCTTCCTCCCTGTGCTGCCCGATGCCCGCTCATGTGCTTCCCTGCCTCCCCATGCTGCTCACTCATGTGCCTCCCTCCCTTCCCGTGCTGCCCACTCATGTGCCTCTTTCCCTCCCCTTGCTGCCCACTAATGTGCCAGCCTCCCTCCTTCCCGTGCTGCCTGATGCTCGCTCATGTGCCTCTCTCCCGCCCACCCCGTGCTGCCTGCTGCTGTGCAGTGAGGTAAGCACTCCTTACCTGCCTTCTTCTATTGGTCCCTGACACCTCTCCTGCTGATCAATTACTGCAGCCGGAGAGAGGTGATAGGGACCGATAGAGGAAGGCAGGTAAGGAGTGCGCAGCACGGGGCGGACGGGAGACATATGAGCAGGCACTGGGCAGCACGGGCATGGAGGCACATGAGCAGGAACCAGGCAGCACAGGGAGGAAGAGAGGCAGATGGGAATGGGTTAGATGATGTTCACCCGCTGCATGGGAGGGGGCTGGGGACGGGGATGATTGCACTACATATATAAATAATAATATATTGGTGGGAAATCTACAAAAATTGTCCCTTACAATGAATACCTTCTCCCTCCCATCTCCAGTACTGGGAAGTAGATGTTAATATATACATGTGAATGGTGTAGGAGACTCTGTATTACATGTCCTTTTTGTAAGCTTTTATTTGTAGGTTTATTGCTCCTTTCAAAACATGTAAAATGTCAGCAGTATGTTGGCAAGGACAACATAGGTAGTGATAAAGGGAAGAGATGTAATTGAATGCAAAATGCAGACACTATCCTTCCCATCATTGTCACATCCAAAAAACAAACACTTTCAGTTTCTAGTGTAATACAGTAAGAAACACTATTTCCATATAAATCTTTCAGTTACTAGACAGTGAAGAGCAGTGAAGTTCCAAGTTGATATAAACAAAAAAAAAGAGAAAAATGTGAAAAAAAAATGCCAGGTAAATATGGTAATTTATAAAATTTAATTGACATCTAACATAAGGCCTCAGTGTTGATGCTAATAAAAACACCTTGGCATGTTACTGCGGCATGTTATAGCAAGCTTGCTGCTCCATGTCATGAACAGGCTGTCATCCATATTCCGCTGCTCTGATGTTCATCTGGTACCAGGTTCTGAGACGTGACATAACCCACTCAGCCATTCAGCTAAATGACTGAGCCTGAGTGGGGCCTGTTACATAATGTCTCAGAACCTGGAACCAGCTGCACATTAGGGACCGAAGCAGCAGAATACAATCAGCAGTGCTGGAGCCAGGGAGGTAAGTATACTTTTTTTTCACATGCTCCCTCTCTGGGCACTCCGCAGAAAGGGATCTTGGACGGATAGCACATTTAATTACTTTATAAATTATTTAAAAATGAATATGTAGTATGACTATAGTTGTACTGACCCCCAGAATAAGGTAAGGTGTTATTTATACCACATGGCGAATGGAACAAAATCGCCCCAGTAAAAAAGTTTAAAACAGGTAACTATTAAGTAAAGTAATGAAACTCATCCAACAAAATCAGGCTATACATATTTACACCAATAGAAAAAAATATGGAATTTGGGAAGTTGGGATGAAAAAACCCAGGTTCCCTTTAAATGAATATCTATGAAGTTGTCACCCTCAGAATTCACTAAATTATCCAATGAACCATTACATTTCTGTGCCTAAAGTGTAGCATCATCCCAATTATGGGGAAAGTAATTCAAGCAGGACAAAGTCCCAGAGCCGGCGAGGCAGGGTGGCTCTATCTCGCAGTGCCGCAGAAAACAGCTCAGATTGAAATGAAAGTAAAGAGGATTTCATTGAAATGAGAGAGAATAAATTACTGTAAGCTATTTGGGGTTGCCTGGGACACAGACAGAGGAGATTTAATACTTGCCGGATGTCTGCCTTAACTTGCACGCTACAAAATATCAATTTATTATTATTTTTTTTTATGTTAAGACTCTACGAGGTATATTTTACATGACAAAAATGTAATGGGAATGTAAATAAGGAGAAGCTCTGCCAGGGATTAGATGCATCTTATCAAACACTGCCAGGAAAACTAGAATAATACTGGATGCTTCTCAGGTCACAAGAGCATGTTCTCAAGCTTCCCACAGAAGGCGGAGATTGAACAGACATTTAGTAATAAGAGACAATTCTCTGATCTCCAGCTATATAATGAATTACTTAATGTGTTCTCAGTAGCGGTCTTTGGCACCAAGCACACCAAGCGATCGCTTGGGGCCCCCAACATCCAGGGGGGCCCCCACGCCCCGCTCTTATGCTCAAGACCGCTGGACAGGGTCGCTGCCCGCTCGCTGCTGCCATCTGAACTGTAACTATAAGCACTCGTAATGAGCGCACAGGGGGAGCACACAGGGGTCTGTTTAACTGGGGGAGCGCACAGCGAAGGTCTATATAAATGGGGGAGCACACAGGGGGGCTATATCACAGGGGGGCTATAGACTACTGGGGCTTCACAGAGGGGTCTATATACTACTGGGGGCAGCACACAGGGGGTCTATATACTACTTGGGGCAGCAGAATGGGGTCTATATACAACTTGGAGAGCACACAGGAGGTCTATATCCAAGTGGGAGAGCATACAGGGGGGCTATATACTACTGGGGGAGCACACAGGGGGTCTATATACTACTTGTGAGGCACACAGGAGGTCTATATACTTCTGGGGGAGCACAAAGGGGGCTATATATAACTGGGGAACACACAGGGGTCTATATACTACTGGGGGAGGCAAACAAGGGGTATATACTACTGGGGGCAGGACACAAGGGGTATATACTATTGAGGGCAGCATACAAGGAGTATATATTACTGGCGGTAGCGCACAAGGGGTGTATACTACTGGGGGCAACACACAGCGGTCTATTGTTTTGGAACGCATGTCGAGGGGGGGGGGGCCCAGACATAACTTTGCTTGGGGCCCCAGAAATGCCAAGACCGCCCCTGTTTCTGCAATAGACAATATAATATGATACTGTACATAGCAGGGAATAGAGAAGATCTGGGAGTGATCTTCGATGGTTGGCTTTGGTATGTGAGCAGTGGATCTGTTAGTTTTAAAGTGGTTATCCAGCGCTACAAAAACATGGCTACTTTTTCCCCTCTCTTCTCTCCAGTTCAGGTGGGGTTTGCAATTAAGTTCCATTTACTTCAATGGAACTGAGTTTCAAACCGAACCCTATCTGGAGACAAGAGAGGGTAAAAAGTGGCCATGTTTTTGTAGCGCTGGATAACCCCTTTAAGCAGGTATTTTGACTAGTTCCATTAGCTTAAGAGCTTTTCTGTGAGCACTGTAGCTGACGCTATTATGTGGCCACTGACTCTGCACTCACATAGTCATTTGGTGCTGTTGTAGTGCAGGATCTTGGTACCTAAAGTAAATGCTATAGATGTAATAAGTTGTCCTGTGGCAGTAAATTCATCACAGTGTATATATCCAGTATGGGTACTGTAACTATATTTATTATATTGCTCTGTATTACTTTATGTATATGTAGAATGGTTAATATTCTCTGTGCTGCCCTGTTGGATTTTATGTAAGCATATGAGAGGTAGGTAACATGACTTTCTCACACACGCTTCTTATAGAAGCCACTAGAAATTTCTATGGAAGGAGTTTCCAAGTCCAATCCTCTCTCAGCAGAGGGCTTACACAAACCAGTTAGTCCTGGCTAAGCCAGAGAAGGAGAAGTAGGTCTAGTAGGTACGTCCAGCCCTGTCTCAGGCCAGTGAACAGGGGCGTAGCTAGGGAAATCCAGGGAATGTATCTTGAATTCCCTGGAAGATCCTGCCTGCAGATTCCCGGGATCGCAACTATGCACCCGGGATCGCAGGCATCGCAGGCATACTAATTGAGCAAAGATGCCGTTGGACCAAAAGTCCGACGGTTCGCTCATCCCTAGTAACTACCCTACAGGGAAAACCTTGTTTACCTCAGGGGTGATATTCTGTACACTAGTCAGGTTGTTTGAGCAAGTTAAGGTTTGTCTGCAGCAGAGCAAAGAGCAGCTGAAGCCAAAGTACTCGGTTGATCTTCGCTCGGCCATCTCAGGGAACTGTGAGTGGATCGCAACACCCAGTTGTGCAAGCTCGGGACTCATACTACCAGACCTGACACTCTGTGAACTCTTCTGGCAGAAGGCTGTAACTGTTCAAGCCATGGGTACGAACTTCTTCTATCAAGTTATATTCACTGAGCCAAGTCGCCCCGACAAACTACTGCACTACTTAGACAAGGCCCCTTGGTAACCCCCTAGCCTGCTTGCAATTCAAGCATAACTTTACTACCACCCTGTCAGGGCAGGGGAGGTAGGGACAAGACACGACAGTGAGCCCTGATGCTGAGCCCACCCACTGTCCCTACCTACTTGCTTCAAACGGCCCTAGATAGCCGCAGACAAGGCGGTCCATGCACTAGTATAGGTGTACACGAAACAAGACAGACAAACGAACAGAAAGGGAAGTTGACAAGCCAAAGTCCAAACCAAACGGGCAACGCGGTACAAAGTCAGGTAACAAACGGATAGTCAGAGGTCAGGCGGAAGGTCAGATAACAGGTCACACAAGCAGAGGAATTAAGAATTGGGATCGCAGGAGTAGACAGGGGGAGCTGGGATCAGGGTATGAACCTTAATACCCAGCGCTGTAAGACTGGCTCAGCTTTCTTTTTTGAGGATCAAGAGTCCGGTCCGGATGCCCATTGGGCCGGCTCTCTGATCCTCCAGGTTGCAGACAGGCAGAGAAAAACGTCATTCAAACAGACTTGCTCAGGTGCAGCAATCAAGGCTAACAGAGTTCAGTGTAGCATTGCTGGAAGCTAAAAAGCAATCAGGTGTGTCACACAAAAGCAAAAGAATAGGCTCAGTTCACACAGGGTACTGTACATTCCTGACACACCCAACTTACAAGCTAAAGTACACTGATTTGTGTGATATACACTATATACTTCAGAACCCAGTTTAAACCTTCTGGGGGACATGTATCAAGCGCGTAATGTGGATTTTCGGTGGAAAGTGCCGTTTTGCGAATGAATTTAAGCGCAAATGGGCGATTTGCGAATAAAATATTTGCAAATCGGCACTTTCCACCGGGTACAGCGCGGGGGGGGGGGGGGGGTGGGAGGGGGTGTAGAGGGGGCGGAACAGGGGGTGCGGACTCATAGTCCATGCGATTCATCACTGTTTCCGCCAAAGGATACGCAGAAAACCTACTTTAGCTCTAACCTGGCATAGGTTTTCTGCCGTGCGCACCTGCGCGCACAGGATTTATGTAGAGGCAGTCCGCCTCTACATAAATCTCTGTACCGGCGGAGCTGCAGGGGACATTTTTAAGTCCAGCGCAGAAAACGTCGGACTTAATAAATGTCCCCCTCTGTGTTGTCCATCAGGAGAAGGACAATTGTTATCTGTGTTTTCAATATTCACAGAGTGGAGTATAACAAAATAAATCTAAAATATAACTTTTAATAGTTTAAAGTTAAAATTTATAGCCAAAAATAAATAACCAGACAAACATAGAAAACGGGTGACCTAGGAAAAAAGATTTCTTACCCCTCAACGGTGACTGCTGAGTTGGGATGTACTGGAGTGGTTGTGGACCATTCAAATCACCGTAGCTGTCCTTTATCTTGAATGGATACCACAGTAGGCGGCTGAAGTCCTCTGGTAAATGTGGAAAATAGAAGACACAATAGGGTGCACACTACGTGGGAGATAGGACAGCCGGTCCCTGACACTGTTCTATTACACCCTATTTGTTCTGTCCATCCAGACAGAGCTCCCGCCCTAATAAGGGCGACTCCGCCACACTCACTCCTAGGGTCCCTAGTTAAACCCTAATAATTACATGTGGCTGTGTCCCAATGCATTTCATCTCCCGTTAGGGGAATCATCAGGGGATCAAATAAATATTACAGCGCCACTTCAACAAATAGTGGAAAGGTAAAAGCTGCACGTATGGTGCCAGCCGTGCGTATGGCGTCCCCTTACACACTCCTTTCTACTTTCTATTCTATATTGTCTTATTATGTTGTGCTTACTAGTAACATCATAGCATACAGGACAACAATCCTCAGCATACAGGACAACAACCCTCATCATAGAGGACAACAACCCTCATCATAGAGGACACCAACCCCCAGCATACAGGACAACAGCCCCCAGCATACAGGAGAACAAGAACAATAACCCCCATCATACAGAAGGGGACGCCATACGAGCGGCTGGCGACATACGTGCAGCTTTTACCCTTCCACTATTTGTTCAAGTGGCGCTGTAATATTTATTCGATCCCCTGATGATTCCCCTAACGGGAGATGAAATGCATTGGGACACAGCCACATGTAATTATTAGGGTTTAACTAGGGACCCTAGGAGTGAGTGTGGCGGAGTCGCCCTTATTAGGGCGGGAGCTCTGTCTGGATGGACAGAACAAATAGGGTGTAATAGAACAGTGTCAGGGACCGGCTGTCCTATCTCCCACGTAGTGTGCACCCTATTGTGTCTTCTATTTTCCACATTTACCAGAGGACTTCAGCCGCCTACTGTGGTATCCATTCAAGATAAAGGACAGCTACGGTGATTTGAATGGTCCACAACCACTCCAGTACATCCCAACTCAGCAGTCACCGTTGAGGGGTAAGAAATCTTTTTTCCTAGGTCACCCATTTTTTATGTTTGTCTGATTATTTATTTTTGGCTATAAATTTTAACTTTAAACTATTAAAAGTTATATTTTAGATGTATTTTGTTATACTCCACTCTGTGAATATTGGTACTATTTAGTGTGAGTATATTTTGTGGTATTATCATTGGATTTGCATTATCTGTGTTTTTAGAAGTAGGTCTTCATAGTTACAGTATGGTTGGATACAGCATTGGCTCCAGTTGTATGGGTTTAGCCTCAGGAACTTGCCCGTTTAATGTTAAATAAGGCGATGGGTCCAGATGGTGTCCAGCCCAAGCTTCTTGAAGAACTCAAATCTGTGATTGCTGCTCCCCTGACAGATCTTTATAACCAATCCCTCCTAACAGGAAATGTTTCTGATGATTTGTCTGTTTGCTGATGATACAAAAGTGTGCAGTGGGGTTGATAGTCCTGGAGGTTTCAGCAATATGGAAAATGGTTTAGCCTTAATAGATAAGTGGTCCAAACAATGCAAACTGCAGCTCAATGTTTTCAAATGTAAAATATTGTGGGATCCGCAGGTTCAGGTTAATTCTTTGAACCCACTCACCACTACTTTATGTGCAGGTGGTAGAGTCCAGGAGGTGGCCAGAAACAGCTGGGATTGGGATTGGTTCTTGGTCTTAAGCAGGAGCTCTGAGAACTGCGTCCTGCTCCGAACACTGCTAGGCTCCACCCCCACCCTCATAGAACACTGTTTTATGATGTGAATAACCAGAGGATGACAAAGCAAATTTATTTTCTACACAATTACCCTACAACTAGGTTCTGTCAATGTTAAGTTGTATCCTGTTATTATATTTGTTATTATACTGTATAATTTGTGGTCAGTCAATCACTTTCTTTGAGTACAATATTTGTCCAAGTGTTTTGGGGCATAAACACTGTTTGAGCATCACATATCAAAATAGTTTATGCTGAGACCTGCATGTCCATGATTATAAGAATTTATACTGCTCAATCATTTATAAATATTTCCAGTAAAAGATCTGATTGTAAAAAAATGTTAATTATTTAGCTTTGCTAGATGACAGAATACTAGAAAACAATGCAAATGTCAATGTTTTCAAATGTAAAATAATGCACTTGGGCAGGAGGAATCCTCTATCTGAGCATCATATTGGCAGTTCTGTGTTTGCAAAGACTGCAGAAGAGAAGGATTTAGGGGTAGTGATTTCTGACAGCCTTAAATGAGTCACCAGTGCAACCAGGCAATGGGGAATGCAAATCGTATGCTGGGGTGTATAGCTAGAGGTATAACCAGTAGGAAGAGAGAGATTGTGATCCTGCTGTATACAGCTCTGGTGAGGCCACATCTGGAATACTGTGTCCAGTTCTGGAGACCTCATCTAAAAAAGGACATTGATAAAATGGAACGGGTCCAAAGACGGGCTACAAAATTGATGGAGGGTGTGAGGCATAAGCCAAATGAGGAAAGACTTAAGGATTTGAATCTGTATAGTATGGAGGAAAAAAGAAAAAGGGGGGACATGATTGAAACCTGTAAATAAGTAAAGTACTAAATAAGGTTCAGGAGGGAAGTGTTTTTAGAAAAAAAAACTGAACTCAAGAACAAGAGGACATAGTGAAAGGTGTTAGCGCTGGGACGCTGGCAAGATAGGCAGACAGAACAAGAACAGTGAGCCCTAAACTGAACCCACCCACTGTCCCTGCCTACTTGCCACAAGAAAGCCCTAGGCGACTATGGGCAACCACGGTGTCGGTCCCTGCACTAAAATAGGTGGCAACAGCGGGCAGCGAAGTACAAAGCAACAGGCAAGAGGAAGGTCCAGATACAGGCACGAGGTTTAGAATAGGCAGCAAACAAAGATAGTCAAAACAGAGTAAGCCAAAGATCAAACACATTGAGAGATTCAATACAAAGCTGAGCAAGATTGATAGAACTACAATAACCAGCAGGGATTGCTGGAGCTCACTACTATTTATGGAGGATCAGGGACTCAGTCCAGCAGCTGATTGGACCGGGCTCTGATCCTCAACACAGTTCACCTGCACATCAACAGGTTAACCCTGAAGCTGCCAAGGCATAGCAAGCAAGACAGGTGGGGCTGAACAAACCTAATATACACCTGTGTTCAGACAAGGTTCAGAACACTAAACAAACACAAACTCAGCGCCTTCTTGGCTGCACAGCCCAAACTGGGGAGCACCGAGGCACAGTCCTGACAAGAGGTTAGTTAGGGGAAGATAAAATATTACTTTACTGAAAGAGTAGTACATGCTTGGAACCAACTACCAGCAGATGTGTTTGGTAAATCCATAATAACAGAATGTAAACCTGCCTGGGATAAACATATATCTATCCTAAGATAATAAAAATGGCAATACTAAAAAGGGCAGACTAGGTGGACCAGGTGGTCTTTTTCTGCCAACAATTTTCTATGTTTCTATGTTACCGCTTCCTCTCATACACTAGAGAGAAACTCTGTGTGAACTACAGTACATCTTCTGTGCCATCTAAGAGAACACTTCTGTTATTGGCTCAAGTTCACAAGAGTGTTTTGTTGCCATTATTTGCAGCATGGGCTTTCTACACCTGCATCCAGACACTTCACACCCAGGAGTGCCCCAGGGTCATACGCTATCCTACATATACAGACCCTGACACAAATTGCAGAGGCCATGAGGATGAAGCCCAAAGTGCAGATGTTGCCCTCTAGCTACTATAACTTCACCAACTCATCTGGCCCTACATAAAATCTGTCATCTACCAGTGGGTATAACAGTAGAGCTTTGCTGCGAGCATTATTCTGTGGAGCGCTATGACTCTGTAATAGGACACAGTGGCTGGAACTGGGGTTGTGGTATATGTCACTGATATCAGGGCGCTAGAAGAATGACACCTGCAACCAGAATGTCCAAATCTTGTGAGGCAGGAAAAAAGATTACTTTGTTCAGTGCAAAAAAAATAAATAAATTGGGGATTTCCATATCCACCTGTTATTTTTTAGCATTATCAATAGAGTTTCCTGTGAAGCTAGGTTCTCCCACTATGGAGGTGTTTCCTCTTTCAGTCACACATATCCCTTCATTGGGATCCTTTCCCTTTCCTAACACATCTTAAGCCTGGTGTTAATGAATGACATCATCACATTACCATGAGAAACGTCTCCTCAATAGGATTATAATCATTTACTGCACTTTGCAACTTCAGTGTAAACTGCTTCTACCTCCTACTGTTAGAGCTTATGCACTTGGCTATAATGTGGCTCTGTGCAAGTTCCCATTTGTAGAAGCATTATGTGGATCCATAGAATTGATGGTCCATATTCTACCTCAATATGTCTCCAATTTCATTTTAAGCTGACAGGGAAAAAAACACATCACATGATCCATTAAACACTGTGCTATGGAATATTCTCCCCTAGAGCTGCATGCAGGCACCATATGGCAGCACATGCGTGTCTTACAGAAACATGTTGACACCTTGCAGCTGTACAGGGTGCAAGGCCCAATGACAATATATACCATCTCTAAATTGCAGACACATTTTTGTGGCAGTTAAGAGGTTAAATGCATATAAGCTAGTGATACAAATACTTTACAAATCATAGACATGTCAATTACAGAGAGAAAATAATCAGATTTCTATTCTTTCTTTATCACACATACACGATAATGGTATGCATAATTCAGCTGACTAGCTTGACAGTAATTAGACCACAACAATGCTGTAAGTAAAAATTCGGATGTTCCCTAATTTATCCTTTCAGTCAAAAATTCGTAGGCTAATTCACCTCCATGTCCCTCTGCTGCCACCATCTGGACAGTAAAGGGAACTGCATAGGTGTTTTCCACATACTCTGAGCACCACTTAGCGGACAAAATACCAGCTATAGTCCATACAATAACAGGAAATTCACTAGAAAGAAAAGGAGCAGTGTGTTGTGTACATCGCCTAAAACTGCAGCTTGCATAGAAATAAGAAAGTGGATTACTGGTGGTGCTCACCTTGGACAGGTGCAGGAATCAGAGGAAGATTAACACAATCAGAGGTCTGATGTGTGGAGTTTTTTCTACAGGAATAGGCACTGCATGGCATGTCCAAGATCCTTTTCAAAGGAGGATGGGAGTCGTAGTAATACATACATAATGCGTTTCGAGGGGGTCCCTCTTCATCAGATCAATAGCATGATCTTATCAATCATAAGCATGATGGATAGTGTATGGATCCAATGATTGTGAATCTAGAATAACAATCATTGGATCCATGCACTATGTCACTACACATTTCTCCCACTGAGTAATATGGGATCTTCTGGAGACTTAGTATATACCAAACAATGTTGGGTGATAGAAAAGTATTAGGCAGGGGTGGGTGTGAGATGTTCACAGGAAAATTCACAATATTCCCACTGGCCTAGAGAAAAAACAATCAAATGTATGAAAAAGGCCACACAGCTTGAATGCACCCTTAAAGGACAAGTGCCATGAAAAACTTTTTCCCAGTATTTGAAGAACATTACAAAGTTATATAACTCTGTAATATACTTAAATCACCTATCTGCCTCCATTCCCTGTCTTTTCCCCCCTCCACCCCCCACCAGGAAGTGTCCTGACTCACACAGACCTGATTACTGTCGTCACTGTCACCAAGCTCTTCTCTCAGCTCCTTCTCCTGTTACACCAGCCTCCCCCCTCCCCTGCCTTGTCAGGTGACAGGCTTGCTCACCTCCGATTGGCTGAACAACTGCAAGCCATCACTTGTCACATGTCACTTGCTTATCTTCACTCCGACTGACTCCGGCACATAGGCAGCTCCCCCCTCCCCTCATACCCTCTCTCCTGCTGCCGTGGACTCAGTGAAGGAGTCATGTCACTAGAGAAGATAAGCTGAGCAAGCAGAGTCACCTGACAAGGAGGGGGAGGGGGAGGGGGAGGCTGGTGTAACAGGACCTAGAGCAGCCCTCCTGCTGATGACTCATCCTCACAAGAAGGAGCTGCCTGGTGACGGTGACGACAGTAATCAGGTCTGTGTGAGATAGGACACTTCCTGGTGGGGGGTGGAGGGGGGAAAAGACAGGGAAGGGAGGCAGATAGGTGATTGAAGCACATTACAGAGTTATATAACTTTGTAATGTGCTTCAATTACTGGGAAAAAGTTTTTCATGGCACTTGTCCTTTAAAGAGGGCAGGCTGAGGTTTTGGAAACAAGGATTGCACTGAAAGTATATTCGACAATTGCATAACTTTTCATTGTACAGTTATTTGCTAAACCTTAATGAGAAGGAGAAGTGATTCCTTTATATTTTTATGTATTTTATTTTTATTTTTTATCTTTTTAATAAGGGTCATAGTTGACAACATGGGCCACTTCCTTGTCCCATCTCAATACAAAAAAATTGCCTGGCCAGTCAACATCTGTCCACAACAGTGATCCATTTCAGCCAGTGACCAGACTCACCACATTTCCTTTCTAATATGGGTCATGAAGTAGTAATGTGCAGAATTGTGGTGAGCGTCAGAACAGAAGCAGTGGGAAACAGGCGGTGAGTAATGTTTATTTGTTTTAAATCCAGGCTGACTAAAATAAAGTATCCTACAGACCAATACCGGACCGGATTAAGGTTGGTGGAGGCCCCGGGCGACAAAAAAACAAGGACAGGGACAGGAGGAGTAGCTGGGGTGACTGGGAAGGGGAGCAGCTAGGGGGGCAAGGATAGCAGCTAGGGGGGCAGGGACAGGGGGAGCAGCTGGGGTGACGGGAAGCAGCTGAGGTGACAGGGGGAGCAGCTGGGGTGACACTGACAGGGGGGGAAGCTGGGGGGCAGGGGGAGCAGCTGGGGTGACAGGGAGAGGGGGAGAAGCTGGGGGACAGGGGGAGCAGCTGGGGTGACGGGGAGCAGCTGAGGTGATAGAGGGAGGCGGAGCAGCTGTGGTGACGGGAGGGGAAGCAGCTAGGGGGGCAGGGATAGCAGCTAGGGGGGCAGGGACAGGGGGAGCAGCTGGGGTGACGGGAAGCAGCTGAGGTGACAGGGGGAGCAGCTGGGGTGACACTGACAGGGGGGGAAGCTGGGGGGCAGGGGGAGCAGCTGGGGTGACAGGGAGAGGGGGAGAAGCTGGGGGACAGGGGGAGCACCTGGGGTGACAGGGAGCAGCTGAGGTGACAGAGGGAGGGGGAGCAGCTGTGGTGACAGGGGAGAAGCTGGGGGGCAGGGGGAGAAGATGGGGGAAGCTGGGGTGATAGAGGCAGGGGGACAGGGGAGAAACTGGGGGGCAGGGGGAGAAGAAGGGGCATCTGGGGTGATAGGGCAGGGGGAGAAGCAGGCGGGGCAGGGAGAGGCGCTGGGGGGGCAGGGAGAGAAGCTGGGGGGGCAGGGTATTGGTTGAGGGGCTGGAGGTGAGCTTCCGGCAGACAGTCTGTTACACACAAGCACGGAAGCTCATAGCAGCAGCCCGGACTTCTCCCCTGCTCAGCGCGATGACGTCACTGTGCACCGCTGCCGAGCAGGAAGTCCGTGCATCGCGGGCTGCTGCGAGCTTCCGTGTCTGTGTGTAACAGGCTGTCTGCAGAAAGCTCACCTCACCCCGCTGACACCGCGCAACCCCCCCCCCCCTCCCGGTTGACATTACCGGTGGGGGGTTGAAAAGAAAATAATAAAAATGCACCAGCCTGAACCCGGAACCCTGCTTCCGGGTTCGGGTTGGTGGGGGCCCCTTTGTGGTGGGGGCCCAGGGGCACGTGCCCCTGGTGCCCATTCCTTAATCTGGCCCACACAGTAAGAAACAGTTTTGTCTAGTCTTGATTCTTTCCATTTTAATTTTTAATTGAGAAAAAAGTAATAAAGAAATATATAACACAGGCATGAAATCTAGGACTGATTGGGTTTACCTCAGAAATCAAAAGTAAGCTCTGCATCTCAATGAGTATCTTGTTTCTGCCTGCTGCACTGCGCAGCTTACTATCCTATTATGCAAGTTTGATGCTTTCCAACAACAATTAACAGAGGTGTCAGCTCTGGGAGAAACATGAGGCGACCCCATGGAAACCACACACATTGCCTGTAATAGTAGCTGTGTGATCCTAAGAGAGGCCATATGGTGAGGCTGTGCAAGGAGGAATGAATGAAGACACTGCATGAGTTATTTAACAGCAGAACAACATAGCAGGCTAGTATATTGTATTAGATAGATAGATAGATAGATAGATAGATAGATAGATAGATAGATAGGACATAGATAGATAGATAGATAGATAGATAGATAGATAGATAGATAGGACATAGATAGATAGGAGATAGATAGGAGATAGATAGATAGATAGATAGATAGATAGATAGATAGATAGATAGATAGATACACACACACACACACACAGTACAAGTTGCCCTGGCTGAGTTCTATACTTATTAGACAAGGCCCCAAGACAGCCCCTAAATATTACTACACCTAAGTAACACTTACTGACAGTTTTTAATAAAATTCAGCAGAATTGTGACTGCAGCTCTATGTAGGATACAATTGCCTGGTTCGGCCTGTTTTTTAGGCAGAAAATAACCAAAGGAATTTAGCAGAAGAAAAGCAGATGAGAATTGTACAATTGTCATCCACATTACATGGGTGCACAAACAATGTCTAAAGCATATTGTAAAGTATATTCACCCTCTTGGGGTGGATTGAGAGCTAGATTTGCAGTGATATTATTCACAGATGTATCCGTATACAAGCTATGTTGGAACATAACAACAGCTTCAGATTATGCTGAAGGACCTATATCATACAGACAGCAAGAGGTGCTGTGTTAATGTGTATTTATAAGCATAGTTCTGCTTGCCCACTCTATCACTACTGTATGTTCAGTCTGGTGTTTTGTTCATTCTTTTTCACATATTCTCTATCTAACAATGGCACATGTAATGGGTGCTGCTTGCCTTAAGTAAAGCAGTCTGTTTCTCCTTTCAGGAGGTGCTGTCAGCTGGACTAGCACAAAACAGCTGTTGTACTTTCATTAACAGAAGCAGCAGCACAAGCAAGTCAAGAAGTTGTCTGGCTACAATTGTTGCTAGAGTTGGGTCAACAGCTGTTAAAACCAACAGAGACAATCAAAGATGTCCTGCACTTGCACAGATGGAAAAGGTTAGCCCAAGAACCAGCCATATAGGATCTTCAAGGACAAGAAATTCAGGACCCAGTAACAACCAGGCAGGTCACTGACCACAGGGGAAAAGGGTACAACAGGTCTTACATTCTTAAAATGCAAGCAAATATATTTATAAAACCTCTACATGCAGTAAGATATTTCAAGCTTATGAAGAAGCTGAGCCTAATAGATTAAGCCTTAGCTGTTGAGAAGGGGTGCTGGAATATTAACAACAGCTTCAGCTTACACTGGAGGATCTATATCATACAGACAGCAGGTGGCACTGTTTTAAGTGTTAATGTGTATTTATATGCATAGTTCTGCTAGTCCTAATGTTCACTCAGTTGTTTTGTTCATTCTCTGTTTCGTGAATACTCTACCTTCTAATGGCACATGTAATGGTTGCTGCTTGTCTCGAATAAAGCAAACACGTGTATTTATCCCACAATGTTTGTGTGCTGGGGGAGGAGCAAGAGCTTTCTGTTCAGGACAGTGTGGAGAGAGGACGCAAACTAGAGAGCTCTCCACAGCGGTCTTGTCCGGGCCCCAGGTCCCCAGGTCCCCAAAGTTCAGTCTTAGCCAGAGCCTCACATGGGTAGGACGCAGGACAGTACACTGTCACCAACTTACCTACACGTACCCACACAAAGCACTATGCAGTATTAAACCTCTTAGGAGAAGACCAGCCAACAGACAACCTCAACCCACGCCATGGATTGGGAGAAGTACAGCGCAAGACAGTATCCACTATAGAGCCACAGAGCCAGGAACTGACCCGGGTGGAACAAAGTAGCAGTAAGCCTATGAACTCCATCTCGCAATGCGGTTGTCAGCAGGGAACCCTCAGCATTCCACTCAGCCTAGGTAACAAGGTCTGGGAGCTGTGTCACCCATTAGTACGGTTCAGCCAATGCTAGTGGGCGTAAGGTGATGCGAAGACTATAGGAAAGGTCAATACACAGGCACAGGTGTTCTTCTTTTTCTTCCTCTACTACAAGTATTATTCTATTATACCCCCAAACATCCCGGCAGAGCACGCTACTACATGGGTTGAGACTCTCACGGCATCCTCCTCTCTGCTGCCCTACCTCAGTACAACTCCATCAACACAACTATTTCCTACTCAGCACTTATCTCGCAGATCTGGGTGCCCTATGTGCAAGTTTGTATTGGAACTTTTGTCAAGTGTATCTCAAAGCTTTTCTGTATTACCTGCTACCCATTTGCAAGAAGTAAACCAACTCAACGTTATCACAGAGTCTTTAATTATTTATCACCACCTGCACAGCATATACACCGCAACCTTGGGATACTTCCTCTTTCTGTAGGTGGCCGGTCCTGCTATGCAGGAGGGTCATTACACCGCTCTGGACACCTGTGACTACATCATCTGTGACATTATACCAAGGGACCCGGTAGCAACCCGGCAGGACTCTGACCACAGGGGAAAAGGGTACAACAGGTCTTACATTCTTAAAGCAGGCATGCCATCACACCTGTGTGCCCACCTGCACTGGTGTCACGTGACAATCTAATAAGGTCCGGTCCGGCACCAGAGTGGCGTCACACTACAACACCTAGCAAGTAACTGGCCATCCCTCCGCTATAAAACCAACCGGGGGTCGCCACAGAATCACAAGTACTTACTCAGATTCTTTGTCCTTTAAATCCGTCACCAAATATGTAGTAGCAAAGGTTCCACTGCCCAGTTTCTGGTGGACAGTATATCTCTTCATTATTTGGGATCCAGGAAAAAATCCGCTTTGGCACATTGCTGTTCTGCCTAGGTCCACAGGTAAATCCATCTGTAAATATAGCATTAGAACACTTAAAGGATTAAGTCATGATTGGAGGTCATTTGGTTCTATGCAATCTCCATAACAGGCTCCAAACAGACCACCAATATGTCACCAATTCCTTGATGGAGATTTTCATTGATAATTTTGTCAGGGGGCACAAACATTTACTTACCAGCCAAAGAAACTTCTAGATTGTCAGTCACAGCACTCATAAACAGCCAGCCCTGCGTTATATAATAGCCCCTCTTCTCTAAAGCAAAGAGACCCCTTCTCTTTGAGAATTAGAACCCTATTGACTATGTGAATGTTCACAAATAGCATATACACAGTGGATTTCCCTCTATGTATAATTAGTTATTTATATTGACTTATTTTTCTAGTATAATTAAATATAGCATACAATCCGCAGCATAGACATATGTATAAACATATCCTAAATGACACAAGTCCAAAAAAATAGTGGTCAGCTCACCTCTGAATATTCCAATGGACAAAGTATATATATCAGGAGGGTCCATTGGTCCAAAGGTGGCCAGCCATAATCCACAGAGAGCCGTACTCAACATGTAACGGTCCCAGCACTCCAGAATCTATTAAAATTGATACTTTGTTTCATATTGATGCTAAGATGTATTTTTATCTTTTTTGACATGAAATAAACTATCAATTTTAATGGATTTGCCAAGTGCTGGGACTGTTACATGTTTAGTACTGATATCCTAAATGAGGGTATCCCTACATCAAAGGCCCTATTATACTAAGTGATTATCGGTTGTATTCAGACGATATCGGCTGATAATCATCTTGTGTAATAGAAGACAATGATCAGCAGAAATGCACGATGTCGGCTGATTTTTGTCTTTTAACATGGTGAAAACTCAACGATCACGATAGCAGCGATATGTTGTCGTTTCTCCGCATAATAGGAGCAGAGGCAGCAGACCTCCGCTATCTCGTATGGGCTGCCCGGACAATCTATTGATCACCCAGGTAGCTCCCCCCTGCAGCTCCCCGTGCCCCTCCCCCAGCTCTTACCCGCTTGTTGTAGCCGCGTGTAATAGAGCCAGAGGGGAACGAGTAGCAAGTGAGCACTGACCTGGCTTGCTCCTTTGAATCGCCCTGTGTAATAGGAGCTTAAAACTTTCTAAATATCCACAGGCCACAAGATAAGTATCTGATCAGTGGGGTTCCATCTGCTAGGACCCCTACCAATCATGAGAACAGATGTTTCTTGTTACCCATGTGAATCAAACCGCAATCCACATGATGAACCACTACTATATTTATTTAGACTGCTGTACTGCTGATGTCATAAGTCAAAACTAGTAATGAACAGAAAATGAACCAGCTCTCACAACATTGAGAAGTGGTGTCTGATGGACATGCTTTCCTTTTCTGTCTATGGAGAATATTTCAACACACAACAGCAAACCACAAAACTGAAGCACTGTGCAAAATAAAACATTGTGTAACTTTCCTGAAGTGGCCAGTTTTCATGCTAAGCACTGTGTACATGTTTTATTACAGCTGTCCATGTTTTGTTCAATGTGAATTGTAGAGAAAGTCTTAAATGATGCTTCCATTCTGCAGAAGCCTCACACACCTGCTTCATGCCAGCCTTCACTTGGATAATTTACAGGGCGCAGGTTGAGGTGTGGGTATTAATTGCTGTGGATTATTGCACACAGAGCACCCAGCTGAGCCCCCTGTGTCTAAGGACAAAAGGGCAGGTAGAAGAGCACGGCTATGTCAGGCTCTTTATGAGACAATCACATTGTGAGGCAGCATATATCAAAGACTAAATGTGCACCCGATCAAATCTGACTGCCAGCAGATTCTATGAGAACAACAGAGAAAATGTCACAATCCTGAGGATGCTGCTCAGAGTTAAAGGGAATCTGTCTGCTGTAATTTACATTCTAAACTGCTGACACTGTTAGATAACTCTTAGGTCAAGGATACCTTTTTATATATCAGGCTATGCTTCCATATAGAAAAGTGCTTTTATTCTTCAATGCAAAGTGTCAAAGATGCTTTCCAAGCCCCTGAATTGATTCTAGCTGGGATGCCTCTCTACTCCCCCTCCCATCTCTATCCCTGCTTAAAGGGGAGTCATCAGCAGGTTGGGCAAATCTAACCTGCTGATAGCTTCCTATAGCCTAGAGATGAGCGAACTGTTTGGACTTTTGGTCCGAAAGCAGTTCGCTCTCTCGTCATACCTTTGATCCCGGCCGCATAGTTGCGCTCCTGGGAATATGCAGCCAGGATATTTCAGGGAATCGATGTTGAATTTCCTGGAATATCCTGGCCGCTTATTCGCGGGATCGCAACTATGCGGCCGGGATTACAGGCATGACGAGAGAGCGCCGATGCCGTTGGACCAAAAGTCCGACGGTCCGCTCATCTCTACTACCGCCCCACGAGCACTAATACGGCCGCCCCCGGGACAGACCCCTACGTAGATAATCATTAGAGGGGGAGGGGCGGTCAGGGGGCTGTAGCTTCAGCGCCCCTTGCCCACTAATTTGCTATCAGATTCGTCTAACCTGCTGATAGTTCCATTTTAATTGACAAGATGAGCCCTAAGCCTTAAGTGTCAGGAATGGGAGGGGAGCACTTCAGAGGCGTGGGAAAGCCTCTTTGACACTTTACATAAGAGAATAAAAGAATATTCCTTGTTATAGAAGCAGAGACAGATATATGACAGGTACTATATCAGAAGTTTGAAATGCGAACTGCAGCTGACAACTTCACTTTATGCTGACCATATACATTAGACTAATGTTGTCTGAAGGATCCAATTTCAGCGGGACCTTAATGTGTATGGGGGCCTTCTGACTTTCTCCTGATGGCAGTTGTCATAGTGAAGAAAGATTAGACAGTTGTATTTGTAGATGCCTGATCAATTCGTTCTGAGCGGAGGTAAGTTTCCACCACACCAACAATGGCTTATTTACCTTATCCCATTGAGAACATGTGTAAGGAGTTTCTGGATAGAGATCTGTCAGTCAAATGAGTCAGTCAAATGTTGACAGCTATTTAATATATAAATAGATGTGTGATCGGTTGACGAATTAGAAACATTTGTTCGGCAGTTAATGACATTTTATGTCAACATTTCTTTGCTTTTAAATGGATATATGCGGCCCACTATGATAGAAAAAGGGACCACATAAACAATCATTTCTACTACACAGCCTGCACCAAGCTATAACCAGGCACTAGAGATGACCGAGCCTTGAGCGTGTTCAAGTCGATCCGAACTCAATCGTTCAGCATTTGATTAGCTGGGGCTGCTGAAGTTGGATAAAGCTCTAAGGTTGTCTGGAAAACTTGGATACAGCCAATGACTATATCCATGTTTTCCACATAGCCTTAGGGCTTTATCCAACTTCAGCAGCCACCGCTAATCAAATGCCGAACGATCGGGTTCAGATGGACTCAAGCATGGTCCAGGTTCGCTCATCTCTAATCTCCTACAATCTCCTACATCAGCACTTGTTTACAGAGTCCATTATAGGGCTCAGTGATCTTGTGGTCAGAGCTGTAGAATTGACAGCCTCTTTAGAGTATTAATGTATTGAAGAACCTCTTACATTTACAAAATTGCAAATAAATATACGGGTGTACAACAAAATGGACATCAAGTGGTTAAAGACCATAGAATGCCTGAAATGTCTCTTTTTAGATGCCTTCTAAACTTAGGGGCACATGTATAATTAGCCGACTTGTTTTGCGCCGCACATTTTCAATTTTTCCGGGTTTGCGCCGCTGGATTTATCAAGAGAGGCGCACCTCTTGATAAATCCAGTGTTGTGGATATACATACATACATATATATATATATACATACATACATACTATAACCATGCTCCATAGCACATTATATAAACACCCACCTGTTACTGCAGAACACCAGGTATAAACCCAGAGAAGGTAAGAGCAGACAGTACTGGCAGGTCAAGAAAAGCCCATGTAACTCTCCATGGGGAATAGGAATTAAACAGCAATACCCTAACAGAGCAATAAACCAACTAAAACAATAATAATAATAACAATTCCACCTTATGAAAGGGTAGTATAAAGTACAATGCAGTAGTTAGGAGCTAACAATGACTGTTGTGAAATCCTAAATGCCAATTAGAGTTACCTACCCCTGCAACATAATATGGTATGCTCCAGGTGAGCTGCTGGCTTGGTCACAGTTGTCCCTGGATACCAAAGGTGACAGATATACTGTATATTATTACTTCCTTAAAAAACTGAACAATATAATCTATTGTCATCTTTAAGGAGCATTAATAGGATAAGGTGAATTGATTATTAGTGAATGAAAAATAAGTACAACACTCTATTCGTAACCTCCTGACTGTTATATAATATTTGTATCTCCGTGAAACATTAATTCTGGAGCATCATGTCCTTAAACTCTGAGTTAATGCAAAAGAACTGACACGGCAACAGCCAAATTAATTCCAGAGTAGAGCGCATTTTTGTCCATCTAGAAAATGTATCTAATGGTACCTGTACGGAATGTAATGTAAGTTAGTAAACAAGTATGTGGAATATCCTGGTAATATACAATAAATGGAGTAAAGGAATGCATAAAGGTTCAAAAGGTTATACCTGGGATAATATAATAATGGTAAGGGGAAAAAAAACGAAAATAGTATTGAGCACAAATCCATAATGAAAGAAGTGTAAAACACAATTAATGAAGGCATTAAAGGGGTTATCCAGCATTAGGAAAACATGGCCACTTTTTCCCAGAGACAGCACCGCTCTTGTCTCCAGCTCAGGTGTGGATTGCAACTAAGCTCCATTCACTTCAATGGAGTTGCAAAACCCCTCCCAAACTGGAGAGTTGTGTTGTCTCTGGAAGAAAGTGGCCATGTTCTTCTTACTCTGGATAAACCCTTTAAGAAATGGTTAAAGGGGTATTCCCCCCCCCCAAAAAAAAAAAAATATTTTTGCATTAATACGTTGCCCACCCATAGCTTTCCATCTTTCCAATATCAATTTATTATGGATTCTGTACAGTTTTGCTGTTATCTAGATGCATTCACCCCCACCAAACGCATAAAATCATCAAATCTCAGTCTCATCTGACACCGCTCTTTGCTCCTGGCCCCCACCCTCCGTGTCGAGATCATGTGTCCTCCGTCACTTCTATGGGATGGGTTAGCATCAGGCATGGGTTAGCTCTGGCATCTTCTTTACCCCCAGAGAGGCAAGATCCCCTTGTTTCTGCTATGTGCTGGAGGTGTACGTGACTCACCCGCGGCACACCCCCGGGACTCACCCTTAATATAGAGGTGACCTGCCCCTGTCAGACATTTCCTGAGGGGACCAGGAAGTGGAGATCAGAGGGGGCCAGGTGAGGATCAGTATGTCAGTAGTGGAGAATGGGTTTTTAGTTTTTCATTTTTCACTGGACGCTTTTAATGATACAGTAGTAAGTATTATAGGGATGTAAAACCCAGAATAAATGGGCAAAAGATATAGAAGGCAAGGGCAGGTATATCCCAAACAACCAGTAAACAATTATTTGTGCCATGGTGCAGCATCGGTGATGTAAGCCAGCAAGTAGTTTTGTGCAATGCAATATGCGTGGTGTCCCACCACGGGTGTTGCTATTGGTTACACCCTTTGCAAAAGCCTATACTTTTTGTATGTAAGTGGTGATGTAGTAGTGTTAAAGTTTTGTCGCTGCTGTACAGCTGTAGAACTGAAATTATTATCGTTTGTTTGTATGTCATAAATAAATACATTTATAAATAATTTAAATATTTTTTTAAAAAAATGTCATATGGATTTGTAGAACAATGAGAGTGTTTTCTTCTTCTGTCCTATCATTTCTGTCTTTACTTCTTACATATGCACTCTTCACTCATTCACAGCACACCTTACATGGGTAGAGGAAGTGTAGAGGTCTTTTGTCACTAGACTCTGTAGAGACAAGATGCAGCTAACCTTTTCTTCTCAAGTAACGCTACTCAGCACTATGCAGTGTTGAACCCTTCACTAGAGAGGACAAGTCAGAGATCATTTGAACCCACGCTGTGGACAAGTAGAGTCACAGTGCAGAACAGTATCCACAAAGAAAGGCTAGGAACTGATCCGGATAGAGCAAAGTTGCTAGAAGCCTATGAATTCTATCTCGCAGCACAGGTTTCAGCACGGAACCCTCAGCATTCCGCCCTTCCCAGGTAACAAGGTCTGGGGCTTGTGTCACCCACTAGGACTGGTCCCCTGACAACGGTAGGGCAATAGGGGGTGCGAAGACCCAAAAGTCAAAACACAGGCACAAGTATTCTTTCCTTCTTCTCAAGTATTCTTCTACTTCATCCTTCAACATCCCAGCAGAACACAGTACTACTTGGGTTGGGAGTCTCACGACATCCTCCTCTCTACTCTTCTGATTCTCTACTCTCAGTACGCAACTTGGTCCACGAGACTGTACTACTCCCTATTCGTTCACTACAGATCTGGATTCTATATCATCAAGTGTCCTATTGAATGTAAAGTCTCATATCAATGTAAAACTGTATGACCTGCTGCACACAAGTATCCTCCAAGTAAAGCAGATCTTATTTATGATAAAGAGACTCTGTGATTCCTCACCCTGCACCAACACAGTACACAAACATTCCTTGGGTCATCTCCCCTTTCTGTGGGTGGCAGTACCAATAGTCTGGGTGGGTCATCACTCCACTCCGCACCACCATGACAACAACCCAAGGGACCCCACAACAACCCAGCAGGTCACTGACCACAGGGGAACAAGGTACAACCAGCCCTTTAAACTAAAAGCAGGTGTGCCACCATACCTGTGTGCCCAACCGACACTGGCGTCACCACATAACATCTCTGGGCCTGCCTGTATCTCGGCTAACCACCACCGGGGTGGTGTCACGCTCTACCATCTGGCAAATGACCGTCCGACCTACCTCCAGACCACCGGGGGTGGGCACCACATATGTCTAGAATACACATGAATCAAAACTGAATATAAAAGTGAACAGGAACAAAAACAGAAAGCAAGAAATGATGTACCCTAAGGCTATGTTGCCACACAGTATTTTTGCTCAGTACTTTTGGTCAGTATTTTTCAAACAAAATCAGTGGATGGAAACACAGAAAGGCTATGTTCACACACTGTTGAAATTTAGTGGATGGCCGGCATTTAACTGTAAATAATGGCCGTTATTCCAAAACACTGCCATTAAATGACGGCCATTCACTTAGTTTACTGAGTGTCAATGCTGAATACTGCATGTGATCATAGCCTAAAAGAAACAGTAGAGGGATTAAATGCAGATGAATGGCTGCTGCCTGGCTCAATAAGAGACAAAAAAATAAAAATAAAAAATAAGTGCTCCCATCTACAGTGAGAAACACTGAGTTGATGCTTCATTTGTCATTTCTAAATGTTATTATACTAAGAACCCTGACCTGTCTCCTCTAGATGAAAAACAAAATGATGTAGAAGGTAGAGGCTATCAGACCGCCACTATCTTCTATGGGCTGCCCGGATGATGTAGCAATCACCCGGGCAGCCTCGCCGTGCCCCTCCCTGCACTTACCCACTTGCTGCCGATGCGTGTAATAGCGCCAGCAGGGAACAAGGAAAAAGCAAGCACTGATAGCGCTTGTTTGCTCCTCTCCATCTCCCAGTGTAACAGCTGAGCAGAATGGCAAGAGAGCTGTGCAATGTTCAAACAAACTTGGGCAAACCAAAAACTTAACACAGGAATGTCGGTACCTAAGTCTAAAAGCTAATGTAGCATGGCAAATTAAATATAGAGAACAGTTAGTGTACAGTTACATGGACATCTGTTGCAGATTTGAGACAATATTTAGAAATTTAGTTATATTGGTTTACACAGCATCTAGTCGGCATCTTTAAGGGACATCTCTGAGTCGCTCACTTTTACTTTCTTTTCTGGCCTGGTAATCATGAATACTTCTCCTGGTCACAGCTCATCTTTGCAGGACCTTCCAAAAAAAACATTTTAGTCCCCATCTGTACTCCCCACACTGTAATGGTGCCCACTATGTGCTCCCATGTAGTAGTTGGCCCATCAAATAGTACTTAGGTCCCTCTGTGCTTTAATATAACAAACAGGCCCCTCTCTGTGATCTCATATTGTAAAAAGGCCCCCATCTGTGCCCATATAGTAGCTAAGCCCTCTCTGTGTGGTTATACACTCACCGGCCACTTTATTAGGCACACCATGCTAGTAACGGGTGGTCTTCTGCTGCTGTAGCCCATCTGCCTCAAAGTTCGACGTACTGTGCGTTCAGAGATGCTCTTCTGCCTAACTTGGTTGTAACGGTTGGCTATTTGACTCACTGTTGCCTTTCTATCAGCTCAAACCAGTCTGCCCATTCTCCTCTGACCTCTGGCATCAACAAGGCATTTCCGCCCACAGAACTGCCGCTCACTGGATTTTTTTTCTTTTTCGGACCATTCTCTGTAAACCCTAGAGATGGTTGTGCGTGAAAATCCCAGTAGATCAGCAGTTTCTGAAATACTCAGACCAGCCCTTCTGGCACCAACAACCATGCCACGTTCAAAGGCACTCAAACCACCTTTCTTCCCCATACTGATGCTCGGTTTGAACTGCAGGAGATTGTCTTGACCATGTCTACATGCCTAAATGCACTGAGTTGCCGCCATGTGATTGGCTGATTAGAAATTAAGTGGTAACGTGCAGTTGGACAGGTGTACCTAATAAAGTGGCGGGTGAGTGTATAATAGAAGTTGGGCCCACTCTGCCCAATATAGCATCCAGCCCTCCTCTGTTTAGCCATATAGCAGTTAGTCCCAATATAGTTGAAAGACTACCCCCGCCCCTTGTGCCCCATCCAGGATTAGTCCACTATTTGCCCCCTATACAGTAGTTAGGCCCCCTCTGTGCCATTCTATTGTTGTTAATTTCCTTGTACTCATTTATATAAGGCTTGTATCCCCGATCCCCAGGTGTTCTCCCTTCTCCTGTGGGCCAGTCTGTACTGTCCTGTACCTGAGAAAGGGCTCACTTTAGCTCATGGCCAAAAGGGGATCCCGGACTGAGCAAGCAGCTGGTGGCAGTGAGCGGGGCTTCCCTTTAAGCTGCGCGGCCACGTCCTTTTAGTAATGTCATACTGGCATAGATTTCAAATTGTTGTAGAAGAGAAAGGACAGGGTGTAATATGAAATAGATGAAGAAGAAAAAATAACTGGCAGATGAACTGGGGGAAAAAAAATATATCATGCTGTTCTCCTAGCAGGTTTTTTTTAATGGCTGTATCCTAATTACAGTGAATAAATGGCGTATGTTTATGGTTGTGCACTCTCTGCTCCCTCCAATCTGTTGTAGGCCATGCTCATTGGTCTCATAACAACATATACATATGTGACTGTTAAAGCTATCCCCAGTCTGTCAACCTGAGAGAATCAGCTGTTATTCATGTTCCAAACTGCTGACACTGTTAGATGCTGTTAGGTCAAGGAGACACATGGTACCTTTCATATATCTGCCTGGACTAAGGAGATGTTACAGCTTGCTGCACTTCAGGGGCTTGAGAAAGCCTCTTCGACTCTGTACTACAGACTACTAGAATAGTAGAATAAGTGAGGGGATGCCATCAGCGTTACAGCTACAGCTGTTTCGTGCCTCTACGGCACTTCTTCAAGGCTGCATAAGAAGATTTGTTTGAAAATGACGCTTCTATAATGATAGGTCTCATATAAAGACATTCCTAACAACTGATTGCATATACTGGAACAACATGCATTAATGTGTTTCATGAAATCTGTTGCATCGTCCCCAGTTGCGACAAGGATTCATTTTGCATTTCTTTCTTAGCAATATTGGAAAAATTAGAACAGGGCTCAAGAAAACAAGACAGCCTATTCATAACATTGATATCCTTGCCAGAAGAGGTTTAGAGGGCAAGAAACATGACTTATTCAGAATGTTACATTTACAAACAGAAAAAAAATTGAGATTGCTAAAGGACAAAGCCATTCCATCAATATTTTCAAACCAAAAATTTGTGTTCCCACCTTCGAAAAAGCTCTGCTTACATGAAGCATAACACAATTACTGATGATTTGCCGAAGGCAATGAACATCAACAATGCAAAGTGCATCTGCCCAAGGCAAAGAACTATTCCAGCAGTTAACATGTACACGAATGGATTTCTCTGCTCAAGGCAAAAAATAAGTACAGCCTGCTACATCTACACAGCCACGTTTATTGTCCCAAGGCAATGAAATATTCCAGAATTCATCATCTACACACCAAAGTTTATCTGGCCAGGGGAATGAACATTTACAGCACAGGTACAGCCTTTCACATCTACACACATTTACCTTTCAGGCTGTGTTTACACTGAGTAAACTAAAGGAAAAATATGGCCGTAATCTTGAGGTAAAAATCTGGGCATATTTTCAATGTAATAATGTGCTCCATTGCAGGAAAGGGAAAATGTTCGGCTGTGCAAACACTGTTTAGAATAACAGCTATAATTGATTATGACTAGAGATGAGCGAACCTGGAGCATGCTCGAGTCCATCCAAACCCGAACTTTCGGCATTTGATTAGCGGTGGCTGCTGAAGTTGGATAAAGCCCTAAGGCTATGTGGAAAACATGGATATAGTCATTGGCTGTATCCATGTTTTCCAGACAACCTTAGAGCTTTATCCAACTTCAGCAGCCCCAGCTAATCAAATGCCGATCGTTCGGGTTCAGATGGACTCGAACCTGAACCCGGTTCGCCCATCTCTAATTATGACCATCCACATAATGAACATGCTCATTATTTATCACCTGCTTTTGCAAAAAATAGTTTTTTTCACATGTTCAGACATTGTTTTTTATTGTGTTAACAGAAGACAAAGATTAACAGAAGACAAATTCTGAAGTCTAAAAATTGGTGTAGACACTAAATTTTCTACAGGAACACATCAACAAATAAATCACCAACATCTGTTCTGTTATGGATACAGCCGCAAATACACGAGCTAAAAAAGGACACATTTTTAAAAGAGAAAATTTTGACACTGGTAAAAGTAAAAGTTCAGGAGAAGATTTGTTATAAGCAAGTATGTTTGATTGATGATAGGCAATGTGATAGCCCTGGATATTTCTTAAAGTCGGCAGTTCCTACTTGTAACCATTTCCCCCCCTCCCCCTGCAGGCTGCCGTCCTTTAGAAATTGCCGGACTTCTCCTTTAAAGGGGAACTATCAGCAGGTTAGACGAATCTAACCTGCTGATAGCCCCTTATTGCACACAGGGCACATCTTCTCAAGCAATGAAAAATTTGCCTTCCAAAACTGCCTTTATCACATACACGAGATTGGCATAAACGTCTATGTAGTTGTAACTGAATGACATGTTGGTATGAGAAGAATAACAAGAGAGGAATTTCCTGATCCAGACCTTGAATCTGATGTATGTATGGCATTATGCCAAATGCAATCAGTCTATGCCAAGTTGCAGATTGGATAACAGCACTAAAAAAACATTTCTTGTACTGCTATAGAATTGCATCAGGAAATGTAAAGGCTTTATGTGGCTCTATTTATTAAACCATATTCAGAATATACATGCATTTATTGGTCAAAGTGTTACCGAATGTGATCACAGAGAATTAGATACAATAGAAAAACCAAGAGCAGTTTATGAGAAAATTGTAACATAAGCAGTTACTGAAAGATCTTACACCTTTGCCTTGATATTGTCATACTGGTAAAATAGAGGTTTTTCCCAGCTTTAGGCTATGTTCACACGGTGTGAGAGACCGGGCATTCCGTGACCCCGGCTGGGTCACGGAACGGCCGGTCTCTGCCCGGATCATCGCAGTCGGTACTTAATTACCGTCTGGATGATCTGTCCGGCCGCAGAGCTCTGATGCGGGCGCATCAGTGCACGCCCGCATCAGAGATTCCCTCTGCACACTATGAAGCAAGCGACCGGAGCCGCTCGCTTCATAGTGTGAACTGACAGGGATTCCTACGGCCGCAATTCATTGAATTGCGGCCACAGAAAACTGACATGTCAGTTATTTGCGGCCCCATACGGGATCCCAGCTGGAGCGCATACAATGTGTATATGCTCCAGTTGGGATCCCATTGAAAGTAAGGCATTGTTCCACCACGCCAAAAGTACGGACGTTGTTGCCATGTTTACGTAGTGTGAGCCTTATGCTCAAATACAGAACTAACCGAATACATTTATACATAGAATGGACAGAAGTAAGAACAAAACGTGCTATTTTGGCCTATAATGCAACAAGTGAAGTCAGGTGAATTCACAAGTAAAGTGAATGTTTGATCAGCGAAGAGAATATAGACACAATTTGTACTTTTGCAAGAAAAACTTTACACACCCATGTCTGCTGCTTATGTCCTTCCTTTAAAGGACCTAGAAAATACAATGATTAATCCCTTACACAAAAAAAAATATGCTGGAAATTGAAATGAAATTGTAATAATCACTGAATATACAGCTGCATGCCAGCAGCATAGTTGGAAATATGTCTGAATTGACCTTCACTGTAAATAAAAATACATATATGTGAAAGGCCTGCCCTAAAGCGACATTTATAGCAGGCCACAACGTCTTATTTTTTAACTGCGACAAAGGAACTGAAAGCGGAATAGTTACCTTAATATACTTCTCCATTGTATGAGCATAATTTTATTTTGACCAAATAGCAAAAAAATATATCGTCTCAATTGGCTATTATGAGTGCTCAAAGAATATGGTGGCCCCCTAGTTATTCCCCTGAAAGCACTACTGTCATTAATGCAGAAAATAACTTTCATTTCACTGAATTGCTTGCTTGCTCCTAGTAGCCCAAATGACAGACTCAAATGGTTCTTTTCCGTTAATAAGCAAAAAAAAGCTTTAAGGGTGCCTGTACATGCAGTCCGTTCAATGTATCTGTTTTTAAATGGTCACTTTTAATGTATTAATGTACACAAAAACGTTGTCAACCTTTTTTTTTTTTTTTTTTAAGGGGAAAAAAACACATCGGTTCTGATCTGGGGTTTTTTTGTTGTTTTTTTTTTTTATAATGGAACAGTCAATAGAAAAACAGATCCAAATGGATTGCACACAATTGCATCCGTTTCAGAATCTGGTTCTAATATATAGAGACATATGAAGAATTGTAGGCAGGCATGTTACAAAACTAGGCAAAGCATGGATGAGACTTATGTAGGGTTAGTGCACAGAATAACATGCTTTTTTTGTTTTGTTTTACAGGAATACAATCATGCATGAATATGATATGGTGGAATGTTTTATCTCAGTCCGCTCATACCATTTAGACAAAACAGAAGGAAACAAATAAGATAGCATGACATGTATACCTGGAACCGGTTTTCAGTTCATTCTTTTATTTCTGTACAATGTGGGTAGGATTTCCTGCTTCCTGTTTTGTTTTTTTTGTTCCACATTCTTATGAATACAAAGGTTTTTAGAGCAGGGTTAAGGTGTGTAAAGGGCTCTGGCCAGTTCATGTGTGCAGCTTCTTTTTTCTTTTCAGAAGGTTAGAAAACAGAATATCATAGGAGAATCAGGACACTAACAGTGCCATACTTTGCCTCAATTGTACAAGGTCAGCTCAAAAGATGCCATCTACGACATACAAACAAATTTTCATTTGTCGCTTGATTGTTGTGTTTACACTGGAAGATTATCGCTTACATTTGAATGATTTTTTTTCTAATAAGCTGTTAAGAGTTAAAAAAAAAATGTCCATTAAGTTCAACCAAAAAATTTGATGGGTAGGGGAGGGAAGGGGGATGGATGATGGGTAGATTTTGTATTCTATAGAAATGCATTTATGTTATTTTGTTCTAAGAATTTAGACTTAATCTGCTTTGAAACCCTCTGCTGTGACCAGCTCCTGAGGAAGACTGTTCCTTAGATTCAAAGTTCTCTAAAGACTTGTGGAGATCAAAGCTTTTTTTTTTGAATGTCTGGTTTAATGCATGACAATATCCTGCTGGCCTTAGAAGCAGCTGACTGACATTGTGCGCCGTTCTGTACTCTATTTTTCACAAGTACAGTAATACCTCGGTCCTGAACACCTTGGGGTTTAAACATATCAGGATTCGAACAAAATTTCCCCCTGAAATTTTGCTCTGTACATTATTTGGTATCCGAACAAAACCAAGGGAGGCAACTGTGTTTGGGAACAGGAGTGGGGATTCCCATCATAATGATCGGTGTCTCGCGGTGCGGCTTCATTCTGGTCCCGCACTCACATCCGCCTCTGCTGTGACTCCTCTTCTCTGACTTGTAATTGAACGCTAGAAGTCACACACTTTCATAGAGAATTCATGGCAGCGTGTGAGATCCTGCATATAATGACAGGACAGAGAAGAGGAGTCACAGCAGAGGCAAATGTGAGCGCGCGCTGGCTCTGAACAGCGCCGCGGGACACCGATCAGCTGTGGTGAGTATACTTGCCAGCGACTACCGAGGGGGGGGGGGGCCATAAAAAAATTTTGTGAACTGCTTCTTTAAACAACCGCCTGCTGCTGCCTCTCACTGGGGAACACCTTGTAAAGAAGGGGGATTCCCATCAAGAATTCCCTGCGCTGCCAGCCCACGCACTGCTCACCTACTCCAGCAGCCTCTGGCTCCTGTCAATCACCCCTCTTTCTGCCAGCAAAAGCAGCTCCCTGGACCCATCTTCAGCCCTCCATCGCCCGGGCTGCTTCCCCAGCGGCCCCGCTCACCTACTCCTCAGTGGTTGGCTCCAGCTGCTGCCGCCGGGGGGGATTCCTGTGGGCGGAGAGAGAAGAGAGTGGTGTTGGGGAGCAGCGGAAACTGGAAGCTGCTGAAGTAGGTGAGCAGTGCAGGGGCCGTCAGTTTAGGAAATTCCTGTCAATATGATGGGAATCTCTCTTCTTTACAAGGTGTTCCCCAGGGAGAGGCAGGAGTGGGCGGCTGTTTAAACTCTGCTGTGGGAAACACCCTGTAAAGAAGGGAGATTCCTATCATAATGAGGAATCAGCCTTCCAGAACCGATTAAGTTCGAGAACAGCAGTACCACTGTGCACCCAAGTCCTTATTTACCAGTGACTCCCCCAGAGTAACTCCTTCTAGGACATATGATGCATGTAGGTTATTAGTATTCAGGGGCATAACTTATTACATTTATCCACATTGATCCTCATTTGCTAAGTGGATATCGAAACACTCAGAGGGAGATTTATCAAACTGGTGTAAAGTAGTATTGGCTTAGTTGCCCCTAGCAACCAATCAGATTCCACCTTTCATTTTTCAAAGAGTCTGTGAGGAATGAAGAGTGGAATCTGATTGGTTGCTAGGGGCAACTGAGCCAATTCTACTTTACACCATGTTTGATAAATCTCCCCCCCCCCTTCCCACTGTTATGAGGTAGTGTATTACACGCTATATCCAAAACCACTCCCTTACGCAGGCTTTTACTTCCCTCTTTCTAAAAACATTCGATTGGTTTGCCAACTTAGGTCCTTAGTAAAACCATGCTGGCTATCACTTATAATACTATTAGGGCCAGTTCACACTGAGTAAACACGGCTTAATTCTCTCCGCCACGGAATTCTGCCGCGCTCAGTGTGCTGCTTTTGAGTGAAGGGGAGAGCACGCGCTCGTTTACTTCCTCTATTAAGATATTACATTATTGTTCCTGCACGGTGAACGGTGTAAACGTAAAAAAAAACACACCAGGATTGCTGATTTTTTTAAAAAATTATATATCGAAAAAATTTTTTATAAAAAGCGATCAAAATGTTTCTGTTACACCTATGTGATATTAATAAAAATGAGAGATCATGGCGCAAAAAATGACACCCCAGCTAGTACTGTATGTGGAAAAATAAAAGCGATATGGCTCTTAGAAGGCATGGAGGAACATCGCATTAATTTGACCCTGACTTTTGTACATCAAAGGGCTCTGTCTTGAAGGGGTTAAACACATCATTTTTTAAAATCTTTTAAAGTAGTAAAATAAAAGAACAGTTAAAAAATTGGCTATTGTTGTAATTATACTGACTTGAGCAACATAGATAGCATGTCAGTTTTACTACACAGCAAAGAGTGTAAAGACCTACAGGCCTGTTTCCTTCTTTGTTAAGTAGAGGTAGAGTCTTGTTGACAACAGGAAGATTAATGGGGTCAGGTAGAAATAAGAGACCTATATAAGGTGTGCAACCATATGAGGCAAGTGAGCTTTGATTTCCAAAGGTTGTCTACCCACAGGACCCAGATTTTATTCAGTATTTATAAAAACAAGCAGGAGCTTATCACCATGGTGTCACTAAGTGAAACCCAGCAGCTCTCACAACTGTTTCTAATTTATAGTGTACAAAACGCCTGTTTTTCTACACAAGAGGTACATGGCCCACTGTCGAATGCCCAAAGTGCAGATCGGATAACGCTTCCCTACCACATATGTGGGGATGCCGTCAATTAGATGATTTTTGGAAGGGGGTGGCGGCCACAAACTACTAAAACACATGGTGTCACTATACCCATGGAGCCCCAAGTCTGCCTGATGGGTGTTCTTGTCCTTCAGGATATGAAAGAGAATGATGGATGAAGGGGCTTATATATTAAAGCGACTCTGTACCCACAATCTTACCCCTCCCAAACCACTTGTACCTTCGGATAGCTGCTTTTAATCCAAGATCTGTCCTGCGGTCCAATTAGCAGGTGATGCAGTTATTGTCCTAAAAAACAACTTTTAAACTTACAGCCCCGTGCCCTATGGGTGTGGCTTTGAATATCTCTGCCCTAACTTTGCACCATCCCTCCTCCCCACCCTCTTCATCATTAGGAATATCACTGGAACATTTTCTCCATGCTGAACATTGCACGGGTGCCTTAACGATCCAGCCCATGTGCCGGGCTGCCGAATAAAAGGCACTCTGCCTGGAGCATTCCTAATGATGGGGAGGGTGGGGAGGAGGGACATAGAGGTTGTGCCAGCCTAATACATATACAATCTAGGCCACTCCCGTAGGGCACGGGGCTGCCAGTTTAAAAGTTGTTTTTTAGGACAATAACTGCATCACCTGCCAAACGGACCGCAGGACAAATCTTGGATTAAAAGCAACTATCCAAAGGTATAAGTGGTTGGGGGGGGGGGGGGGGGCCAGGTTGTGGACACAGAGTTACTTTAAACTTGTGTCCACGCAAATTTGAAAAAATATGGGGTCACTGGATAGATACTGCAGGTCTGCCTACAAGAACCCTGTGGGAGAGCTGCAGATTATGCTAAATCAAACACTGAGTAGATCGAACCTGGATCTAGTAGCCTTAAAGGCATCCATTCTAACTCTTAGCTCTCACCATTTCCTTACGGTGTGTATTCTATCTTTCAGTCGTCCTGGCGTGCCACGCTTCCCTATTAACATGGCTTTCTCTGTATGTTATAGTTTTCTTTTGTGTATGTGTAGTTTTCGAGACACTGTTTGACACTGGTGTAATGTAGTGTTTACATACAATGTCTATTCTGCTTGTGGTACACTTCTGTGATCTTGTTATTCTCATCTGTTGCTTTTGTAAATTTTTTGCGGCATCTGTTTTTCCTTTTTGAATTGTTAAAAAAACTTGAAAAAAATCTAATAAATAATATCTGATAAAATAATAAAAACAAGCAATTTACTGGCTTTATATAAGTTTATTTACTCACATTTTATGCATATATTTTTATTTCTTAAGGATATAAAAATTTTGAATTACAAAAAGAACACATAAAATACATCACATGGTCTACACTACACATCTATTGGACAGGAGATTAATACCAAGCATAATTATCATTATTCTTTATTAGTCAAAACCTCAGAAAAATATAAGTATTATTTAATGGTATCTTTATAACTATCCAGACGGCTTACTATATATCCATGGCCAGCTGAATGGAGTTAGATAATAAGCTACCATCTGATGGGGCAGTCCGCCCTAGGCACCATTTGGCTTTGAGGTCAGAAAGCTAGGACTACCATGCTAATCCCTATACTGGACTGTAATCTGTGTGTCTGGCAGTATATGTTCCTTATGGGAGCGTTCCTATACTCAAATTAAACAAGCAGTTTTCCAACCAGTCAGGGGTTGTGGAGGGCTGCGAGAAGGCTTCAGTGAACAAAGCTAAATGCAGAGTGTGTAGTGCTGCCATTGTTCTAGTGGAGATTACTATGCAGGCCATGGATAGCCTAACTGACAGCTAGATACCCATGGGTACATCAGTGATATCCGTGCGAGTAGTTGCTGGTACAGCACTGAACTGCTGAGTGTTGCACTCTGAGGATCTATTCACATGTACCGTATCACAGCACGTTTTGCAGTTAAATCCACTGCAATATTGATTTCTATTAAAGTCTATGGCACTCCAGCCTAGAGCCATATCCTTCTAAAAGTTAACTACTAAGCTGCTTTGAGGATGAAAATAACAAACAGACCAAAGCATCTTATTCTGGTAAACCCCTTTATTCATTATACCGCCATAGCTACACACAATAGTTCCTTTACTATTGCTCACAGTTGGCTCAGTCAAACGTTTATGCAATTTTAAAAGAGAAATATGCAGTACCATGTGCAGACTGTATAATTGTTTTTTTAAATTAATTGGGAAGTATTGGGTTCTCTGATTTCAATGGTGTTTTTACTTACTTGCTATGCCCTTCCATTTCCAAGATACAGGAATGGTACCAATTGGTTGCCAATCAGTACTTTTGCACTATTGCAAAACAGAGTGTGGTTGCTAGGTTCAAGGATGTGATTAGTAGCTTTATATTCACACCCCCTAATCCATTTTCACAACCTATGAGCCTTTTACACCAGGTATGTAATAAATGTCTAAACCATCTGACAATTCAGTGAAGACTAGAGCAACTATTAAAATCTCCATATATATCTCTGCAAGGGCTGTAGCAAAAAAATAAAAATGTCTACAGAGTCTGAAAGGCTACAAAATGGTAGAAAAACATTTTTGAACTGACCTGTTTAATATGGTTGACCACTTTAAATAATAACATAGTAAAATTCTACAGTGAGTACTTCATAGAGCTAAAATCAGACTCCTCCCCTCCAGGCTGTGCTGTCCTGCTCTGTGGTGATTCTGTCCATAAGATGGCCGACATGGAGAAGCATGTGACCATGCCCCGACCCCAGTGTTCTCCATGGGTATATACAGGCTCAATGGTGGACACCGAGGAAGGGGAATAGTCACATGCTTCTCCATGCTCGGCCATCTTATGGACAGAATTACCATTTAGTATACAGAGCAGAGTGGCACAACCTGGAGGAAGGAAGCCTGATATCAGAGCTGCAAGGCGTACAGGGAGCTATTTTCTGTGAGTAAAGTGCATACATTTACTAATACTGTACACTGAATAATTGTACAATAAAGTAGCCAACCCTTTTAATAGGCCCTAGACACTATGGCATTTATCAAACCTTGGGCAAAGGAATAGTGGAGCAGTTTCCCATAGAAACCTATTAGATTGTGCCTTTCATTTTTCAGATACCTTTTGAGAAAAGAAATATGCAATCTAATATGTAAGGGAAGATCCCACGAAAAATGAAAAATCAAGAATTGGACAACTGTCAGTCCTTTGTTTCGTCCTGAGATAAGCAGCACCAGATATATCCCTCCCCCCCCCCCCCCCCCGCAAAATACTAAATAATGTTGTCTATTATGGAAATGCCAGTCAGTGTACTATCAGCGTTATTAACTCCATTTTCATTCTATATGTTTTGAGCCCTTGGCTTTTATTCCTGAATGTTTAATCTAAATTCCAGACAACTTGTAGGTCACAGTCCAGCATCTTCTCTTTATAAATTTTTTCAAAGTCTTCATTCTGCTCATCTGTAAAGTGATTTTTCCAGTCTCCAACTACACCTATTACACGAAAAAACAAAGTATAGTAAGCAAGGTTCAGAAAATCTTTTTGATCTTCATGGATGGTCTGAACCTACACGGGCCTTCACCACACAACATGTATTGGCATTGCCTCATTTACTTAAAGTTGAGTAACAATTCCTGACATAGATCATTATTAATGGCATACGTATCTAAGGCTCTGATCCCGCGACATACTAAAGATCTTAAAGGACATTTATGAACATTATTTCTGGCCGTTTAACAACAATGGGTATTCTTTGCAATCTTTAGTACGTCATAGGAACATACCCTAATAGAGAGAGCGAAGAAGCCCATTTATACCAATACAATACCAACCTTTTCTCATGAACTTGCTCTTTTCATGATCAAGTATCTCAGTGGGTATAAGTGTGTAGTTGACCATTGCATTCTGACTCATGACGGCAAACTTGCAATGTTGTTCTATCTTATCCACCTCCTCGGAGTACATGGGGCAACCAAGAAAAGCACACAACTTCTTTATTGATCTTCTTAAGTCCTATCAAGATATGTGACAAAAATAAGGTAATTGAAGCAAGACAGGGGCCAAACTGTGTGTATAACAACGCTTTCATTTTGCAAACAATGTTGTGGGAACAGAACTCTGCCTGTCTGTGCCCCCATGACAACACTTCCTGTTTTGTTCCCTCCACAATCTCATTATTGTCCACATGTTGAATGACCTAAATGGGATGTGGACAGATCTATAAAAACTCTGAATTGCCAAGGACGTGGAAGTAAGTGTTATCATAGTGACACAGCCATGAACGTTCTCTCTCATGCAGATGGGGTTCCTTTAGCACAGGAATTAGATACATTTCACAACTTTAACTACATGAAATGTACTTTTATACAGAACTTCTAATTTAACCAGTGCATTTACATTTACTTATGTTTTTACCATGAGAAAAGATATATGCTTAGAGACCTCCACCATCTTCTAGACTGGAGGAGCCCACCACACTCTTCCAAACTATAGCTTCAGTATTTAACTGAAAAAAATTCTGATTCTCCTAAAGTTGTGTTGATAAGTGCTCCAGTGAATCAAGTGAAGAAGTTCAGTAAATCACAGGCCAGATAGATCACCTACCTTATGCATACTTTCATATGTCAAATAAATTACATCCAGGTTCTTTTTTTGATTGTACCAGCCTTTTACATGGTCAAACCATGAACCATAATACACTGCAATATAGATAAAAAAAAAAAAACATTGGCACACAGTAAATAATACAGCTAATTAAGTATGCTCATTAAGGAAGATCATATGAAGTTTATTTCCATCACAGAAAGTGGTTGCTGGGATTTGATATAGTAATGCAGCAGAATTACCTCTGAACGAGGGAGCTGCTTCCAATGTATACAGCAATGTGTAGGAAGGCAGCACCCAGAGAACAGGTGGCTGATGGAAGTAGTTGTAGCCAAGCGCTGCAGAAAGCAAATTAGATGCAGAGCTGCCGTGGGATTCGGGCAGATATCCCCCGTGTAATACAGGCAACAATTAGCCGAGGAGTTGATCATCAGCCAACTGTTGTCTTTCAGCAAGTTTAAAATTGTCCACCGACCACACGTCACTGCATGTGATGGCTGCGAGGGTAATGAAAATAAAGACATATGCTTAACTCTCCCTATTCCCCCAGTGTCCTCCTGGCTTGTTTCTGGGACTCCCCGCTCATCCCAGCTGCTGACAGCACTTTAGAAACTGCCTCAGAAGTGACAGGCTGCTCAGCCAATCACTGGCCATGGCTCTGTCTTAGACAGTGATTGGCTGAGCAGCCTGTCACTTCAGAGATAGGATCAAAAGTGTCAGCAGCGACTGTGGTGGATGGGGAATCCCACAGACAAGGCTCGAGGACACTAGGGGAGAGTGGGCAGCTAAGTACATCTTTACTATTGTATACCTTTAAAGCAAGAGCTGCATGCACATTGCTAATAATGTTCATGCAACCCTTGCTGTATGACAATCAAGCCATATTATAGGCTCTATAAGTAGGCACCAATCTAGCGGATTGACTTGTTTTTTCCAATCATGGGGATGTGTAATACGGCCCTTAGACATTATATCAGTTCTCATCGAGTCACTGAAAAGAAGGGTTAATTATTTCTGATAATAATGTTAAAAATCTGTATTCCTGGTCATAGTATGTTCTTCATTAAAGTTTCTATCTCAAGCCAATTACTGTCCTGATTCTTCTTCTGTCCAGCACATTACACCATCATAGCCATCAGCAGGGCTGTACTAACAGCTGCTGCTGCCCTAGGCACTAAACTTAAAGATGCCCCAGCACACGATTGGTAGATTGATAGGTAATAGCTCCAGGTGTCACATTTAACACCGCCACACCAGACCTGACCAATACCGCCATACTGTGACCGGATAACACCGCTATACCAGACCTGACCAATACTGCCACACTGTGAATGGATAACACCGCTATACCAGACCTGACCAATACTGCCATACTGTGACCGGATAACACCGCTATACCAGACCTGACCAATACTGCCACACTGTGAATGGATAACACCGCTATACCAGACCTGACCAATACTGCCATACTGTGACTGGTTAACACCATCATACCAGTCTCCCTCACTCTACTCTGTAATCACACCTGTGCCCCCCCCCCCCGCCCCCCACCCACAACCCCCCCCCCACACACACACACAAAAAACACCCGATTTAATGGCAAGTCTGAACAGGAGGTGGGAGACTACAAAAAATAAAAACCCAAAAAAGTTTTTTCTTCCCCCTGCAAGGGGCTGCCTTAGGCACCAGACCACAGGTGCCTAGTGGTAAATACAGCCCTGGCCATGAGGTGTACAGGGAACCACAGCATGGCCTAATTTACTTGAAGTTATGAGGTAATTTCCTTCATAGCAAGGGGTCATCATAATGCCAATGTAGCACTGTAGGGCCCTACAGTTTTTCTGTACAAACTAAAACTGTGGTATCAGTTGGGGCCTGGGCAATCAGACCACTGCTAAGGAGAAGGTGATGACATAACTTAGATTTGCTGTAGTCCTAGACAAGTCATGCAGTTGTAATCCGGGTATTTGGAAAACTGTATGAAATCCACACTGGCTTTTAGATACCAACCATAAGTAGGCAGATTTAGGGTCTTATTAGATGCAGACACCTTTTATTTTTGCTGATTTACGATAAAACAATCACAAACTAGCATTTTTGGGAATGACCTGAAATCGTTCACTATAATGGTGCGTTTACACAGAGAGATTTATCTAACAGATTTTTGAAGCCAAAGCCAGGAATAGACTAAACAGGGAACAGGTCATAAAGGAAAGACTGAGATTTCTCCTCTTCTCAAATACATTCCTGGCTTTGGCTTCCAAAATTTGTCAGATAAATCTCTCTGTGTAAACGTACTATAACAGAGCAATAGTCATTAGTTATGATTGTTACTAAGATCATATACTTCTTCTGATCCCAGCAAAAGAAGCAAAGATGTGTACGCAGAAAACTCAGTGAATATTCAGTGAATGTTTAGCTAACAATCAGGAAGGATTTTATCGTCAGTTTAAAAGATGCGATCAGTGACACACAAATGGTTTTTCGACTGTTGTCTGCATATACACTAAAAGATTATTGTTTAAATTTGAATGACATAACGATTTTTGCATGATAACCGTTCTGTGTAAGTGGGCCCTTAAGAGCCTTTTACACAGGCTGACTATCATGCAAAAAATTGTTAAATCGTTCGCATTTAAGCAATAATCTTCTGATGTAAACTCAGCAATGATCAAACTAACAATGAAAATTCATTCTTATGTCTTTGATCGCATCTTTGGAGCTGACCTCAGAATAATTTTTAATCATTCAAGTCTTTTAGTGTAAACACTCATGGTTCACAGTGAGGGAGATTTATCAAAAATATACGCCTTTTTTTTGGAGTGGAAAAGTCACAAAATTTTGAGCAACCACACAGCTGCGCAAAATTTTGCGACTTTTTCCCGACATACACTGATCATGCCTACTTCAGCTTAGGCTGAAAGTAGGCATGATTTATCACGTGCGACTAAGTAAAATAGTCCCACATGGGTTGCAGACTGACTCCACACTAGAGGTAATGTATTTCACCACCTAATGTGGAGGCGGTATGCTCCTTGGGTCGGGTGCAGTGCACCTGGTCCACAGAGTGTAAGGGGTTAGCACACCCCTCCTTACAGTACAGGAGCAGGGAATCTCCTCATTAAGCCGGGATTCCCTGCCCTGTGGGGTTTCCCACCCAGAAGCAGAAAGCAGTCAGCTTCTGAGCAGGATATTTAAAATCCCTGGTATGAGAGTTACAGTCTGGCTCCCAGGGACTTAGCCCCCTGGGAGCCAGACTGTAATTCCTATGCCCATGCTGGAGGTCACCCAGCTTTCCCAGCATCCTGTAAGGTTAACTGGGGCAGATGCAGTGTGCTCTGGCTGGGTGATGGTAGGGGGCTGGGGGTTACATGCTGCTGCTTCATCCGGAGTTGCTAGTAGCCCCGGGATGTCCGGATAAGCCCTGCGATGGTAAGCTCCGTCCCCTATACTGGCTGCGGCCAGTATAGGGGGCTGCCCCCAGCCCCTTCCATCATCCTCCCCCAAAGTGCACTGGGAGGAGGGATTATTGGGGTTAACCTTACAGTATGCTGGGAAAGCTGGGTGACCTCCAGCATGGGCATGGGAGTTACAGTCTGGCTCCCAGGGACTTAACCCCTTAGTTGCTTTTTGTTTTTGCTTGTGATTTTTCTTTTTGTTTTTCAGATACCGGTATGCAGATCGGATTCGTTTCGACTACGTCAGTGACCGGTGAACTTTAATGTACAATAAAATGGTCAACAAGGGGTGTGGGGTGTTTTTATTTGAATAAAAAAAAATTCTAGGTGTTTTGTGTTTTCTTTCATTACTTTACACGCTTAGTAAACGGAAGTAGATGGAATCCATTACTAAGTCGGGGCTTAGTGTTAGCCTGTATAAAATGGCTAACACTACCCCCCCCCCCCCCCCCCATTATTACCCCAGTACCCAATGCCACCACGGCATGTCAAACATTGTCGCTCCTGGACTGGGAGGCAGCAGGCTGGTATTATTAGGCTGGGGACGACCGAAATAAATCACCCTTCCCACCCTGGTACTACTAGGCTGCTGTTGCTTGGTTTTAAACCCAGCTGGTTATTGAAAAAAACCGCATAGGATCCCCCCCTTTCCATAGCAAGCCAGGTTAAAAACCAAGCAACAGCAGCCTAGTAGTACCAGGGTGGGAAGGGCCATTTATTTTGGCCCTCCCCAGCCTAATATTACAAGCCTGCTGCCGCCCAGTCAAGGAGCACCAATTTTGACGCTCCGGGACTACTGGCACCCGCCTCTTCCCAGTACCCCTGGTGGCATTGGGTAATGGGGTAATAATGGGGGGGGGGGGTAATGTTAGCCATTTTATACCAGCTAACACCTGGGTCCTGACTTAGTAGTGGATTCCGTCTATCAGACAGCTTCCACTACTAAGCCTGTAAATAATGAAAGAAAACACAACACACCTAAAAAAAAAATTATTTAAATAAATACACCCCCACACCCCTCGTTGACCATTTTATTGTACATTAAAGTCTGTTGGTCATTGACGTAGTCCAAACAAATCCGATGTAATCCTCTGCATATCGGTATCTGAAAAAGAAAAGGGAGAATAAAATACTCATTACCTAGGAGACAAACCAGGGCCAATGAGACTATTTAGAGACAATTCTGAGACAAACAAATCAACACCACAGAAAATACACCAGGCTTATCCCTGATAGTACATTGCACTTTAAATAGACCAGTCTATTCATGCCATAGCATAAATAGACCACACACAGAAAAATCCCCTGTTGATAAATCTCCCCAGTATGTGTATGTGAACACAATTACGAGCATATTAACCATTGCATTTATCTTCCTACCTTAGGGTTGTTTTTACGCAGGCAGATTTATCTGAAAGATTATTGAAGCCAAAGCCAGGAACAGAGTATAAACAGAGAACAGGTCATAAAGAAACTATTGAGATTTCTCCTCCTTTCAAATCCGTTCCTGGTTTTGGCTTCAATAATCTGTCAGATAAATCTGTCTGTGTAAACACACCATAAATGCAGATCCTTTAAAAGAAAAAAAATCATTATTTGTAATTCGCTAAACAAAAATTAAGCAATTTATCTGTATGTGTAAAAGGAACCTTATTCTGCTAAAACCTACCCCCACCACCACCACAGCTATTGAAATCTGACCTTTGCCTTCTAAGAAGCGTTCTACAAATTCAGGAAATGCTCCAGAGTCTGGAAAGAATTTAGCCATCTTGTGAAAATAATAAAAGGACACGGCCACATCTTTAGGATTCCTCACTATGTATACAACCTGAATAAAACAAAAATCTGTTATGTTAAATCCCATACACACACACACATACAGCACTGTGAATAAGTCCAAGCTACAATACCACATCAAGCCAACATATATTTATATATATTTTTTGAAGGAAAGGCACATGAAAGAAGAAATGAACACAAATAACACTTTGCAGGACTGATAGGCCGCATTCACACGTTCCATGTTCTGAACAGAACATGAACGTGGAATGCCTGTAACAGACTTTCCCACCGCCTGGGCAGCATCTGTGATAAGATGCTGGGAGCGGGAGAACTCATATGCGTTGCGCTGTAATGAATCAACCGCACGGCACTGTCATTACAGAGCGGCTCATATGAATACAGTTCCCCGGCTCCCAGCATCTTATCACAGATGCTGCGCGGATGGGGGGGCGAAGTCCGTTACAGGCATTCCACGTCCGTGTTCCATGCAGAACACGGAACGTTTGAATGCGGCCTTAAATATATGCATAGATTTAGGTTTTTTTGTTCAGTATATACAGCTCCTATACAGTGTCCCATATCTTAAAGGGAAAGTCCGGGAAAAATATTTGTGCAGTACATCAAAACTTACAAAACATCTCCATATAGTGTAATACTCAAAACAATGGCCTTACTGTACTTCTTCGCCCTAATATGGCTGCTGAAAGTCTTGTAGCTCTTAATTGCTATTTCCTCACAACCGTTCATCGACGCCATGGTTCATGGCGCATTGCATTATGAATCAGGGTGGGCCTTCTTCGGGGACAACGCCTCCCTCCAATCCCCCAGCTATGCCCACTAGTAGTAAGCAGGAACAGAGCTGTATTCTGAATACAAGGGCCCACTCACACAGGTGACCTATGGGGGCAGTCACATGATCTTACAGGCAGCACTAGTAACATGTATTACAGAGCTTGTAGCCTGTAAAACTGTGTAATTGCTTCTACACCGATACCAACTATTTTCTATTATTACCGGATGGATGGGAACACTGTTACATGGAGGAGGAACATATGACGCTAGGGAGGATGATACGGGGAGGGACAAGGGATGATGGGATCTGTAGGCACTGAGTGGCATGTCTAGACCGGAAGTGAAGCAAACTGCTGAGATATAAAACCAAGGTCTGTGGATCATAGAGAGTGGTGAGGTTGGGGTCAAATAGTTCAGAAGAATAACTAAAATCTCTTGCCAAAACGGTATTTTATTTTTTTTCACAATCCTTTAAAGGGGTACTCCAGTGAAATAAAAATAACCTGCAATGAAAAGGTTAGGTAAAGTTATATAACATTGCAATATACTTACCTAATGGATTCCTGCAGCTTGGTCTTCTTTTTGGTCCCAGCTCCTCCCCACAGGAAGTTGAAAATGTCAGGTCCTCCACCAGACTGTCGACCCCCGTTTTCCGCCGCCGACGATACGTCACTAACCGCCCTTCTCGTCTCTCCTGCATATGCCAATCACTCCTGGTCAGTCCGTGTCTTCCTGCTTTCCTCCGATTGGTCTGCAGTTGCAGCCAATCAGCTCCCTCCCTGTGCACTTGCTCTGTTGTGAGGAAGTGTCCTGTGCGCGGGTCACACAGGGCCTCCTGCAGAGATGACAGCTGGGAGCCCGGCATATCTGCAGACTTTCTGTTCCTCCAGGAGAGTCTCCCCTGTCACCGCACTGTCCCCAGGTAAAGCTGCCTGTAACCCGGCCTCCTGGCTTGATGTGACCCTCTCCGGTCAGGCATAGGGCAGAGTAACCATGTCAGTGTGTGGAGAGCAGGAAGAACTTTCTGCTGCTCCTCTCATTGTCCCCTACAGTCCACACGCTGACATGGTTACTCTGCCCTATGCCTGACCGGAGAGGGTGACATCAAGCAAGCCTGTGTACACTGCACATATAATAATTACCCCCCGAACGTGGTATTTCCTTGTATTACTGCTAATGGCAGCCTTTAGATTAGGGCTCTGAGGGCTGCAATAGAGCCATTGTAAGAGATCCTCTCCGGTCGGTGTGTGTGTGCGGCATACGGCTGAGTGTATACGGTGCATACGGAGTGTGCAGGAGACTCTGCTCTGACTGCACTGCGCCTGGTGAGCGATCAGAGGAGAGTCTCCTGCACAATCAGCCCTATGCTGCACTCCAGTACTTGTGCTGTGCTATGTGTGAGGTAAGAAGTGTATGATGTGTGTGCTGGGATATGTGTGATGAGGTAAGGAGTGTATGATGTGTGTGCTGTGCTATGTGTGAGGTAAGAAGTGTATGATATGTGTGATGAGGTAAGGAGTATATGATGTGTGTGCTGGGGTAATGTGTGAGGTAAGGAGTCTATGATGTGTGTGTTGTGCTATGTGTGATGAGGTAAGAAGTGTGCTGTGCTATGTATAATGGAGTAAGTGTGCTGTGCTATGTGTGATGAGGTAAGGCATGTATATGTGTGATGAGGTAAGAAGTATATGATGTGTGTGCTGGGATATGTGTGATGAGGTAAGAAGTGTATGATGTGTGTGCTGGGATATGTGTGATGAGGTAAGAAGTGTATGATGTGTGTGCTGGGGTAATGTGTGATGAGGTAAGAAGTGTATGATGTGTGTGCTGGGGTAATGTGTGATGAGGTAAGAAGTGTATGATGTGTGTGCTGGGGTAATGTGTGATGAGGTAAGGAGTGTGCTGTGCTATGTGTAATGGAGTAAGTGTGCTGTGCTATGTGTGATGAGGTAAGGAGTGTATGATATGTGTGATGAAGTGAGGAGTGTGTTGTATGTGTGATGAGGTGAGGAGTGTATGATATGTGTGATGAAGTGAGGAGTGTGTTGTATGTGTGATGAGGTGAGGAGTGTATGATATGTGTGATGAAGTAAGGAGTGTGTTGTATGTGTGATGAGGTAAGTGTGCTGTGCTATGTGTGACGGTGCATCAAAGCGGCCCGTCCCCCCTCCCCCTGGAAGATGCATAAGAGCGGACCACACAACACCCTACTGCCCCCCTCCCCGGGACAGAACATCAGAGCGGGACCAGCAACAACACCCGCAACACCAGAACAGCGCATCAGAGTAGTCCCGGAAGTGTTGCAGGTGAGGGATACAGTTGCATACATACATACATACATACATATTTCTCTCACTGTGTTATCTGTGCTGTTACATAGGACTGCAGGTGATATCTACTACATTATCTGTACTCAGAGATGTCACTGTGTTATCTGTGCTGTTACATAGGACTGCAGGTGACTACTACATTATCTGTACTCAGAGATGTCACTGTGTTATCTGTGCTGTTACATAGGACTGCAGGTGACATCTACATTATCTGTACTCAGAGATAGGCCGGGCTGTTGGGGTAGTGTGTCTGTTAGGATGGCGGCCAAGTGGGGGTAGTGTGAGGGGGTGGGGGGGGGGGGGGTCAGGTGGGATAGTGTGTGTAGGGGGGTCAGGTGGGATAGTGTGTGAAGGGGGGGTCAGGTGGGATAGTGTGTGAACGGGGGGTCAGGTGGGATAGTGTGTGAAGGGGGGTCAGGTGGGATAGTGTGTGTGGGGGGGTCAGGTGGGATAGTGTGTGTAGGGGGGTCAGGTGGGATAGTGTGTGAAGGGGGGGTCAGGTGGGGGTTGTGTGTGTAGGGGGGTTAGGTGGGATAGTGTGTGTAGGGGGGGTCAGGTGGGATAGTGTATGTAGGGGGGGTCAGGTGGGATAGTGTGTGTAGGGGGGGTCAGGTGGGGGTAGTGTGTGTGTGGGGGGGGTCAGGTGGGATAGTGTGTGTAGGGGGGTCAGATGGGATAGTGTGTGCAGCGGGGTAAAGTGGGGGTAGTGTGTGGGGGGGGTAGGTGTATTGCAGGCAAAGGGGGGGGGGACTTTATTACTATGGTGGGTACAGCAGGAGCATTATTACTATATAGGCATAGGGCACATGAGTGGAGGCATTTTACTATGGGAAACACAGCAGGTGGAATTATTACTATATGGAGGCACAGTAGACATTATTACTATATGGAGCAAAGCAGGTGGCATTATTATTACCAACATTATTTGCATTATTTGGTAGGGGTGCAAGACCACCTCTATGCTGCAATACACACACTGCTTCTTCCTAGTAACCCAAATCTTGATAAAAGCCCCCCTTCCTTCCCCAGCACTGAACTCAATGACCTGGGGGGGGGGCGGCTTGAAAAAGCTCTGAGTGACAGAGCGAAACGTCGCATTTGTGGGATCAATAAATCACGATTTTGATTGAATCCAGAGTGCCGTGGTGATTTACCTTCAGTAGATAGATAGATAGATAGATAGATAGATAGATAGATAGGAAGGAAGACAAGAAGCAGCACTGCATAATGTTGTATTGGTGGTGCCAGCGGATCTTGATCCAGACCAGAGATCATAATAAATATATAGCCAGAGAATCCACAGCACTCCAGCGTAGTGAAAAAGCTCAACAAGTTGTGGTTATTCAGTCAATTCATAGTGCAACACTCCAAGCGCAACGTTTCAGTGACTCCGTCACCATTTTCAAGCGTGAATACATGGTACAAAACTCAGGTACCGTATATTTATATACAAAGCACAACAGTGCTGTAAATCCTCTGCATAGATAGATAGATAGATAGATAGATAGATAGATAGATAGATAGATAGGAGATAGATAGATAGATAGATAGATAGATAGATAGATGGATAGGAGATAGATAGAGAGATAGATAGAGAGATAGATAGATAGATAGATAGATAGATAGATAGATAGATAGGAGATAGAGAGATAGATAGATAGGAGATAGATAGATAATAGACAGACAGATAGGAGATAGATAGATAGATAGATAGATAGATAGATAGATAGATAGATAGATAGATAGATAGATAGATAGGAGATGGATAGATAGATAGATAGATAGATAGATAGATAGATAGATAATAGACAGACAGATAAGAGATAGATAGGAGATAGATAGGAGATAGATAGGAGATAGATTGATAATAGACAGACAGATAGGAGATAGGAGATAGGAGATAGATAGATAGATAGATAGATAGATAGATAGATAGATAGATAGATAGATAGATAGATAGGAAGGAAGACAAGAAGCAGCACTGCATAATGTTGTATTGGTGGTGCCAGCGGATCTTGATCCAGACCAGAGATCATAATAAATATATAGCCAGAGAATCCACAGCACTCCAGCGTAGTGAAAAAGCTCAACAAGTTGTGGTTATTCAGTCAATTCATAGTGCAACACTCCAAGCGCAACGTTTCAGTGACTCCGTCACCATTTTCAAGCGTGAATACATGGTACAAAACTCAGGTACCGTATATTTATATACAAAGCACAACAGTGCTGTAAATCCTCTGCATAGATAGATAGATAGATAGATAGATAGATAGATAGATAGATAGGAGATAGATAGATAGATAGATAGATAGATAGATAGATAGATGGATAGGAGATAGATAGAGAGATAGATAGAGAGATAGATAGATAGATAGATAGATAGGAGATAGATAGATAGATAGATAGGAGATAGACAGATAGGAGATGGATAGATAGATAGATAGATAGATAGATAGATAGATAGATAGATAGATAGATAATAGACAGACAGATAAGAGATAGATAGGAGATAGATAGGAGATAGATAGGAGATAGATTGATAATAGACAGACAGATAGGAGATAGGAGATAGATAGATAGATAGATAGATAGATAGATAGATAGATAGATAGGAGATACATAGATAATAGACAGACAGATAGGAGATAGACAGATAGAATCCCAGCATCTCGGCGGCTCTGTAGGGGTGGGAAATTTCACTACATGCTTCTCCCTCTGCTCCTCTGTGACCCTCCATCTAGTGTGGCTCCTCAGATTGCACAGCTACAACTCCCAGTATGCCATGGTGACATTACATGATGGGAGTAGTAGTTATGCAACCAGGAGATCTAAAGGTGGCTGAACTGCAACTCCCACCTTGTAATGTCACCACAAGATGAGGCTGGGGCTTTTAGTTATGCAACCAGGAGAGATCAAAGTTGGGAAACTACAACTCCCATAGAGTATTGTCCCTACATCAGGATAATGGGAGCTGAAGTTTTGCAACTTGGATTTCTCCTGGTTGAATCACTACAATTTCTATCCTCATATTGTGGTGGCGGTGCAAGATGGGAGTTGTAGTTCTTCAACCCGTGAGCACTCCAAGTTGAATAACTACTAGACCCATCATCATGTTGTGGTGACAGTACAAGATGGGAGTTGTAGTTCAGCAACTTGGAGCTCTCCTGGTTGCATACCTACAAGCCCCATCCTCATGTGGTGATGGTACATGATTGTAGCTGTACTAATGCACCCAGGAGAACTCCAGGCGGCAGAACTTCAACTCCCATCTTGTAGTGTCATCACAACATGAGGATGGGAGTTGTAGTTGTGCAACTTGGAGCTCTCCTGGTTTCATCCCTGCAAGCCCCATCCTCGTCTTGTGGTGATGGTACATGGTGGGAGTTGTAGTTCTGCCACCTGAAGTTGCATAACTACTACTCCCATCATGTAATGTCACCAGGTCATACTGGGATTTGTAGCTACGAAGCCAGTAGTGAAATACCCCTCTCCATACTATAGAGTTGCCAAGATGCACTGGGGGGGGGGGGGGGTTGCTGAGGTAGAACGGCAGTGGAGGTGAGCACAATTATTCCTGCATGGTGAAACTACAGATATGTATTTACAACATGACCATGTCAGCAGGGTTGTTTCTGCTTTTCTGTGAGGACAATCTTTACACACAAAGTATGTTGCTTAGCAACAGGATTGGCAGTTGGTCATGTGGTAGGGTAGTGAGGAGAAACAGAGGGGACCATAGAGAGGCCAGGGGACTCCTAGAGCGTCTTGACAGCCAGAGGGGAATATAGAGAGTCAGACTGAGCGCATGCCCTGGAGATGTTGATGAAACAGGAAGCAGATAAGTTTTTGATTGAATCAACGTAGGTACATGGGGGCTACAAAGGGGAGTTTAAAAAAAAAAATAACACAACAAGACAATATAATGACACACCCTACAGATGTATGAATAAATTTGTTTTTCTTTCATGATCACCGGAGTACCCCTTTAAGTGTCAATAAATATTAGTGTGTAAGTATTAATCTGATCTACTTACTAAAGATTGTAACTGGTGATGAACGAATTTACAGTACTAGCAAAGTGATGCGCTCTTCAGCCTGCTACCTTTGAACTCTGTGCCGGTCTTGGATCCACCTTTCCAGGCACTCAGAGCGGCACAGAGTTCAAAGGCAGCAGGCTGGCAAGCCGAGCCGGGCCACAGTTAAAGGGGTTATCCAGCGCCACAAAAACATGGTCACTTTTCCTCCTCTCTTGATTGGGTGGGATTTCAAACTAAGTTCCATTGACGTAAATGGAGCTTATTTGCAAACAATACCTGAACTGGAGACAAGAGAGTGGGAAAAGTGGCCATGTTTTTGTAGCGCTGGACAACCACATTAATGGGTTGTTACTTAGTCTGTATGGGTTATATAGTCTGTATCCATGTTTTCTAGGACTGCCAAGGGCGGCACCCAACTATTCAATCCTAGTCAGCCTGGGCAGTTGACAGCATATCTCACACCACTGCATAAAGTATATATACCTACAAACTTCTCAGTCCATGCTGAAGAGATATCTACTAAATTCTTTATTCTGGCTGAAATCAAATATGGACAATCCTTCTCTCCCCCAACATTTGTCATAGGAAGGAAGCCGGGATCAATCAATGTACCTTTGCTTTAGACTTTTGCAGGGCTGGAGCCAGTATATCACTCGGGAGGTGAGTTGTGATGATTCGGGGGCCTTCTTCATTTTTTATGGTATCCTTAAAGTATGTATGTTCCAACCATGGAGCTCGCATCCAGTTAGGTACAGAAGTAGCTATTGTTGGATCCCCCTTGCTATATATAAGAGTGACGATCTCTTGCATCCAAGTGGTTCCTAAAAAATGGTACAATATGACATTAAAGTGATATTAAAGTAGATGACTCTAAAGATATAGACCTGACAGCTCAAAGACATGCCGCTGGATATCTAATATATGGGGGGGTGGGGTGGGGCTAAAAAAAAGCAGCTCTAGTGGCAAGAATTTGTACAGTTTTCGCATAACCACTATGTGAATTTTTGCCACCTGTGCCATTCTCACCAGACAGGTAGGGTAAGGGTGGGGCAGTGGGCACAGTTGTACATAAATGCTGCATTTATCACAATCTATGCCAGTACACTGAGGTAAACTGTTATTTTTTTTTTCCAAATATTTTTATTAGATTTTTCAAATGTTATCTATAACAATACAGTTACATATCAAAGGAAGACATAAATAGGATACAATATAGTAAGTTTGAAAACAATTTTGCTATAAAAAACAATGGAATCTAAAGAAAAAAAATTAATGCTCTACAGGATCGAAAGAAATGTAGATCCTGTAGAGAATCTCTATCTTTAATATAATTAAGGAACTCTGAGTACTCCTAGGGTGCCCCTTGCCTCCGCCATCTGATACCAAACAGTATTACAAAAGTGTTTTATAACAGCTTCCCTCTCCTCCTGTGACATAACCTTTATGAGAAAAAGCATTTCCCAATGAAGAGTTTCTTTAAGCGAGGTTGTTAGTTCAGAAATAGTGGGAAGTGTGTCAGAGATCCAGTGGTTTAGTAAGCCTTTTAAGGCCAATAACAGAGTAAGATGAATACATTTTGAGGCTATAGGTTTTTCAGAGGGATCTCCATTCCCGGCCACCACAACATGAAAAACATAACTGAGTAGAGTTAGAGGTATGGATTCATTCCATGTATTCTGAATAAAGGTTTGTACTAATTGCCAGTATGTCTGAATTTGAGAACAAGACCAAACACAGTGTAATAAATCTGCACTAGGTTCTTTACATTTTGGACAATATGTCAAGAAATCATCTGGCATGGTGGAGTAAGAAAAGTTAAAAGCGTAAATTGCCTTATGGAGTAGCCGGAAGTGGATTTCCCTCAATTTCACACTGGGAGTGGCTGCAGTAACATATCGGATGCTATTTAGCAATTTTTGTTCCAAATTATCTGTTTGTATTTCTGCAGCCCATTTCCGAAGAAAAGGGGGAGGAGATTTGTGTAAGGAATCAACACATATCCTACGGTATATTTGTGAAAGAGATAAGGTGGGAGAAGAATTGGAGCATAGAAAATCAAAATCATTAGTTTTTTCTGCCTTCGCACAAGATTTAATTAATAGCAAAAGAACACAGTTGTTCAAATAAAACCTGGTGATGGGGAGGGATATCATACATGTCTCTAAATTTTTCACAAGATAACAACTCTCCCTTTTCTGAGTCCAATAAGTTACTTAAGTGAGTGATTTGTTTTTGTTTCCATACCATATAGTCAGGATTGATGTTACCATGTAGAAAGAGGGGATTGTCCCATAATGGGAAAAACTTAAAGCTTTCCATGTGGCAACGGTATCAGCGATAATAACATTGTGTTTTAAATGTGAGGGTAGTTCTGAAATAGAGAAGTGAAGAAGCGAAGCCAAAGGCCAAGGAGAAGAAAGAGCAGACTCCAAGGAATAATTAGAAAAGAAAGAAGTACCGTTAATCCAGTCTCTGATGTGTCTGAAAATGGAGGCCAAATTATAGAATCTGATTTTATTGAATTTAGCACCACCTTTATGTTTGGGGAGGCTGAGAGTATCATATGCTATTCTCGGTCATTTTGACCTCCAAATAAATTTGGTAAAGGCTGATCTGAGTCGAGAAATATCCTTATGTTTTAGTAGTAAGGGGATCATTTGTAAGGGATACAATAATTTAGCAAATGACATCATCTTAATAAGATGAATACGGCCTAAGATTGAAAGGGGTAAATTTTTCCACCTATCAAGTTCTTGTTCTATTTTTTGGAAGATTGGGATATAATTTAATGAGTAGAGAGAAGAAGGGGTATGTCCAATTTTAATTCCTAAATATAAAAGGTGTTGTTTTGCTATACCTATACATTCAGGGTAAATATGGGGAGCCAAGTGTGGTATTAAGGGTAACAATTGGCTTTTAGTAATATTAATTTTAAAACCAGAAAATGAGCCAAAGTTTTTCAAGATTTTTAAAACACCAGGGATGTGTGATGTGGGATTTTCTAGGAATAATAAGGTGTCATCAGCGAAGCAAGCTATACGTACTTCTTCATTGCCTACTTGAATGCCTTTAAATTCAGGTGTGAGGAGAAGAAATCTAATTAAGGGCTCTAATGCTAAATCAAAAAGAAGGGGGGACATTGGGCAACCTTGTCTGGTTCCATTAAGGATTGGGAAAGTGTCAGACAAGAATCGAGGTGTATGAATGCGAGCTATTGGGTTATTGTATATGGTAGAGATAAGATCTTTAAAAGGTCCTGTAATGCCATAACGAGAGAGGGTCATATCCATCCATTCCCAGTTAAGATTATCAAATGCCTTTTCAGCGTCTAAGGCAAGCAGTCCTGGTGAATGGTTTGGATTTTCCCTTCGTCGTTCCCTACTTCCTGTACGGTTAGAACTGTCCTAATATGAGTTATCGCTGAGCGGCCCTTTATAAAGCCAACTTGGTGGCTACTAATCAACATAGGGAGAAATAAAGCAAGCCGGTCAGCCATAATTTTCGTAAGAATTTTTAAATCTTGATTTATAAGAGAAATAGGCCGATATGAGGATGGAAGTTGTGGATCTTTCCCTTGTTTATGGAGTAATCTAATATAGGCCATTTCCCCTGAAGGTAACATGCATTTATTATCTATTATATGTTGATATACTTTTTGGAGAGTTGGAACCAGATCAGTATTTAGAACTTTATAAAATTCTCCACTAAATCCATCTGGCCCTGGTGTTTTATTATTATGAAGGGAAGATATTGTTTTAGAGATATCCTCAGGAGAGATGGGGGCATTTAATGATGCCAGAGAAGATTCATCCAATTTGGGAAGATTCAGAGACTGGAGAAACTGTTGACCCGCTAAAGGATCTATAAGATCAGAGAGGAGTAAAGGGATCGGTAAAATTTTTGAAGAATATTAGAAATAGTTTTTGGATCAGAATGTAATAAACCATTATGATCTTTCATATTTTTGATATGGGAAATAGGGCGTTTACTCTTTGCTAAGTTAGCTAATAATTTTCCTGTTTTATTACCATATTTATAAATACGAGAAAAATAGTGATCTTTATATAAATTATTAAGTATTTCTTGAGCTAATTCGAATTCCTTTACACCAAAGGAATTTATTTTGTTCAGAAGATAAGAAGGTAGTGTATGCATTACGAAGTTTAGTAGTAAGAGTGTTGTAAGAGGTGGTTGCTTCTTTTTTACGTGCAGAGAGATAAGAGATTATATTGCCTCTTAGTACAGCTTTGGCAGTTTCCCAGAACAGTATAGGAGTTGTGGTATGTTGCGAATTAGTGTCGCAAAACTGTGACCACCATTTTTTAAGAAGATTTTTGAAGACTTCATCTGAAGCTAAAACTGCTGGAAATCTCCAAATAATGTCTGTTCCTTTAGGGTAAGAATCACGTAGGGTTAAAGTAATCGGAGAATGGTCAGATATAACCATATCATTTATGACAGAGTCATCTAGTAGGCTGAAGGCTCCCTGTGAGACTAACATATAGTCAAGTCTGGACCAAGCCATCTGAGAATGTGAGAAAAAAGAAAATTCTCTTTCTTCAGGATGAAGATGACGCCAGGAATCCACTAGATGAGTACTAGATAACAAATTTGTTAAAAATAATTCAGGAGGAGGAGAATTCCTTGTCAGAGGAGTAGATGGAAGTGTCGGATCCTCGGGGTAGGCGGGGACCACAGGAGCCAGAATGACGGCGCTTCACGGCTTCAGGTTTAATGAAGTAAAACGATGAATTTTAATGGTCTCATAAACAACGCGTTTCGAGGCATAAATTGCCCCTTTGTCAAGTAGGAGAGACATGGATGTCTCTCCTACTTGACAAAGGGGCAATTTATGCCTCGAAACGCGTTGTTTATGAGACCATTAAAATTCATCGTTTTACTTCATTAAACCTGAAGCCGTGAAGCGCCGTCATTCTGGCTCCTGTGGTCCCCGCCTACCCCGAGGATCCGACACTTCCATCTACCATTCTCCATTCCCTGATCTCCTGGCTTGGGATCTCGGCATCTACCCTTGGAGCCTGGCTGCTACGGCTACTACCTCTCTCTTCACTGATAGTGCATACAGGTGTTGTGTTCTTAGCACAACACCATCAGGTGAGCAGTTTTATTATTAGCTTGTTCGACCTACAATCTGTTGTTTACGTTATCACCCTATGGCGCCCTTTCCACTTTTTTAGCCCTTGTCAGAGGAGTGGAACGTTTCCTATCTTCATGCGGGTGTAAAACTGTATTGAGGTCACCTCCTACTATTATTTTGGATTCACCATCTTGAAGAAGGGACGATTCTAAGTGTTGGAAAAATGGAGCTCGTCTGTTATTAGGGCCATAAACATTATATAAGCTTATATGTCCAGATGGAGTATCCAAAACCATTTGGTGAAATCTCCCTTCTGAGTCTGAGGTTTGAGAAACAATAGAGTGGACAAAATTTCTATGAATAAGAGTTACTACACCACGCTTCCTATTTTCAGCAGGAGATCCAAAGACTTCACCTACCCAAAACCTTTTCATTCTAACATAATCTGATTCAGACAAATGAGATTCCTGTAATAACGCTACATCCGCTCCCAGTCTTCTAAGGTGTTTAAGGATGAACGCTCTTTTGGAAGGAGAGCGCAAACCTTTTACATTCCAAGAAACGATTTTCATAAAAGCCAGGAGCGGATGAAGTGATAAGAGGCAGGCACCCCAAGAGCACACAGCAGTAGTAGAGATAAGAAAAATATAGATGAGAGACTCATGTTACAATTAGACCTGAGAGCATAAAAACTGAAAAAAACCTTACATAATATATATATAGAGAGCAGTATAGCAATAATATTGCAATATATCTAAATCTTACAACTAAATAAGCGAAAGAAAGTTGGTATAAGACTTCACTTTTTTCACACAGAAACATACGGAGTATTCGCTGACTCCGAGCAGGCATATAGCCTGGTGAGAAAATAGAAAGATACAAGAAAAAGAAGAAATAGAAAACAAATAGAAACATGGCGAGAAAACGTAACTCGCTAATATCAATAATACTACATAGCAATATCTCTTCCTATACATTTTCCTATTCAAGCAGGATTTGTACAAGTAAACAAATGCCATGACTAATTTGGTAAAGGAAAACTCTTTCTTTAAGGTGAAACCTTAGGAAGTCATAGTAGAATAGGAGGAGCATAAGTAAAGGGTGAAAATGATGGAATATAAAGGAATAGGAGATACAAATAAATATCTGAAGTAAGATGATGACTCTTGTTAGACATGTTAGTCAGTATAGTTCATCACTCCATATCTGCTGAAGGAGATGTAGGACTATCAAGACGTCATCTCTTGTTCTTATCCCCAGGAGGAGTAGCAGAAGTCGGGTCTCTCAAATTCTCTAGGAGAGACAAAGCTTCTTCGGGGGTCTGGTATACACTGGTAGATCCATCTGATTTGAAGACTTTTAGAATAGCAGGGAAGAGGAGTCCAAATCTAATTTGCTGCTGTACTAGAGCCGTACATATTGGTGCAAATGCTTTTCGTTTTTGGACTACTGTAGCAGAATAGTCATTGAATATCAGAATTTTGTGACCTCTTATAAGAACTTCAGTTTTCATTTTCCTAAACGCCTGTAAAATAGCAGCTTTATCTGCATAATTAAGATATTTGACTATCACTTGTCTCGGTTTGTTAGTAGTCGCCTTTTTGGAAGAGGTTAAAGTGTTTGCTGGAGGGCCTATACGATGTGCCCTTTCTACTTGACAAGAGCCTTGTAAACCTAGGGTCTGTGGTAATTCTGAGGTACAGATGATGGATAATTGTGACAGTGGTATGCTTTCAGGCAGACCTATTATGCGAAGGTTACTCCGTCTTGATCTATTTTCTAGATCATCTGTCTTGTCCCTTAATGTTGCTGTAAGTTTCATAGTTGTTTGTAGCTTAGATTTAGTCGTGGCTAGTTCATCCTCCACTAACCCTAGGCGCTCTTCTAATTCATGTATTTGGGAGGTATGATGAGAAATGTCTCCCTGTATAGCAGATAGTGAGGTCATTATAGTGGCTTCCAAGGAAGCAGTAATGTCTGGTATTATTTTGGCCACTTCTATGGCTAGTGATTTACAGGAAATAGACAGTCCAGGAATAAAAGATTCAGTGTTGGGGTCATTTGTGACCATTTCAGAAGAAGCAGGAGGTGAATGATTTATATTTGTGTCTCCTGTGGTGATGTGCTGCACTGCTGTGTGAGGAGACACAGCCATCTTGGATTTTGTTTTCTCCCTCTGTGGGAGAGGTATAGAGGAAGAGGGGGCTCTGTGTTGCTTCCCAGCGCGCTGCTGTTGTTTCTCCATGTCCCTAACGGGTAGAGGAGTATGTCAGGTGCTCTGGTATTTACCGTGGTAACGGGTAACAGCTGGGAGCCGAGTCTATAGCGAGTTACTGTGGGAGCTCCTTCACAGTGCTGCCATCCTGTGCGCGCTGGAACTGGAAGTCTCAGTAAACTGTTATTGAAAACTATGCAAGCTACGAGCTGGCGTAGATTTCACTGATAGAGTACAGGAGCTCCAATGTACCCGAATTTTTGTAGAGGTGTGCACTTCTGCATAGATCCTGTATGCCTGTGCCTTGGCAGGGGATTTTGTTAACACCTGCATGTGAGATACCGGTCTTTATTAATCCTCCTCATAGATCCAATTTCATATTTCCAACAACAGAAATCTCTGCACATCATCAAATGAATTTAATACCTCAGGTTTTTCTATGGTATGTTCACATAAGTAGGGGACCTGTGATGGGCTCATTCAATTTAACTGACAAAATAAAATGACATGTTTGAGGAATGGGCCAAGCTTAGTCATTAGTAGATTATGTTTTGTCTTTTCAATGTGGCGCACCGCAGGCATGGAGTCGTATACAAGGGCATACTTTTCTCTTTTCTGCCACTATGCCAACTTACACCACACACGAAGAGCCTTTTACTAATGTGAACATTATACAGAGCTCTAAATTAACCACATAGACATAAAGGAAACTTGCCAGGATGTTCATTAAAAGAAAACACTTCAGACTGTCTGGTTTTACACTTGAGGTTTAGCGCATAGTCTGTGTCTGATGTGCCAATTCACTGCAGGCTATCATGCAATAGTGTTTCCTTTTAAACTGAAGCAGGTCTGGTAAGGCTGGGTTCACACCGCGTTTTTACTGTTGGTTTAATTGGGGGAAAAACAGGAGGCATTTGTGTGCATCAGTTTTTATGCATTTTCCATTGACTTAAAAAAAAAAAAAAAAAAAACATAAAAGGAGGATAGCATGTCAGAGGTACAATCGTACGGCAGTTTTTGGACATCTAGGCGCTGATCAGCAGTTGTATGCCCCCATCTTACAGATGGGAGTAGTGGTAGTGCAGTCAAAAACACTCTCTTATTGTCAGATAAAGCATTTTGAGATAGGACCTCTGTATCAGATCAGTATCACATCAATAAGTCCACTATTTATACAGTAAAAAGACCAGGAATACACCTTTCAAAAAGTCCCGGGAAGTGTTACCATTGGTTGGTTCATAGTTCTTCTAAAAACATGAAATCATTAATAAAAACAGTTGCAATGTAAACATAAAATGTAAGCTTGTGAACATATTAAAGGGGTACTCCAGCGTGGGGGCTATTTTGGGATCTGGACGGGGAGGAGGTGGCTGAGGGAAACGACGTCCCTCGGGATCTAAGCGGACTTGAAACGGTTCCTGCCTTCGTCACAAACTGGCTGAGCGGATTTGAGACGTCACGTCTCAAGCCCACGTCAGACACCAGAAAGCGGCCGGGCACCGGGGACCGGAGCACCACGATACGGGACCCGCCATTTGACTGCCACCTTTAAGGACAAACGTCATTTTGATTCTAACTAATGGTCATTATTTTATAATGATGGCTGTTATTTCTAAAAATACGACAGTCATTGTAAAAAGGCGACCATCAAATGGCCAAAAATAGATGTCTGAAAATAGCCCTATGGTAATATACGTAGATATATTTGCATCTAATAAACTGGTATTGGTACTGGTATGACTATTGTATTTAGGTATTTGCAGTATTATTGTGCATGGAAAATTGTATTTGATATGCTGACGTTATATATAGAGGTTACTCTGGACCAAGATGTGACAGCAGGCACCCAGCAGGATTCTTCTGAACCAGAGTGCTGCGTGAACTTTGTTTTTTCTAGAGGTTACTCTGGCTATATGTATAGTATTTTTGCCAATCCCAATTTTATTCCAATCCGATCTTTATTCCAATCTGTTTCTATTTTCTGACTTATTTTTTTATTTTACTTTTTGAACATTGTTATAAGGGCTGCCATCTTGTCTGAGCTGTTTTTAACAGCACTTAGGGCCCTATTACACGAAACGATTATCGGTTGTATTCAGTCGACATCAGCGGTTACAGACGATAATTGACTTGTGTAATAGAAGACAACGATCAGCCGACATGAATGATGTCGGTTGATCATTGTCTTTTAACATGTTAAAAAGCAAACGACTTAAAGGACAACTCCACCGAAAAAATTTTTTTTTGCTTATTTAACACACATTACAAAGTTATATAACTTTGTAATGTGGTTAAATACCCGGTCTGGCCCCCTTCCCCCGGAAGTTAAAGAAATTATACATTACCTATTACGGTCGTCACCGTCCTCTTCTCCCGGGTGCCATCTTGAGACGACGACGTCAGAGTCGGGGGGCGGTCCGGGTCTTCTTCCTCCTCAGCGTCTTCATGGAAAGTGAATGGGAGAGAAAAGGCTGCTGGTGCACATGCGCACCAGCAGCCTTTTCATTGGCTGGAGCACATCACATGGCTTCCAGCTTTCTCAGCCCTTGATGTGCTCCAGCAAATGAAAAGGCTGCCGGTGTGCAAGCGCACTGGCAGCCTTTTCCATCCCCTGGACCCGGAAGTAAGAGACATCTCTGGACGGCAGGCGAATCGAGTGGCGTTCGTCACCAGAGGGATGTGAGTATGGTGTCTGTGTGTGTCTGTGTTTTTTTTTTGGGGGGGGAAGGGGGTCCCTCGGGAGTTGTCCTTTAAAGCCCTATTCCACGGGCTGACTGTGAGGAGCAAACAAGCGCTGTCAGCGCTCGTTTGCTCCTCAATCCCCGCTCTCTGCCACCGCTGTTACATGTGGCAGCAGCAAGCGGGTGGGTGCGGGAGGGGCCGCGAGGAGCTGTGGGGGGGGGGAAGGGGGTCCCTCGGGAGTTGTCCTTTAAAGCCCTATTCCACGGGCTGACTGTGAGGAGCAAACAAGCGCTGTCAGCGCTCGTTTGCTCCTCAATCCCCGCTCTCTGCCACCGCTGTTACACGTGGCAGCAGCAAGCGGGTGGGTGCGGGAGGGGCAGCGAGGAGCTGTGGGGGGGGGGGGGGCTGCCCGTGTGATCGCTAGATCGCCTGGGCAGTCTATAGAGGATAGTGGCGATCTGCTGCCACCACTCCTATTTTATGGAGCAATGGCAGCAGATCGCTGCCATCACAGTCGTTTGTTTTTCAACACGTTTGAAACACAAACGACTGCAACGATCAGCTGACATGAACGATGTTGGCTGATCGTTGCCTTCTATTCCATGGGACGATTATTCATGGGGGACTTCTAGTATAAGTATGTTGATCTTTCATTGAGATCTATGCAGTATAGATATACTGCATAGATCCATGAGATAGGCACTCTATTGCTCTCAATTGCAGCAGCCGAAAGCACGACGATCGGACCGTGCCAGCTAATAGCCGCGGTCCTGGGCTACATATAGTACCCGGGATTGCGCCAGTTCAGAGCAGGGTCGCCGCGCGACCCCCCTCTGGACTCCCCTAGCAGCACCAGGACGTTCAGTAACGTCCTGGTGCAGCTATGGGTTAAAGGGCTAGTTCAGCGAAAGAAAGATTCTTTCAAAGCAACTGGGGCCAGAAAGTGACAGAAATTTGAAATGTACTTCTATTAAAATATCTCAAGTTTCACACTATTTATTAGCTGCTCTATGTCCTGCAGAAAGTGGTGTATTCTTTCCAGTCTGGAGTACAGTAGAGGATTTCCATGTGGAGTTGCTACTGCTCAAGTCTTCCAGTACTTATCAGCTGCTGTATGTCCTGCAGGAAGTAGTGTATTCTTTTCAGTCTGACACAGTGCTCTATGTTGTGCTCAGTGGCCATGTCAGGAACTGTCCAGAGCAGTAGCAACTCCACATGGAAATCCTGTACTCCAGACTGGAAAGAAAACACTTTCTGCAGGACATACAGCAGCTGATAAGTACTGGATTACTTGAGTTTTTTTTTTTTTTTATAAAAGTAAAATACAAATCTCTGGTACCAGTTAATACAAAACAATTGAATTACCCCTTTAAATAATTTTCAATAACCAAATTATATGTTTTTTATTTTTTATTTTTTTTACAATTATGTTCATTCATAAAATGTGTCCCTAAACTAAGATAGATAATACATGGTAAAAACAGCCGTCTGAAGCCAGGCTAACCTATATAACCTGCAATGCCATAGTATTCAGCTATTGGAGTTACTCCCTTATTAGGCAGAAATATTTGGAAATTTTCAGTCGTTTGCTTTTGCCTTTTTAAATAGTTGAGTAAAACACTTAGATGAGGTTGAAGGGCTGAGGATCTCAATATACAATATACCAGAGGATGGCGCTATCCAAATGTGTACATGCAGCACTATGGATGTTGTAGCGGAAACACTTCCATGTATAAAGGTAGCTTTGGTGTATCTAGCTACATGTCATCACTAGTTATTAGTACAATAATAGTAAGTGACAGCCTGTATGCTGCCTGTGCCATAGCCAATACAAGCTGCATTAAAACAACCTGTATATGCAGACAGCATTGGAACAGCCTGGCTTTCCTGCTCCTGGGAAAATATTCCTTCCGCTGACATAGTGGTTCACCTCCGCCCCCTGCTGATTTTTATAATAAACATGATATGAACTAGGAAATTATTACTGATGCAATTCCCGCATATATTAAACTTACCTGATTTGGGGTATGTAACAATCACCACGTCACCTTCCCTGAATTCGAATTCCTGGGCGTACTGCAGAGACTCTGGGGTGTGAAGATGTCCCGGTAGTTGAATACCAGCAAATTCTTCAGTGACATCCATTCTGTCCATAGTAACTAAAGAAGAGCAAAAGTTTATATAGGAAATGCACACCAACCTTCCTGTCCTAGTTACAAATTCTGGCTTTTTTTTTAAACTTCCTACCTCAGAAGCTTTCAGCGTGCTATGTCTTTTCCGCTTCCTTTAAGAATTCTTTACACAACTTCTGTGTCTGCTTATTTGGTGATCTCAGCTCTCTGTCTCCTATGGTAGTAGGTTGGTGACTAGGAGTTTTGTCTAGAGCTCTGCTTGATGTATGCATATAGTAAGAGCGCTGGGAGGGGGGTGCTACAGAATCCTGCCCTGGCTCCAGTCAGATGTCTGTAAGGCTTTCACTGCCTCCCTGTGACATAAGCAGAACTATGTCTTCTTGTTACACTCTCACGTGACCCTGCTTTTTACTTACATCCTTTCATTGCTGCACAGATGCTTCTGTTTCCTGCTTCAGAACAGGACATTGATAGATTTACCTAATAGGTTGCTCCCTCCCTGACTGCTTATCAGCCCCACAATGTGTATTATTTCATTATATATGGCTATTTGGGGTTTAGACATTCATTTATACATGCGATTCCTGGGAAATCTAGGTCTGCAGTAGAACACCCTAGAGCCATTAATGTTCAGGTTTGCATCAGGTTTAGTGATGCAATATTTAGGTGTGGACCATAATAAGGGAATAAGTAGACGGCTGACGCTGCATTTTTGCTGGTTTCCTGATTTGCTGCCATGAATACATAAAAAAAACTGCATCTTTAAAACTATTTCTTTTTACATGGCATGCAAGGGCTGTGTTCTCACATGCTAATCCATCCCAGCAGCATTGCACAGCTACTGGTAAACACATGGGGGCAAGGTTTCAGATGCATGTGTACGTCAGAATGTGGCCTTAAGGCATATAAAATACTACACCTACATGAGCTCTATGCTAAAAAAAAAACTAACATAAAAGTCCTGAATATAGAATGCTATAATAAATCTTTATTAATATTGCAATCAAATAAAAATAAATACCGCTATTTTGTTGCATTGCACTACAATACCAATACCTCGTATTGTGTTGCTGTCCCATTAACCATATACCCTCCTCCCTTCATGTTCACATGTTTTTATTTGATAGCTATACTAATTATTTATTATAATATTCTATATGTTATATAGAGTTCTCATTTATTAGCATGAAGCTTGTGTAGGTGGTATATAGCGGTAGGCTGAGCTTGGAGTTTCTTATTTAGTTATCAAATATAATAAAAATCCCTGCCCCCAAGCATTGTGCCGGATTTACAAAGCTAAGGTGAGTTAAGTACAAAAATCTGAAGCAGGTGTAGATTTTCACCATGATTTACACATGCAAGCAGGCATGAATTATGATTAGTCGGGGGCAGGAGGAGGTCACCCTTGAGGCGACCAAGGGTGAGCCAGGCAAATATTTAAAAAATAATAGTAGAAAAATGCTTTGATTCTCTGATACAAAGTGGTTCTTCCAAGCTCCTGATCTGCTGGAATGCTTCCTCCCCTCCCCACCTTACCTGCTTGACTGACACCTGGAAGCAGAGTACACAGCAGATTGAGGTATGGGAGGGGGGAGTAAGGATGTGTTACAGCTTGCTGCAGATCAGGGGTTCAGGAAAGTCTTTTTTGTGCTATAGAATAAAAGCATTTTTCTTTAATCTAGAAGCCCAGACAGGTATATGAAAGGCACCATTTGTCTCCCTAACAGCCATCAGAAGTTTGGAATATGAACTGCAGCTGGCCGATTTCCTTCAAGGGTGCTTTAAAGGGATCCCGCCGGCCTCAGTGTCAAACAGCATGTCTACAGGAGGACTCGCGCTTCTCTGTTCAACGAATCGACATGTCAATCCTTTGAGTGGAGGCACACGAGTCCTCCCGTAGACAAGCTGTTTAACACTGAGGCAGGCGGTATTCCAGGTTGTTGAATTTGCTGAGTGTGAACTGGCCCTACAACCTAAAAGTCCTGGTGCAGATGAGCTATTGAGCACCTCAAGCACCCAAGTGCAAATGTCTTCTTATGGTGCGTTTACACAGAGAGATTTATCTGACAGATTTCTGAAGCCAAAGCCAGGTACAGACTATAAACAGGGTGCAGGTCATAAAGGAAAGACTGAGATTCCCTGGCTTTTCAAGTCCATTCCTGACTTTGTCTTCCAAAATTGGTCACATAAATCTGCCTGTGTAAACGCACCATGAGGTGCTAATGCTGAGGAAGCACCTAGTTTTAGATAATGACATACCTTTACTGATAGAAACACTTTTGCATAAGAGGTTTATAGTATGTTCACAGATTCAGGTTTGTAATTGCAATTATTTAACATAAAGCCAGGAATGGATTTGCAAAGAGGAGAAATCTCTGTCTTTCCTTTGGAACCTGATCTCCATTTATAGGCTGTTACTGGATTTGGTTTCAATAACTGCGATTGAAAACCTGATTGTGTGAACATACTATAAACCTCTTGTGGAAATTACTTCAAATGAAGCATCCCTATAATTACCCATATATGTATTGTTTTTTGTCTAGGACTTGATGCTGTTGTGTCTAGACATGTAAGCAGCCAGAGGTGATAACGTGGAGTATGATGGACATAAAGAATGGAATTTTGGAATAGATTCTTGGCTGATGGCCATATTTGGGTCCCTTTGTATTGTATATTAAACCCAGTAAGGTTGCACTATGCAGAGAGGAAAATCCCAGAACATTGTGACTGTGATCTGTTGGTAATTTCTTTTGTTCAGATCTGCTTTCCTATAACATTTTTAGAAATACATTGTCAGTCAGGCTAAAGTCTGCCTTTTTTTCCATACACTGTGACAATTTTGCATATGACTATGTTCAAACAACTTCTCTTTTGGCTGTTTTTCCACAGTTTCACAGAAATTTAGTGGATGGCCTCCATTTAATGGCAAATAATTGCTGTTAAATGACAGCCATGCACTAAATTTAAACAGTGTGGGAACATCTGTGTTTTCTATCCACTCCTAGTTTTGGCTGGGAAATACTGAGCAAAAATGCTATGTTCATATACAGTAAAATAACACGCTCCATTGAGTCAAAGGGAAATTGACCAACAGTGCACAGTATAGAATAACGGCCATAACTGATTGCAAACATATTCATTATGTTAATCTCTATCAGTGACTGAACTCTGTCCCCTGTCCCTCAAGTCCGCTGCCTTGGGGTCACCTTTGACTTTGCCCTGTCTTTTAACCCCTTAACGACAAAGGGCGTATATTTACGCCCTATTGCCGGTAAGGGGCTTCAGAACGGGGCTGCGCGGTGACCACGCTCTGTACGTCCGTGATCACGGGTGCCGCGTGTAGCCCGGGACCGCGGCTTTTAGCGGGCACGGTCCGATCGCCGTGCCAGCTAATAAGGCAATCAGATGCAGCTGTCAAAGTTGACAGCTGCATCCGATTACCAGATGCAGCACTTCCCTGGTGTCTAGTGGCGGAGATCGCTCCCCCGGGACCCCGGCTCGGCACTCGTTTGTTTTCTGCTGCAGCAGCCGAAAGCAAACGAGTGCCGATCTCATTGATCTTTGCTGTTTATCTATACAGCAAAGATCTCAATGAGAGATCAAAGTGTATATACTAGAAGTCCCCCAGGGGGGCTTCTAGTATAAGTGTAAAAAAAAAAAATAAAGTGTTGTTGACAATAAAAAGCCCCCTCCCCTAATAAAAGTTTGAATCACCCCTCTTTTCTCAGGTTATAAATAAAAATAAATAAATAAACAAACATGCGTAATCGCCCAAACTATTAATTAATCACATTACTGATCTCACACGGTAAACGGCGTAAGTGCAAAAAAAATCCCTAACCCAAAGTGCTAAATTGCGCATTTTTGGTCGCATTAAATCCAGAAAAAATGTAATAAAAAGCGATCAAAAAGGCGTATATGTGCAATCAAGGTACCGATAGAAAGTAAACATCATGGCGCAAAAAATGACGCCTCATACAGCCCCATAGACCAAAGGATAAAAGCGCTATAAGTATGGGAATGGAGCGATTCTAAGGAACGTATATTTGTTAACAATGGTTTTAATTTTTTACAGGCCATCAGATAAAAGAAAAGTTATACATGTTATATATTATTTTAATCGTTTCACCACACATTTATTTTTTTTCTGGTTTTCCAGTGTACTTTAGGAAAAAATTCAGCCTGTCATTGCAAAATACAATTAGTGGCCCAAAAAATAAGGGCTCATGTGGGTCTCTAGGTGGAAAAATGCAAGTGCTATGGCCTTTTAAGCACAAGGAGGAAAAGACAAAAACGCAAAAAATCGAAATTGGCTCTGTCCTTAAGGGGTTAAACCACACATTCAGGCCCTGACCACCTCCTGCCGCCTTTACCTCAAAAACATTTCCAGAATCTGCTCTTTTCCCACCCCTGACTCCAGAAAAACTGCTGGTACATGCTCTTCTTATCTCCCGCTTGGACTATTGTAACATCCTCACTATCCTTAACTATTGTAACATCCAGTCTATCCTTAACTCTGCTGCCCGACTTATCCACCTTTCCCCTCGCTCTGCCTTTCCCCTCTGTCAATCCCTTCACTGACTCCCCATTGCCCAACATATTCACTTTAAATTGTTGACCATGACGTATAAGGCCATCCACAATCTGTGCCCCCCGTACATCTCTGACCTGATATCCCACTACTGTCCCTCACGCAACCTCCAATCCTCCAGTGACCTCCTTTTGTACTCCCCCTTGTTCGTACCTCACACAACCGCCTCCAAGACTTTGCCCGAGCCTCCCCCATACTCTGGAACTCACTACCCTGACACATCCGGCTCTCATCCACCATCAAGTCCTTCAAAAGTAACCTCTTCAAACTAGGCTACAACCAGGGCTGTATTAACAGCTGCTGCTGCCCTAGGCACTAAACCTGAAGACGCCCCATCTTCACGCACCTATTGGCGATACCAGACCTGACCAATACCACCATACCCCTCCCCTGGTAAAGACACCAGATTTACTGGCAAGTCTGAACAGGAGGAGGGAAACTAAAAAAATAAAAAAAAATAGTTTTTTTCTGTCCCCCTGCTCCCTGGTGCTGCCCCCCTGCATGGTGCTGCCCTAGGCACCGGACCACGGGTGCCTAGTGGTAAATACGGCCCTGGCTACAACCTATAGCAATTCTGCATCACACTTGACTGGCTGCACTCTACCTTCTGTCTCTCTCCCCTTACCCTATAGATTGTAATCCCTTGCGGGCAGGGTCCTCTTCCCCCATGTACCAGTGTGCTATTTGCCTTTAAGTAATGTATATTTGATCTTGCAATGTTCCTGTTTGTTGCCCTTATTGCTTGTATAGCGCTCCGGAATTAAGGGTGCTCTATAAATAAATAATAATTGTAATGAAACTCCAATGTGTGTGAACACAGCCTGAAGAGAGCACATTGGTAAGAAGCTCTGGTAAAGGGACTCTTTAGCCTGTTAGAATTGATGACCTATCCTCAGCACAGGGCATTAGCATTGGAATAGAAGGGTCCAACTCCCAGCCCTCCCACCAATCTGCTGTTTGAGGGGACTTTGGTTCTTTGAGCACAGCAGCTTCTTCAATTGCCATACTATTTGTAATGTTGTAATGCTGGCGCAAGGTACAGTAGCTTTGTCTCATTCAAGCGAAGTGTGAGGGCAATGCTACAGTATCTTGCAACACCACTGCTAAAAACATTGTAATGTAGGTAAGAACACTGGTGAACACTGAAGAGGCTATGCCACTAACACAACAGACACAGCCCCTTGAAAAAAAGCTGATCAGTAGGCTTGCCAGGGGTCAAACTTCCACCTATGTAATATAGATGGCCCATTTTAAGGAAAGGCCATGAATGTTAAATCTCTGCACCACCTGGAGCCTGAGGAAGCAGGTGCTACATCTTTGTCATTAACAAGGATGTAGTAACTGGAAGTGCCACCAAAAGCTCCTCCTGTACAGGGAAAACATGTAGTAGGGGCCGCAGGTCATGTATGTGCAGACCCACCAATGTCATAATTTATCATGTCTGTGTGTATGCACAGTATCACTAAGTTCTGTATTGACACTGCTACTGCTAAGGTCTGGGGGGTTACTACCAGTGCCCCCTAGCTGTTGGCACCCTGTGCAGAAAAACGGACCTGGACAGGGGCGTAGCTAGGATTCATGGGGCCCCATAGCAAAAAACTGTATGGGGCCCCCCTCCCCTACACACACTATACTATATATACTCGGTGATGTGGCCAAAAAATAAAATCTCTTTTGGCCATAGGCAGAATCCTGCGTGCAGCCGCAACAGTGACTGACAGAGCAGAGAGCCAATGTCTTCTTGTTCTGTCCATCCACTGTATTTAATAAGAGCCTTTTAGGAGCCTTTATGGTTATATAGATAGGTACAGGAGCAGACTACCTTCTGCTTAACCCTTTGTGTACTGCAGTGTGTAAGTGACCCAGTGTTAATAATAATAGACAGTTAGCTCTCTGCTTTACTACTCCTGCACTGATAACCCCTGACCTATGCAGGAGCTCAGAGAACAGAGGTCAGAGCTTATCAGAGCAGTGAAGCAGAGAGCTAAATGTCTTTAACTTATTAACCCTTTTTTCTATTGCAGCATGTAATAGAACACTTGGTCACTTACACACTGCAGTACACAAGGGGTTAAGCAGAAGGACACAGGAGGCTCTTATCTTCCCTGTGCATCCCCACCCCCCTCCCCCCAAGGACCCCATAACAACTGCTTTCCCTGCCTCTATGGTAGCTATGCCACTGGCCCTGGGTAAAACTATTAGAAATATAATTACCCTTAGTAGGTGGAGACTAGCACATGAGTCTCATATTTCCAGCCACACAAAAAATGATGGGTTCTTTTTGCTACAAAACTTGAGGGTGTTTGTGCTCATAAGAATGCAATGCACACATCAGATTTTTCCTATGAGAGATCACTGTCACGACTGCGATGGTGCCTTGTGCCCCAGGCCAGTGCTGCACCCACTCCTTCTCCTCTGGCAGACGCGTCCCTTTGGACCCTCGGGCTAGTCACCTCTCCCCATTCCTGTGTGTAGCTCTCCTGCCAGGCATGCGCATCCCTGCTTCATAGGGCGCAAGCACCAGGTTCTCTAAATTTAAAGGACCAGTGCGCCCTTAATTGGCTGCAGCCTTTCCCTGTTTAAGCCTAGCATCACCTGGCTCCCTTGTTAGAGCCTCTGCATTGCTACCTAGCATTGTGATCCCAACTTTCCTGCCTGTGGTTCCTTCCCGTGTCTCCATTTCTGTGGTTTCTGTCCCTTAGACTCCACTCCTAGGTGCAGCTTACCCATTGCTAGCGGTAGTCCAGTAGATTTACAACTCAAGCCGCCACAATCACTTAGGCCTCTTTCACACATTCCATCGGCACTATGGACCTATTCGAATGTCCTCCGTTCCATACTTGTTATAGGGCCATTATCCCCACTTTAGCTTTGGCTGTCTAGGCATGATGGGAATTGTAGTTTTGCAACAGCTGAATGGCCAAAGGTTCCCCCTTCTCTGTACTGAAGACCTCAATTCACTCTCACATTTCCTTTCTATCACTCTCAGACTTTGACCCAGTAAGAGTCTCCAGGCTCCTCTCTTTCTCTTGCCCCACCACCTTCACTAGTGACCCCATTTTCTCACGCATTGTCCAATTTTTATCTTCTGCTGTCAACACATAACTAACTAAAATTGTTTAAGTTTTCATTTTCTTCTGGCATCTTTCCATTACCTTCAAACACTCTGTTGTAGTGTCCCGGAACCCGTGTGCTGTTACTGACTTCTCTAGGTCAGTAGGCACCGAAGGTATATTTAAATGGATTTCCTATATTCTGTTTCTCAAACTGCACTATTAGCTTTTGGCCAAAAGATGCCAATAAAGACGGTTTGCCTTGTAATTCAGCCAGCACATTAGTTTAAAGGTGTATTCCGCCCAAGAACTGAAAAATAAAATGCCAAACCTAGCTGATCTTACTCACCTGTATGTACGTTTGATGGCGGACTCTTCTTCACAATTGCTGCTAAAGATATTGCATACTGTAAATGTTTTGTCAAAGTTAACAAGTAACCACCAAATCATTTTTTATTATAGGTCCATGTGACAGCTTTATCTGAGGCATCTTTTATTGTATCATTTATGGTATAATTTACTATCTGTCAGAATCCTATTACCTTTCCTCATCAGTTAAAGGATCAGAATGTCTGATATAAATTGTCATTTTCCGCTGTGTAATCTTATTAGGGAATCATGCTTATGTAAAGGGGTGTTCTTTCCTTTTGTTTGTCTATGATAGGAAGGTTTTAATTAAATCTTTTAACAGAATTCTTTTGTTTGATCAAGTGTCGGTTCTGTTCAGACTTGGAGCATGTGCCCAAGGGGACCACGCACCCATGGGTTTGTCAGTGCCCCCTGCCCCATCATGGAGGTTGGAGCACTGATACCATTGCTAATTCAAGCTATGTGGTAACCCAGGGGATGAAAGTTGTTTCTTGTGAAAAAAGGTGTTGCGGTACCGCTGTGGCACTTGTCACAGGCTTGGAGTATCCAGTTCGCGGTTTTGTCTATCTGCAATACCTATAATGAAGTACGATGATTGTGCCGGTCAATCTGGGTTTAATGCAGAAAAGTCGTTGAACTGCTACTACAGTTATTACAAACTATATTCAAAGAAAGACAGATACTGATTTCACGTAGCAAAATAATCTTTATTAAATACACTTTTTAAAATAATTCATATATATTTATAAAAAAGAGAGATGACCAAACATTAAAAAAGAGAACGGCGGCTGTCCTGGAGGTATTCCTATTGTAACCACATCACATATGCTGAAATCCCTTGACCTACAACTTGCATCACAAACCAGGGGGATAAATACTAAAATCTCCTGCAATAGGGTATAATATTGCTAGTATTACAGAATAAAGTGCTAGTGCATCTAATCCATATACAGACCTACAGCTAGTTAACTAGTCTCCTATCCACCCTTCACCTAGATATTACCACCCCATCGTATCCAGGGATCCAGCCAGTCAATTACCTTTCACAGTGTGTAATTGTATGTATCCTCCAGGGGGTGGTGGCGTCCTGGAGGATACATACAATTACACACTGTGAAAGGTAATTGACTGGCTGGATCCCTGGATACGATGGGGTGGTAATATCTAGGTGAAGGGTGGATAGGAGACTAGTTAACTAGCTGTAGGTCTGTATATGGATTAGATGCACTAGCACTTTATTCTGTAATACTAGCAATATTATACCCTATTGCAGGAGATTTTAGTATTTATCCCCCTGGTTTGTGATGCAAGTTGTAGGTCAAGGGATTTCAGCATATGTGATGTGGTTACAATAGGAATACCTCCAGGACAGCCGCCGTTCTCTTTTTTAATGTTTGGTCATCTCTCTTTTTTATAAATATATATGAATTATTTTAAAAAGTGTATTTAATAAAGATTATTTTGCTACGTGAAATCAGTATCTGTCTTTCTTTGAATACAGGCTTGGAGTAGTAAATGCCCTACCTGGATCTCACCCCCCCCCCCAACCCGTTAAAGAACAGTGTAGGTGTAAGTGTAGTACAGAAGGAACCACAGAGTCCAGTGTGGTACTCGACCAGTAGTTGAGATAGCCCATGACGCCAATTCTGTGGTGTACGGCTAATGATGGCAGTTGCTGTGACGCCAGTGCTAGTCCAGCACACAGGTGTTATGTGTTTTGCACTTTATTTTTTTATTTTTTTATTTGTATGTATGTTTTATTTATTGTTAGAATTTATTTTACCGTCCCACCATGGGGACATCATTATTTGATTGCCTGATTACAGGCACATTACACTACAATGCAGATCTGAAAAGCTGAGTAGGCTCAGCCACCGTAGTTATGACACAGGAGACTTCAGGTAAGCCTCCTGGTGCCATAGCAACCATCGGGGCCATGCGATTGCTTTTGCACAGCCCTGAAGTGAATAGAGGGAAGATTCCCCCTCTATTCCCCACTGCAGGTGCTGAGATCGGCCTGAACTGCGGCAATCCGCACCCGACGCGGGGTGCGGCAGACACGTCGGGTGCCCGGCTATCACTGACAGCCAGGACCCACTACATGATTGCACGGGCACAGTCTTTGCGCCTGTTTCATCCCAGGACAACTGTACGTCCTTGAGCGGGAATGCGCAGCAAAAAATTACGTGCAGTTACGTCTGCAGTCCTGAACGGGTTAATGGGGGCCTATCCAGACAATCTAAGTCATCAGCTGTAGGGTGGGGGTATACTTGAGAGAAATACCTGTATCCACGGCCATGACTTCCCACCTATTGCTGGTCGATGGCACTAAGTGACACAATTGAGAAAGACAGGTCCCATTAAAGGGTAAGCTAGCCATTGGAGTTCTCCTTAGGTCTTAGCGAGGTCCAAGAACTACTATCTTGGGCGGCTCCTGTAGACTTTTTCAGAGCTTGTAGAAGAGAAGAAATTATAGTCCCCCAGCGTGGATATGCCTTGGTCCCCGTCGATAGTAGCCTCACGCAGGTTTACTAGCATTGCTAGCAGAGGAACACTTGAGGAAAAAAAAATTTTCCCTAACTGAACTGAAGTTCATGGTCTGCTCCACATGTACATATACTGTAGACTGCAAGAAGCTTGCTCATAGGGGGAGAGGGCATGGAGAGACTAATAGACTGACCCCTGATAGGCTGCTAGGTAAAGGAGGGACCTCCTGTGAAGTAACGTCAACAGGGATTGGTTGCCGCCTCTCATCTGGTGACAATATAGAAGAAAATACATGACTTTGGTCACTTACACATTTAAACCGTTATGTCAGTACCATTAGCTGTGTCAGCCAATAGTGCAAGATAGTGTGAAGCATCTAGTAACAGGAGTGCAATACTACACCTTTAGCCCAGAATAGACCCAAATACATACTGTTGCCGACCTACAAAGGAGAACAGAACAGCAATGGCACACTCTCTCTGGGACATTGCACCTAGACCAGTGGCGTAGCTACAATGAAGGCAGGGAAGGCGACTGCTATGGGGCCCCTGCAGGAAGGGGGCCTGAGGAAGCCTGCCCTGCCTTCATGGTAGGTACCCCGCTCCCCCAGGGGTCCAGAGAGGAAGAGGGACCCCCACTGCACTGTTCAGCCCCCTCACTGTAGTGCCGCGTGAGCGGGCTGAACAGAGGAGCAGGACCTGCCAGACGGCACAGGAGAGGGATGAAGGACCTTTGGGTCACATGACCCAAAGGTCCTGAATACTTCTATGTGAAGATCAGCCCGGACTACAGGAGGAGGAGGGGGAAGCCTGGGAGCTGTAAGTGCTGTGTATGTGTGTCAGTGTGTGTGTATATATGTATCTGTGTATATATTTATATGTCAGTGTGTGTATATATGTATCTGTGTATATATTTATATGTCAGTATGTGTATGTATCTGTGGCTATATGTGTGTATGTCAGCAATGTCTGTAGCACTGGTGTATATGTGTGTGTTTGTGTATGTCAGTAGTGTCTCAAGTGATTGACAGGTTTGCTCCCAAAGATGTTCTGCAGCAGTTTCTATTAATGCTGGGCTCTAATAAAAGAACCCACCATTAATATCTGCAGCATTTTCTTTTATTTCTGGTTGAGTATTTCTTATTACACTGAGATGATTTCCCTGTGTACAGTCTACTCATGGTGTATACATCAGCACTGGTGTAATTACATTACAGCGTATATATGTGTGTATGTCAGTGGCGTATCTGTATATACGTTAATGGTGCCTCTGTGTGTGTATATGTGCGTCATTGTCTGTGTTTGGCGGGTGGGTGGGGGGTGTACGGGATTCATGGGGCCCCACAGAGTTTTTTGCTGTTTCACAGTATAATTTACAGTTAAATGAAGGGTGCTGTTAAAAAATACATTTGGCCCTGCAAAAATCTAGTCTTTTTATGGCACTGTAGATGAAAAAAAATCATAGCTGCTTCCTTCCAGAAACAGTGCCTCTTCTGTCCTCAATTTGTGTGTGATATTGTAGCTCTTTCACTGAAGCAAAAGGAACTGGGGACAGGTGTGTAACTGTCATCGAAGAAAGCAGCCAAGTTTATCCAATCCATTTACCATGTACCATTTACTTAATTCATGTCATTTGTATTTGATTTACTTTACAATTTGTATATAAAAGAGGTTGTCTGTGATAAACTCCTAATCAGCAATGCTGCCGGGCTTCAGAGAACACAACAATGTCCCACTGTGCTATAGCTGCCAGTTCCCAGGCTGCCCACTCTCCACTGCTGTCAGCATTTTCACAAGTTACTGTCATGTGCTGTTGTGGTGTCCCACCAGGGGTGTTTCGTGTTTCTCCTCCACACCTGTTGCAAGATTTTCTTACTCTCGGATAAGTGGTGATGAAGGTAGTATTCTATAGTTTCAACACATATGTCAGTGTTTTATATGATTGCTCTTAAATATTGCACAGCTGAAGCTAACAAAGGGTTACCATTTACTATATTTCTATTTACCACTCACAGGGTAGATAACAGATCCCCTGTAGGAAGTTATTTGGTGGGAGGAGATGTAGCTTCAGTTTTATCCAGATTCTCATGGGAGAAGGACACACAGAGCAGACGTCCCTGCTGTAGCCAAGCCAGGGCCTGGGTCTGCCAGGACCCTTGCTCAAGACAAGTTCAGTCCAGTTTAGTGTGTTCAGTGAGTTTATTAAGACACACGTGTGCAGATGCAACCAGAGACACTTAGTTTCTCCTGTCTATCTACTATCTCTACTATGCAGTGCTAGACACCCCAAGAGGGAGAAAAGTCGGGGATCAATCCTAGCCTCCGCCTTGAACCAGTCTAAAAGGTGCGGGGCAATATTCTACAATACAAGAGGAACTAGCCTGGATTAAACAAAGCTACCAGAAGGTCTACATATTCTATCTTGCAGTGCAAGTAAACCGGGAAGGCTTGGACACTTAGCTTCACCCAGGTAACCATGGCTGGGGCTTGTACCACCCTATTAGGATTAGGACGAATACCTCGACACTATAGGGCAGAAGAAGGTGGTAAGACCATAGTAAACTTCTCACTCACAAGTATCTCTCACTCTCCAGTATCTCTCCAAAGTTCCGGCAGAGAACAGTACTACATTGGTTTAGGACTCCCTTGACAAACTCCTCTCCTCTACGCTACTCCACTCTAGTCTAAACTTTCAAGCACTGCTGCAGCTACCTCTGCTGTACTTTATGCTTTCTATCATCTCCTCAACACAACTGAGTTTAAGCACAAAAGCCTGTACAAAGATTTATCTATTTCTGCAAAAGTGTTTTGTTTTATTAAGCGACTGTACAGTAAAGCTGTCCTATTTTTTCATCACTGGGACTCATCCTGCACCAGCACCTATACACACTAACCGTACACCTTGGGTTAATTCTCCCCTTTCTGTGGGTGGCGGTACTGATGGTCTGGGTGGGTCGATTGCCACTCAGGACTACCGAGACAAGAGCTCAAGGGACCCATAAGAGCCCGGCAGGTCACAGATCATTTTGGGGGACAGTACAAATCGACCATACATAAAGCAGATACCAACATCACACCTGTGTGCTGAACATATTCTGTTTCTAAATGTTTGTTTCATTAGTTTTACATGTTATACAAAACATGTATATACAAAAACCAATGCTTATACCAAAAAGAGTATATAACAATTTTATATATTTATTCACATAAGTTAAAATTATTACAATAATCACAAAAAAAAAGGAAAAAGATTAATCAAAAACAACTGATTAAGGAACAAGCTGGGGGGCCAGAGTAAAAATGTTACATACAGGCAAAACAGAGTACAATATGCAGGCACCACCATGCAGTCTGCAGATGGTTAGGTATGATAAATAAGTGCCGTCATATAGGCTTGTACAAAGTTTGAAAATAACAATAACATAATTCACTGCTTAGGTGAGTTGAGGCAACCTTTATTTAAAGGGAACCTGTCACCAGGGACGCGGGCACAGAGGCCGCCCGATCCCCAGGTGCAGCCCCCGGATACTTACCCTTTCTGACGAGTTACGTTCCTGGAGCCGGTCCCGGGACGAAGATATCAAAGCTGTGCACGCACGCCGCTGGGATAAGTTCGATGCCCATAGAGAATGACTGGAGTCGTCCCCGGTGACAGATTCCCTTTTTTTTTTTTAAATCAGAATAATTTTTATTGAAAAGAAAAAAAACTTTTTTCACAATACAAAAAATTTTTTTCCCCCCCTCCCCATACAAGAAACCCTGGAGGGCATACCCTCCTAACACCCCCTCCCTCCCCCCCCAACCCCCACACTACCCTCCCACCCCCCAGACCACCCAATTCCACACATTATGTAAACATAAACCAAGTGCAATTTCCCGAGAACCTAATGTGCCCATGCACACCATGAACATTATTGAGCCGTAATTCACATAGAAGACTGGTATAAAGCCTCTAAACACAAATGGATAGAACGCCCACTGACCGGCGGTGAATACACAACAGCGATATATACCACTTCTCCCATCTACACACAATTTAATGCAACCTACGTGCGGGACCCTGGGGACGCCAGCTCAGGTACAGCCATCCACCTACCCCAAATCTTATCAAACTTTTTACTCGCTTTTCGCTTCTCATATGCGTATTTTTCTATGCCAATTAACCAGTTAACTTTTGCCACAAATTCCGATACCGAAGGAGGGGCCCCATCGAGCCAGTGTTGGGCAATAAGCTTACGTGCCATAAACAGGATGCGAGCTACTGCAGTCTGTTCCCCCACATTCAGTGCCAGATCCTCCACATAGCCCAATATATACACCAGCGGAGATTGTTGTAAGTCTACTGAATAGGCTTTATGTATGGCCGAAGCCACCCCTCCCCAGTACCGGAATAGCTTGGGGCATCGCCAAAACATATGTAAAAGGCCCCCTTCATGGACATGGCACCTGGGACACATAGGCGTATCCCTGACATTAATACGGAAGAGGAATTGCGGCGTGCGATATACTCGGTGCAAGAGGTATAGGTGTGAGAGTCGGTGATGCTCCCCCAGGGACAGTTTAGGTGTCATTTCCAGTATTTCTTTCCATTGACCTTCTTCTATAGGGCCAACATCCGCCTCCCATTTTTCCCGCAATGTAAGTGGGTACTTTTCCAAATACTTGGAGATAATGTGGCGGTATAGGCAGGAAATAAGTCCTTTAGTGGAATCCGATTCCCCAACAATATTTATAGGCGGCAGATATTGAACCCCCGACACTAGAACCTCCCCCTCCGCTTCACATGCATGACGTAATTGTAGGTATTTATAGAACTGAGTATGGGGCAGAACAAACTGGCTCTGTAGTTGATCAAAACGCTTCAACTGCCCTCCATCATATAACTGCATTAGTTTCCGGATCCCGGCATCTCTCCAGGCGGCAAATCCCTCCAAGAAGTGTAAATCCCCCAACCACGGAGTGTCCCAGATGGAAGTATACGGTGTATATCCCGTGATACCATATAGATCTCTAAGTTTCCACCACATCTTATGAATGAGCAATAATGTCGGTATTTGTGGGGAGAGTAATAGTATCCTTTTGGCCTCCAAAGTCTCAAACAGGTTGTCAGAGTGTAGGTGATACCCAATCAATACTTTATTTTGGTCCCCTCCATCATCCAGCTCCCATCCCCTCAGGTGTTGTAATTGAGCTGCCAGGAAGTACATGGCAGCATTAGGGATCGCCAAACCCCCGTCAGTCTTGGATCGTTGTAGTGTGTCTAATTTAATGCGTGGGTGCTGGGATCCCCAAATCAGGGCGCGAAAAATAGCATGTATCTTATGGAAAAGACGAGAGGGAAGCCACACCGGAGAGTTATGTAGAATATATAGCAATTGCGGCATCCAAATCATCTTCACCAAGTTCGCCCTCCCCACTACAGACAGGGGCAATTTGCGCCAGACAGCTAGCTTTTGTTGAAATTTACATATCAGGGGTGTCACATTCAACTTTTCATAGGCCCTAACATCCCTAGAAACAGTAACACCCAAATATTTAAAGGTGTGAGCACACCGCAATGGGATGGCAGGACCCAGTTGTAAATTATCCTCTGAGTCTATGGGCATAATAACTGATTTGTCCCAGTTCACAGTAAGGCCTGAATAAGTCCCGAATTCATTGACTATGGACATCGCAGTAGAAAGGGAGGAGGAAGAGTCACTGAGATACAACAACAAATCATCAGCGTATAACGCCAGTTTGTCCTCCCTCAATCCCCTCCTAAAGCCAGTCACTCCGGGGTGCGAGCGCAATAAGGAGGCCAGGGGCTCTATAGCCAGCGCAAACAGTAGCGGGGAGATCGGGCAGCCTTGCCGTGTCCCCCGGTGAAGCGGGAAAGCCGGTGACAGCCCTCCATTTATCCGCAGGCGCGCCTTTGGGGCCGAATACAGTAATTGTATGGCTGATAGGAAAACCGTTCCAAATCCCATTCTCTGCAACACCGCCCACAGATATGGCCATTCGACGCTGTCAAATGCTTTGACAGCGTCCAATGAGCAAATCACCCTAGACCCCGGGTTCTCCACTGGTAACTGCAGGTTAAGATGCAGCCTGCGTATATTCAGGGCCGTAGATCTGGCAGGGATGAACCCCGTCTGATCAGGATGTATCAGAGAGGAGATAATCCCCGAGAGACGGGTGGCCAGGGCTTTAGCTATGATTTTGATATCCACCGGAAGGAGGGAAATGGGTCTATAGGAGTCTGGTACAAGAGGATCCTTCCCGGGTTTCGGCAAGACTACTATTATCGCCTCCTGCATCGACTCGGGTAAAGTGCCCGACTCCATAGAGGCATTCCATAGTTCCAGCAATTTAGGTAGCAGGGGCTTCCCCACAAGTTTATACAATTCCGCCGGGAACCCATCTGCTCCGGGGGCTTTATAATTATGCAAAGAGGCTGCCGCAGCTTCCAGGTCCTCTAGGGACAATGGTGCGTCTAGGAAATCCCGCTGTTCCAGTGTGAGAGTTGGTAAGGGTATGTCAGCTAAAAATTGCGTAAGTTGGGCCAATGTCACCTCTAAATGGGAAGAGTAAAGTGTCTGATAATAGCGGCAGAACACCTCCAGTATGTCCTGTAGTGTGGTCACCTCTACCCCCTCCTGGTTTTGAATACTGGTGATGTATGTGGCGTCCCTTTGGGCATTGGCTACCACTGCTAGGATGTGTCCCGCCTTCTCCCCCTCCACAAAAAAGGAATGTTTGGCAAAAGTACGTTTCTGGGCTGCAGATTCCAAGTCAAATATATTAAGCGCCGTATGGGCAGCTCGGAGCCTCTGAGCCGTAGCCACAGTTGGTTGTAAAATATGCTGTTCCTCCCGTTCCCTCAGACCCTTCAGAAGATCCTGACGTAACTGCCCCCTCCTCCTCTTTGCCCCCGTGATACGCTGGATAAAATGTCCCCGGAGATATGCCTTCATGGCATCCCACTCCACCCGGAGAGATACCGAGCCCCCATTGAAAGCAAAATACTCCTCCACCACCGGTACCACAGTAGCCGGATCTAGGACTGTCAGCCAGTGCGGATTCAGTCTCCACAGACTCCTCCCGACCGCCCCAGATCCGGGGTGCGTCATTTGAAGTTTCAAGGGCGAGTGATCCGAAAGGGCCCTGGGGAGATAGTCCACGCATGTAATTTGATTTAACAGTGAGACAGAGCATAGAGCTAAATCTATTCTGGACAGGGAGTGATGCGTGGAAGAGTAACAGGAGTAACTCCGCTCACCCGGATGCTTGAGACGCCAGACATCCAAAAGGGACAGTTCCACTAGCATTTTCCCCAAGGGAGTAGTAGAGGCCCCCGGGCTCACAGAACCCACACTACATTTATCTATCAAGGGGTCAATCACCATATTAAAGTCTCCCACTATCAAGACAGGTGCATCCGGGTGCGCGGCGCCAAACTCCATCACCCTATTCAACACCGTGCAACTGTACGGGGGAGGGACATACACAGTGCTTAAAATGCATCTAATTCCATAAATAACACAGTATAAACAGACATATCTGCCATTCTGATCAATTTTACTGTCTATGCATGTGAAGGGAATATCCTTGTGAACCAATATACTCACCCCTCTAGAGTATTGAGTGTACACAGAGTGGTAACTCCATCCCACCCAAGCCCGCCTCAGATGCTGTATAGTGTCAGCAGTTAGATGCGTTTCCTGAACACACAGCACCACAGGATGATGCTGCCGCAGGGAATCAAACATTGCATACCGCTTATCTGCATCCCCCAGGCCCCGCACATTCCAAGAGATTACCGTAAACCTACTAACCATATTCACCCTTTAACCTATAAATGGGACGGTTACATTGTACAGTAGGCATAGCATCAATCCTATAATACACATTCCATTGCACAGAGTGAAGCTCATAAAATGTAGAGAAAAATAGCCACTGGGTGGCAGTAGCGCACAGGTCTCGGAGTATAACAGACACAGTGAGAGAAATAAGGCATCTTGTGGAATCAGAAAAAGAAAAACAGAGGGAAAAAAAGAATCCCCCAATAAAACATAACCATATATTCAGAAACAAAAGGGTCTGCTCCCAAAAAATCTGCAGACCGGGGCACCAGTTCTCCATAGCCACAGGACGGTGAGCAGTCAGTCAGCGATAATGCTGCATACAGAGAGCATAACAGGTCCCACTTGAAACAGGAGAAATGAAATCCTGCGGGCCAGCAGGAGCAAACAAATAGCAGAAAATACTTGTACGTCAATACTTATCAGACACTCGGGGATCCTCCGAGGGCATCAAATCTTAAATCGAGGCAATGTTGTCCAGGTTTCAGGCCGGTACATCTTGATTGCGAGGACTGCGTCTTCCACGAAGATGCTGTTCCTCCTGATCCAGCCAACGCATCGCATCTCTTGGGGAGACGAAAAAGTGGGTATCCCCCGCCGCAACAACCCGTAACTTGGCAGGGTATAGCATAGCATAAGGTACTTGCAGGGTACGCAGCCTCCTTTTCACCTCAATAAACTGGGCACGCTGTTTTTGAACTTCCGCAGAGTGATCAGGGAAGAAGGAGATTTTACTGCCGTTAATAGCTGCTCCCGGAGAATTCCTTGCCGCTCTTAATATAGTGTCACGGTCCCGATAATGAAGCAATTTCACTAGGACTGCCCGAGGCGGTGACCCAGGCGGGAGGGGTCGCATAGGTACTCTGTGAGCCCTCTCCACCGCATACATTGGGGACAGAGTATCCTTCCCAAATACCTCAGCAAGCCACGTTTCAAAATATTCCGTGGGATTTGTGCCCTCAACTCTCTCTGGCACTCCCACAAGTCTCACATTATTCCTTCTCAGACGATTCTCCAAGTCATCCGTTTTCAGTAGTAATTGAGAAATTAGCTGATCATGTTTTCGGGAAGTGGATGCAATGGGCGCGACTTTGTCCTCCAGATCTCCCACCCTGTGCTCCACCTCGGTGGTCCTGTCACTGACTTTACGTAAATCCTGGCGGAGGAACCCCACTTCGCCCTGCAGGCTGCCAATTTGTTGTGTAAGAGTGGAGACTGCAGTATTGCATTTAGAGATAGAGGAATTGCATTGTGCTACAGCGTGGAGAATGTCCCTCAGTGTGGGCTCCTGAGTACTGGCTGCCTCTGTGCATATAGAGAGGGCACTGCACTGCTTTGCAGCTCCTGTCATGGGATCAGAGTCCTCCTCCCTCTCCTCATCTCTGCAGCCCTCCATATCCACAGCTCCTACTGGGGCATTTTCTAAGGGGCACTCCTCAATGCCCTCCCCCTCCTCATCCTCATACCGGACACAATTGTGGGTCATCCGGGGGGCCGGCGGCTTCTGAAATTTGGCCAGCTTTGCAGCCGTCCCTGCTGTGAGCAGCCGAGTGGAGCGCTGTGTATGAGGCGGCGGGTCGGCGCCATCTTGGATCTCCCGGCCGCCCGCTCCCGCCGTCGATTTCACCCTCTTGGACGCTCCTCCGGCCATAATTTTGGCACCGGATCGGTCTTCGGGGATCTATGCACCCCTGGGAGAGTTGCTGAGAAGAATGGTGGCCCGCAGGAGGATATAATTGCCGGTAAGCAGCGGGACCCGCCGGAGCTCTCAGGTCACACGTCTGCTCACATGCCCGGCCAGGCTCCGTCCCCCGACAGATTCCCTTTAATGTTTATGGATGCTATTACTCTGTCTTACAGTGAACCTTGGAGTAGTTGCCCTACAGAAATCATGGACATGCTTTATCCTCCTCGATACCACTGACATTTGTCAAGTTTGTAACTACTAAGTACTTTTCATTTTTCACAACACAGTTGGATGTTCAATCTACCCAAAAGTGATCTGCTACCAGGGGCAGACACAGACAGCAAAGGGCCTCTGTGTTTCCCACCAATCTTTTCCACTCTGGAGCCCCCCACCAAATGTTCTATAAAATGCAAAAAAACGGCATTCAGTAACTCACAGGTGACATCTTCGATCTGAAGCGTCACTTTCCCTTTGCATTTCCATCTGGCCCAGGCCTCCATGATGATTTCTTCCAGCTACAATTCATCTCTTCAGAACCTGCCAGACAAATATCTTTCTTTCAACTTCCTTCCTTACCTATAGGGTCCAATACAGTAGTAATTCCATTGTTTGGTGTCATGCGCAGAAAAGCAAGTAGTAGGGATGGTCCGAACAGAGTTCGGTTCGGGTTCGTACGAACCTGAACTCTCGGAAATGATTCCCACTGTCTGCCCGCTCCGTGGAGAGGGTGGATACAGCGGGAGGACCGCCTGGAAAACTGGGATACAGCCATAGCCATAGGCTGTATCCCAGTTTTCCAGGCGGTCCTCCCGCTGTATCCACCTGCTGCACGAAGCGGGCAGACAGTGGGAATCTGATGCCGAGCGTTCGGGTTCATACAAACCCGAACCTCGGCAGTTTTGGACCATCCCTAGCAAGTAGGTATGTGGCTTGCCACCATATGTAGGATCCCCTATACAGTAATAAGGTCCCCTTATATGACCCCCAACATAGTAATAATGCCCCCTGCTCTGCCCCCACATAAAGTAATATTGTCCCCATCTATGACCCTAATATAGTAATAATGCCCCCTACTGTGCCCCCATGAGCACCCCCATAGTAATGTCCCCAGCTGTGTACAGCCCCCTTAAAAATAATAATTGTGACTTCCCCATCCCATAGCAATAATTCCCCATGTTGTTACCCCACATCCCCAGCAATGTTCCCTCTAAGCTTCTGCCATAGCTGAACAGAATAGCAAGAGAGCTGAGCAATGGTCAGGCAAAGTTGGGCAAATCAAAAACTTGACACAGGAACATCGGTACCATAGGCTGTGTGCACCATATACATCACAGTGCAGTTATATCATCACATGGGACGTCTTCTCTGATCAGAGTTCTTCCCTTTTCATCTTCTTGATCTTCATCTGCCCAGGGCCATTATGAGAATTTCTTCAAGCCACGAATCCACAGAATCTGCCAGAGAAACATATTAGGCTCCTCACTCTGGTACCATCCTTATCTCATACTGCATATCTGTATTGGCCCCTTTGTGCCCTCGTTTAGTGGGTAGGCTGACTCTATGTGACCCCCTTATAGTATATGCCCCCTCTGCATTCTTATAGATGGTCCCTCTGTGTATTCCCTCTTATAGATGGTCCCTCTGTGTATTCCCTCTTATAGATGGCTCCTGTATTGTCCCCCTTATAGATGCCCCCCTGTGTATTCTCCCTTATAGATGTCCCCTTATGTTGTCCCCCTTATAGATGGCCCATGTGTTGTCCCCTTACAGATGGCCACTGTGTTGTTCCCCTTATAGATGGCTCCTGTATTGTCCCCCTTATAAATGCCCCCTTATATTGTCCCATGTATAGTTGCCCCCCTCCCTGTGTTGTCCCCCTTATAGATGCCCCTTGTGTTGCCCCCCCTTATGCTCCCCCCGTGTTATCCCCCTTATAGATGGCCCCACTGTTATCCCCATTATAGATTCCCCCCTAATACCACTCTTATAGATGCCCCCCTAATATCCCCCTTATAGATGGTCCCCCTTATATCCCCCTTATACATGCCCCCCTGTTATCCCCCTTATAGATGGTCCCCCTAATAATCCCCCTTATACATGCCCCCAGTTATCCCCTTCATAGATGGTCCCCCTAATATCCCCCTAAAAATTCCCCTGATACATGACCCCCCCCCCCCCCATTATCCTCTTATAGCTGGTCCCCATACAGATAAAAAGAAAAAAAAAACTCACCTAACAAATTGTTCCCCCGTGGCTGCTCTCTTCTCCTCTTCTCCCCCGGCTGCTGCTCCCCTCCCTGGGGGGGGTCCTGGACGGTGCACACATCAGGAAGCTCAGTGTGCGCCGGGGGCGGTACTTCCAGTACAGGGAGCGTCTCTAACACACGTTCCCTGTGCTGGAAGTCCCGGCCGATGCACACTGAGCTTCCTGATGTGTGCATCGGGGACACCCCCGGGGAGAGGAGCAGCTGGGAGCTGAATACTGCTTGTGGTCACAAGAGGGATTGGGAGATCTCAGGCTGAGATCAGCGGCTGAGCGGGCAGCTGGAGGCAGTGAGCCTCCCCATCAGCCAAGCGGCCGCGCAACGCGCAGATTAAAGGGAGCGTTGATCCCCAGGAATATTGCACTGACAGGTCCTGCTGTTCTATTCTGTAACTGATGTTCAGCCTGCTCACACTGCAGTGAGCATGCTGAACATTACATCAGCGGTACATCCCTAGAAGCTGTGGTTTGTCCGCTACTGTCTGGCACCACATCTAACAGACACCAGAGTGCTAAATGAAGGTCCCCTTGACTGCAGGGCATGCTCAGTGTAAAGGGAGGAGATCGATGAATGGGGTTGGTCTGCATGGTTGGCTTTTATGAGTCAGGTGCCTTCATATTCCCTATTTTGTTATTCTTTATTGCTAAATATATACACTATGGACAAATTAAGATTATTAGTTTAATTTTTGAGTGTAAGAAGAAAAGAAAAAGTATAAAGTAAACCCTAGGATAGTATCCTAGTTGAACTCAAACCTAGGACTCTCATGTTATAAGACAATAGTGCTACTCACTGAGCTATCATCTTTTTACTAAATCTACTAATGCTTCATATTTATATGAACCACAAGTTCTTCTAGTTCTGGCTGTCAAAGGAAGTATAATGGCAAGCGCACAATCATTGATTTCTTTGTATTTATTTTAATTGTTAACGGAACACTAAAAAGTGATAACACTTCTAATGTCCAGTTCCTCTCTGAAAAGGATATTCTTCATTATATAAAATTATAGGGGTTTTCCAGCCCAAATAGAGTGATCAGCTATTTTGGTGCCTGCCCTCCACCCAAAGTATGTATGAATGCTGCTATGAAAACCATCTATAGCATCATAGGGACTTTCACATCTATCTTTGGAGTCCTGCTCTCATCCCTGCATTCATCCCCAATCTGCTTGTCACAGGACATTGTAAGAAGATCTTTGACAATCCCCTTTGGGTGTAAATATGTTGTCACAAAAAAAAATATTCTAACGTGCCCACTGTTATCTTTGTATATTTACTCACAGATAACATTGTGCCCTGAGCAGGCCCATTGTGGAAGCTCTTATCAGTGCACTGCAGAAGGAATGTGAGTTTCTTTGCTATGCCCCCTACTGTGCTAGGTCCCACTCTGCTCTGCTAGGTCTGACAGCTCCACAGCCCTGGGAACCGTCAATAAAGATAAATTGCTGCAGATTGCATGGTTGGGCAGGGGGAGCCAGTGCACATGTATTTACTGCTGCAAACTCCTGTGCATGTCACCTTTAGGCTACGTTCACACGTAGCAAAAGTGGCAGAATTCCGCGGCAGAATATTCTTGCGCGCTGGACACAGCTCATCAACACCCCACAATCAGACAGGATCAGGTCCCTCTCCCACAGCTCTAGGAACAGGTTGACGTAAGAGGGTGCACAAGGTGCCCCCATAGCCGTGCCCTGGAGCTGCAGGAAGCAGCCCCCATTAAACATGAAAAAATTATGCATCAGGGTGAATTCCAATGTTTGACCAATAAACTCACTCTCCTTTGCATCTATGTCACTCATCGACAAAAAATATGCCACCGCATGTAAACCATCTTCATGACGAATGTTCATATATAACAATTCAACATCTAATGTTATAAGAAGCATTTCATCTTCAAGTTGGATTCCTTCAATTTATTGCAAGAGGTCAGCTGAGTCTCGTAAGTATGAAGGTAGGCATTCCAACAGTGGTTTTAACCAAAATCTATATATTTCCCCAAATTTTCTGCCAGATATCTGCTACCTGAGACAATCGGCCAACCTGACGGTGTTGTGGATTTTTTATGGACTTTCGGTAAAAGGTATACTGTGGGTACCCGTGGATGTTGAACCCACAAAGTGTCCTGAAAAGCTTTATTGATAATTCCTGATTCCTTTGCTGTTGTTAAAATATGTTCCATAACTTCTTGATGACTATATTCCCCCTTATATCTGAAGCTTTGAATTCGACATCCCTCCGCTTTTGTAGTTTTATGAGACTCGATCTTTGTTCATAAGTTATGTTATCATGGCCGACCAATTGGGGTATAGATTCAAGTTCTTTGGTCATAAGTTTCACAAAAAGTTCTATAGCTGAGCATACAGCTAAAGGTGGAAATTTTGTAGACTTTTTTCTCAAATTTGCTGGAACCTTACCTGCTCCCTGGGTGTCATTCTGTTCATGAAAGAGATCTTCCTAAATTTTCACAGCGTTATGTTCTTCAATTGTTGGAAAGGTGCCATCCAAATCTTTTCTATGTAACCATTACTTCATGATCAAGGAATGAGCAAATATATACAGATCTTGTAAAGCTGTAAATAAATCAAAAGGTGCACATCAGACCTTTTTGAAATAAAGATTTATGTGTGTCAGTTAGTACATGGTCAGACAAGTTAATTACCTTTAGGGTAGAAACACAAATACCGTATCCACAGTGGATTTCATGCTGCAAGTTCACAATGAAATCCGCTGCGGATACCTTGACTGTCAGTTTCAACGTGATTCCATACACGCAGGGATTGTATGTCAATGCCACCCCCCTTAACCCGCCGCCGCCCGGAGCATACTTTACCTGGTCCACGCTCCAGCTGCATCTGAGGCTCCCGATTCATGTAGGTCCTGCCCAGCCAATCAGTGACTGCGGTGGAGCCTGAGTCGGAAGCCTCAGATGCAGTCGGAGCACGGACCAGGTAAAGTATGGTCCGGGCAGTGGCAGGTTAAGGGGGGGCAGGTTAATTGGGTGAAATCCACTGCTGATACACTATTGGGGACATGTATCAAGAAGAAAAGGTGTACTTTTTTGCGGAAAGTGCCAATTTGCGAATATTTTATTCGCAAAACGTCCATTTGCGAATAAAATATTCTCTAATCTGCATTTTCCGCTGCGTAAACCGGGGAGGGGGTGTGGACGCAGAGTCCGTGCGATTCATTATTGTTTCTGCCTAAAGATACGCAGAAAACCTTCTCCAGCCCTCAGCTGGCATAGAATCGGCACCGGCACAATCAGCCTCTACATAAATCTCCATAGTGCCGGAGCTGCGGGGACATTTTTAAGTCCGGGGCAGAGAATGTCGGACTTAAAAGGACAAGTGCCATGAAAACCTTTTTCCCAGTAATTGAAGAACATTACAAAGTTATATAACTCTGTAATGTGCTTCAATCACCTATCTGCCTCCCTTCCCTGTCTTTTCCCCCCTCCACCCCCCACCAGGAAGTGTCCTGACTCACACAGACCTGATTACTGTCGTCACGTCACCGTCACCAAGCTCTTCTCTCAGCTCCTTCTCCTGTTACACTAGCCTCCCCCTCCCCTGCCTTGTCAGGTGACAGGCTTGCTCAGCTCCCATTGGCTGAACAACTGCAAGCCATCACTTGTCACATCTTACTTGCTTATCTTCCGTCAGACCTACTCTGGCACATAGGCAGCTCCCCCACCCCTCATACACTCTCTCCTGCTGCCATGGACTCAGTGAAGGAGTCATGTCACTAGAGAAGATAAGCTGAGCAAGCAGAGTCACCTGACAAGGAGGGGGAGGGGAAGGCTGGTGTAACAGGAGCTAGAGCAGCCCTCCTGCTGATGACTCATCCTCACGAGAAGGAGCTGCCTGGTGACGGTGACGACAGTAATCAGGTCTGTGTGAGTCAGGACACTTCCTGGTGGGGGGTGGAGGGGGGAAAAGACAGGGAAGGGAGGCAGATAGGCGATTGAAGCATATTACAGAGTTATATAACTTTGTAATGTGCTTCAATTACTGGGAAAAAGTTTTTCATGGCACTTGTCCTTTAATAAATGTCCCCCTATGTGTGTTTCTACCCCTAGATGCATCACTTTGTGGTCCATTAATTATTCTTTGTATATCCTAATAATATTTATGCACCATCCCGGATTTATTCAAATTACTTTTTTAATATGTATCATAGTCTATGTAATTTTTTTAAATATCCACATAACTGTTTGAAAATGGAAAAAGACTTGTATTTACCCTGAGGAAAAGAAAGTGACAATAAGTGATCAACTTTGTGGTCAAAAGTCATGCATCGGAAGAGCAGTGTTGTATCAACCAGTTCTTATCTATTATCATACACTGAGTATCACAACCCTTGAACTTAAATGGTTTAATGACCCCTATAAATAGGATTAGAGTTACAATTAAAACCTGCCATTCAAGTTGTAATCATAGAAATTGATGGCCCAAGCAGCCAATAAGGTTATACAGTTTAAACCGTAACCCTTTGGCAGCAGAAAGCTTCTAATCATTGACATTTTTCTGTAGAAATTGTTACATAGTTTGAAACTACAGTATGTATAAGAGGAAGTTCACCATAAATGACTGAGATCTGAGCAGTTTTAGTCACTGGTAAAACATATTTCTGAAATACTAAAACGCAAATTTTATTAGATAATCCCTAACAAATGTGCAATGTGTGCAGGTGACACTGCCAATAGTACAGTGATGGCAGTGTCAGACCTGTGATGAGAAAAGGTGTACAATCACAGACCTATGTCAGTACCAACCATGCACTCTGGTCAGTGTCTGTGGGACAATGTCCAGTCATAAATACGGATAGGAGTCAGGGCTAGACAGTATGTGAGGAGTAGGCAGAGGTGGGGGGGGGGGGCGATCACCTACTACATATCCCTGATATGGGGAGACTCCCGCTACCCCTTAACATAGGCGGAGTTGACGGCCTAAGGGGGGCCCCGCTCAGAAACCTACCCCTTACTCTCCTATGTGTCCCTAGTATCACTAAATGAGGCTAACTATCTCACTAATGATTATACTGTCTGACTTATAATTGGGGGGTCCAGAGAATATATTTCTGTCTCAATACAAAATCCCAATGCAGTAGTTCTGTTGACGGTAAAAACATAAAAATTTAAAGGGTATGTCAAACAAAGTAGCCGTGCCTGTATGATATCTGGCTCCTGCAGTTAGTTACTGCTAGATACAGTATAGCGTACTCCGATGTCACAGGTCAGATAACATTCAGGTGTTATTGTTACAAGATATAGTGTACAAATAAACTGTTGCTAATATTTTATCACAAAAGAACCATTCAGTAAAGATATTTGTGGAAGATACTGGAAGAAAACAGTCCTGCAAGATTTGATTGGTACTTATCGAATAGATGTACTGAGGAAAGTTGACAGAAACCTACGCAGATGGTGAGTGGAGTTTTCTGTCCACCTCAATGCCAACTGATCACCCACCGTCCGGGTACACCTATAAGCAAAAAGGGGGAATGTCCCATGGCCACCTTACTGAGAACCTCATGATTCTCTGTCAGGTGCCAGTGATGTTTTATAGCCCTCTGAATAGCTCCGTCCATGGGAGTATGAGTAAAAGTGAACACAAATCGTTTATTTCCAGTTTTACTTTTTTTGTTGCTCAATATAGTTCTTTCCAGCTGTACCCTAGCTCTCTGATAGCTCTCCATAATAATATCCTCAGGATACCCCCTCTCAAGTAACCATACAGCCAGTTCCTTAGAATGCCCATCAAAAGCTGTGTCACTACTGTTGAGGTGTAGCAGCCGTAGAAACTGGCTGTAAGGTATAGGCCTCTTGACATGAGGGGGGGTGACAGCTGTTGAAAAGAAGCAAGGAATTGGTAGTGGATTTCCTAAAGCCGGATGTCATTCATCATTTCCACCCTCACATCAAGAAAATTCTGTGTGTTATGTATATGTGAATATGTGTATTGCATATTCATTTTTTAATCCACATTAAGATAGTCAATAAATGATACAAACTGTTCCTTCATCATAGTCTACAGATATGTTTAAGACAACATTTTAATTCTATCAGGACGGTGGTAGGTTCACCTAGACTTATTGCTCATGTTCGGAATATACAGTAAATGTAAGTGATACTTCTGTCCTTAAATTCTTAGGATTGGAGATGGCCCCGGCAAGAAAAGAAGGAGGTGATCACCACAAGTTGTTAATGAGGAAAGAAGCATCGAACAGTGTTTTGCTCTCCTGTGCTTCCTCTGGCTTACATTCTATTATGTCATTATTCTGGTGCATAGAGTAGTGATGAGCGAATAGTGAGATATTCGCATATTCGCAGAAACTCCAGCCCCTCCGTGACGTGACTCCATTAGAATCAATGGAACCCTATCATAGAGGGGCGGGGGTTTCCTCCCACTAAGGGTGGGTCGGCCCGCCTCCAGTGCTTCAGCCTGGGCCTGGTGGTACAGTCACTTTAAGGGTATATTCACACGAACGGACTCGCAGCGAGATTCTCGCTGTGAGTCCGGCAGGTCCTGGCAGTTCCCACACACTATATACTTGCTGCAGTCTGAACGACCGCAGGGAGTATGTAATTCTACCGCCCTTAACCCCTTCTGCTCCCGCCTGGCTCCCTCGCTGTAAGCATACATTACCTGTCCTCGCTGCACGGGTCCGGCGTCCTGCTCTCCCTTCCGGCCAATCAGTGTGTTGCCCAGCCGCAGCCACTGATTGGCCGGACGGGAGAGCAGGACGCCGTGTGTGGGAACTGCCAGGACCTGCCAGACTCGCTGCGAGAATCTCGCTGCGAGTCCGTTCGTGTGAATATACCCTAAAGGGGTTATCCAGCGCTACAAAAACATGACCACTTTTCCCCCTCTCTTGTCTCCAGTTTAGGTGTGGTTTGCAAGTAAGCTCCATTTACTTCAATGGAACTGAGTTTGAAACCCCACCCAATCTGGAGGCAAGAGAGGAGGAAAAGTGGCCATGTTTTTATAGCTCTGGATAACCCCATTAAAGAGATGAGTGGGGTCTTGGGACCCGGTGGCAGTTGCAACCCTGTGAGCCCTAAGGCTACGCCACTGTATGAGGCTGCACTGTGTGCATATTGATAACCATCTAAGCTAAGATGATGACAGAAGAACTATAGTCTTTCTAAAACTACAGATAACATATCCATATATTGCGCTAAATTACCAGTTATGCTTTGCTTTCTGAGCTTTTTTTTTTTCTTTTGTTCTGTTTGATGCTTGACCCTAACTCCAACTGATTCAGGCAACTGTCCAAAAATCCAAGTCTGACCATCTTCCCCTGTCACTTTATGAGGGTTATGGCAGTATATCCAGTATATCAGTATATTGCATCATCATTATAGTTTTTGAAACTCATTCCAATCCCAAAAGTCCAGCTTGTTCTTTCAGAATTCTATTTAGATGCAGCATTGGCTCCTAGCCACTCATGGTCCCTGTTACTTATTAATTTCTCTCTGAATATGACATATAAAGGGCATTGCTTACACCATCCTCTAATAATTTACCAGGTATATGGGCTAACAAAAGACACTAGATAAGATCCTGGAAACATCAACCTCTACATTGAAGAATAGAGTATCTGCATCCAAGAAATCATCTGAAAGATAATATGAGCACCAAATACACTTGGGCACTGCTAGGTTTATTAACTCTGGTGGTCTGTGAGCTTGTTACAGTGGTTAACTCAAACAGGGATGAAGCCCTAAGGATAATGGAGAATGCTCCTGTCATTGATGGGTAAGTGTTGCCTCTTAGTTTATGTTGGTGGTGTGCTAGGTGGCCAACTTTGAATTTCTGAACTTGAAGAACAATGATTTTTTTTTTTTTCAGAAATAGACAGTTTGTGTTATTAAGGAATAGTGACATAACTTGTAACATCGAGAAAAGACTTTCATATATCATAGTCTGTGTGGTCATGTCATTGCTCTATTTATTGGATTGTCTGGACTGTGAGCCTAGTAATGGTGCGTTCACACAGAAAGATTATCTTCCAGATTATCTGCCAAAGATTTGAAGCCAAAGCCAGGAATAGATTTGAAAAGAAGAGAAATCTCAGTGTTTTCTTTATGATCTGATGTCTGTTTATAGTTTGTTTCTGGCTTTGGCTTCAAATCTTTGGCAGATAATCCTTCTGTGTAAATGGACCCTAAGCCAATGGAGGAAATGGTACATAACCTCATAATGTCATATCAATAAGTTTAATTAGTAGCTTTACTATTTATATGCAATCAATATTGACAATATACCATCTAACAGGACTTTCCATTAGACTTTACACTGAAGCTTCAGCTTGAAGCTATGTATCTTCTTGAGGATGCCTTCAGGTGTATATGGGTCCCAGAGAGCCTACTGTGTACCTCACACTGTTACTAGCAGTAGTAACGTTTGAGAAATCCATTTGACTAACCATATTAGAGAATTCTGTGTTATTGGACAGAGTTCACTCAGTCATCTATTTTCTAGAGCTGAGAATAGAGCATGTCTGTGATTCATATGGACAGCCCATTAATTTAACTGTGGAATGTTTTTTTTCCTTTGTGGTGGTATTGGAAATGGAAAAGTTCCTATTGGGTTTTAGGATTAGAACAGCACTTTCAATGTGAAGTAAGGGGGAATATTTAATATGTAGGGGCAGTATGAGTCACTATGTGAACAGGGCACTAAGGGGGTGATTGTTTATGGGAAGGTGCAATTATTTTTAAAATACATTAAGGGGGCACATCTGTTTTGGGACAGTATTATTTTGAGGAAGGCACTAAGAGGGCACTGTAAAGTACCAATATTATACTAAGGAGGCCTCCAATGCAGCACTACCGCTATGCAATGGTAGTAAGGGGGGCACCATTACTGTGAGGGCACTTAAAGGGCACTTTTACTAATTCAGACACAAAGAATGAAACTGCTACTGAATAAGAATAAAATTAACAAATTATTAATACTATGAAAATAAGTCCAAATAGATAATGGCAAAATTACTTTTTTTAAATTTTATTTATAAAAATGGCTTCCATAAAGACATTAAAGTTTCCCAGAAAATATAATGTCTCATACAGCTACAGTGTGTTTCCAATTTTACTCTCTGAAGGGGGAGTTAAATCATAGCTACCATACATATACAAAGAAATAGCAAATATAAATTATTTTATTTTTTTAACACACATTACACCGATATATAATTAATTAACTCATTAATCTATTGTGTTTTCACACAGAAAGATTATATGACAGATGTTTGAAGCCAAAGCCAGGAACAGACTACAAACAGAGAACAGGTCATAAAAAAAGACTGAGATTTCTCCTCTTTTCAAATCCATTTCTGGCTTAGCCTTAAAGGAGAAGTCCGGCCAAAACTATTTTTTAATATGTTATTACTTATGGAAAGTTAGACAAATTTCTAATGTACATTAATTATGGGAAATGCACATATAGGGCTATTTCCCTTAATTTAGTAGATCAGGGAGACTTCAGATTCTCTGAAATTCTGTGACGTCACGAACTGGGGGTGTAATTACAATGGAGTGTCCAGCAGGGGGCGCACTATATATAGAAGTCAATGAGTACCATTGACTTCTATATATAGTGCGCCCCTGCTGGACACTCCATTGGAATTACAATGGATGTGTATGTAAATGTAATATACAGTATGTTTTTGATTGAATGCATTTATGGAATACTTTGGGGAGCAAGTGTCCTTGCTCCCCAAAGTATTCCATAAATGTAATCAATCAGTACATTTGGACGGCACCGAGCAGGGAGGGTGAGAAGTGCCATCTACCTCCCCCCTCCCTCCCTGCTTGGTGCTGTTGCCTTCATACACACTGTACTACTCTCCCCTCATTTGCTCATAGTATGAGCAGATAATGAGGGAGTAGTACCAGGGCCAATCTCCATGGTAAGCCTGCCGAACCGCCGCTCCCTGCCGCTGCCCGCCGCCACACTGGACTACACTGAACGACTACTCCCATCAACTGCTCATAGCATGAGCAGGTGAAGGGAGTAGTAGCTGGGTTATCGCTATCACATCGCCGCCGCCGCTGATGCCGCCGAGTGCAGGGGGAGCCGCTCATCACACAGGAGCCATCATGCCCCCTCCGCTCCCCCCTCCTCCTCCTTCTTCTGGGATCCGGCAAACTTCCCCCTATCCCATGGCTGACTCCCCACCTGGCCGCCGCTCTCTGATCACACATACCGGCCCCTCTCCCACACATGCCGGCCGGGGACACCAGGAAGCACCGGGAGCCGGTATGTGTGATCGCAGAGCGGCGGCCAGGCAGGGAGTCAGCCATGGGATAGGGGGAAGTTTGCCGGATCCCGGAAGAAGGAGGAGGGGGGAGCGAAGGGGGCATGATGGCTCCTGTGTGATGAACGGTTCCCCCTACGCTCAGCGGCATCAGCGGCGGCGATGTAATAGCGGTAACCCAGCTACTACTTCCATCACCTGCTCATGCTATGAGCAGTTTATGGGAGTAGTAGTTCAGTGTAGTCCAGTGCGGCAGCCGGCGGCAGCAGGGAGCGGCGGTTCGGCAGGCTTACCATGGAGATCGGCCCTGGTACCACTCCCCTATTATCTGCTCATACTATGAGCAAATGATGGGGGAGTAGTACAGTGTGTTTGTATGGCAACAGCACCAAGCAGGGAGGGAGGGGAAAGGTAGATGGCACTTCTCACCCTCCCTGCTCGGTGCCCTCCAAATGTACTGATTGATTACATTTATGGAATACTTTGGGGAGCAAGGACACTTGCTCCCCAAAGTATTCCATAAATGTGTTCAATCAAAAACATACTGTATATTACATTTACATACACTGTATATTACATTACATACACATCCATTGTAATTCCAATGGAGTGTCCATCAGGGGCGCACTATATATAGAAGTCAATGGTACTCATTGACTTCTATATATAGTGCGCTCCCTGCTGGACACTCCATTGTAATTACACCCCCGGTTCATGACGTCACAGAATTTCAGAGAATCTAAAGTCTCCCTGATCTACTAAATTAAAGAAAATAGCCCTATATGTGCATTTCCCATAATTAATGTACATTAGAAATTTGTCTAACTTTCCATAAGTAATAACATATTAAAAAATAGTTTTGGCCGGAGTTGTCCTTTAAAAAAAAAAAACTGTCAGATAATCTGTCAAATAATCTGTGAGTGTAAACACCCCATTAGATTGTGCCATTTTGTCACAGTTTTCTGCAAAAACTGCAAAAAACTGCATAGAATTAAAACAACCTTTAGGTTATATGTGGTAACCCAGGGAATGCTAGTGGGAACTTGCAAGGGCTGATGTTGCAGTATCACTGCGGAACTTGTCACGGGGCTCGAAACGGTACATGCCTTCCCTGGTTCCCAACACATGCCCATTGATGAACAGTGTAGGTGCAAGTGTAGTGCAGAGGAACCACAAAGTCCAGACGAAACTTGAGACTTTTACTGAACTTTCTTAAAGGCACATGTTAATAACAGTACTTATTGGTAGCAAGTTACGAAGGTATTGGCTTGAGAATTTCCTGACTGAAATGCTTTTATAATACTTTAAAATTATTGTTTTAGCAGGTATACTGAAGGTGCTTAGAATAGTTAGGTTCTCTTGAGAAATCACTGCTGTGAACAGATACTTGAGACTAGGTGGCAGTGGGCTATCTTAAGAAGGACCTATCTAGACAATCTGTAAGGGGCTCTAACCACTTTGTGTTGTGGCGATATGCTGGAAACAAATGCCTATATCCACAGTTATGACGATCTGCTTATTGCTGCTGAGGGGACAGGGTGACACAAATCCAGGAACACAGGCGCAACCTTATGGGTAAGCTAGCTGTTGGAGCTCACCTTAGGTCCTAGCAGGTTTGCAGCAAAACTTTAGTTGCTCTTTCCTAACGACTGGCTTGGGTAGCTCCTGTAGACTTTTGTAGGGCTTTTGGAGAGAGAAAAAGAAGAGAAGCCCCTCAGCATGGATAAGCCCTTGGTCCCTATAGACAGTATTCTCACAGCAGATTTAGTGGCCCAGCATGGCTAGCACAGGAACACTTAAGGAAGGATCAGGAATGAGCATAGAACTTACAAGTGAGTACTGGCCTCTAGGCCCTGGGAGGTTTATTTTACAGTCAGCTCAGTCTCTGTTGAATCCAACTAAAGAGACTAACAAGAAAGACAGAGTAATCTGTTCCACGGACATATATAAATCACAGGGAGCTTACCTGGAGTTGAAAAGGACATAAGAGACTGAATATTTGACATGTATTAGGTTTACTAAATAAAGGAACAACTGTAAGGTACCCTTGATAGGTATTGGATCTCAGCCAACTCACATTTGGTGGCAAAAAAAGTACCGTACATGATTTTGGTCAAATATACATTTAGCTCTTAGCAGAAAGCCTTCACCTGTGCCTGGCAATAGTGAAAGATACCGTGAGACATCTAGCAGTGCAATACTACACCTTTAGCCAAGAATAAATACTTGCTAGTGCTAACCTACATAGTAACGGCAATGGCACCTCTGTTTTGGGACATTGCACATACACCTTCAATAACTGTCGGTCAATTTATTATCCATCTAACAGTGTTGGGATAACCCCATACAAATTATACTGATGGCCTCAAGCAGCATGTTTTGCTGACATAATTATAAAGTATATGGAGAACTTTAGGCTGTGTTCTCACATTTGTGTTTTTGTTTGCGTAATGAGAAGCTGAACATTGCTAAGGGTGTGTTCACATGTACAGGATCCAAAGAAAATTTGATGTCACAGATCTGATGCTGTGTTCAGTGTGGTATCCCACTACTAGTGTTTTATTATGCACCTGTCCTAAAGATCACACTCAGGTTAAGTGGTGGATGAAGTATGCAACTTCCCCACTAGGTGTTAGTGTTCATTATATGTATATGTATTATTACTATTGCACAACTCAGGAAGGTAATAGGTTAAAGTAGAAGTCCAGAATTTTTTTTATTTAAGTATTGTATTGCCCCCCAAAAGTTATACAAATCTCCAATATATACTTACTATGGGAAATGCACTGCATTGAAGCATCCCTTCCTGGATTATATAGTGATGTCACGACCCGACTCCCAGAGCTGTGCGGGCTGTGGCTGCTGGAGAGGATGATGTCCCTCAGTGTCCCCCTGCCATCATCCTCTCCAGCAGCCACAGCCCGCACAGCTCTGGGAGTCGGGTCGTGACATCACCAATTTGCAGGGAAAAAAGCACTTTATACTTCAATAAAAAATTTCACCTGACTTCTTAAGTATTTCTGTACCATGTGTCCAGTGTCGGACTGGCTACTTGGGGCCCACCAGGGGAAATGATCCTGAGGGCCCACCAATGAAGAACCATTAAGGGTACAAACACACACACCGTATACGCAGCAGATCCGCAGCAGATTTGATGCTGTGTTCAGTTATATAGATCTAATCTGCTGCGTATCGCAGCAGTAAATACGCAGCGTATACGGTGTGTGTGTTTGTACCCTAAGAAGCGACATGCTGACCCAATTCTATGCTGATTGATCCGTGTCCACAACTAGTCGAACTACAACTCTCAGAATGCCATACACTTATGAAGCTGTCAGGGTATACTGGAAGTTGTAGCTCCAGAGAGGAGAATCCTTTAACAACTGATGGTTGTGTAGAGGCTTCTAGTGGCTGCAATCTGAAACAACCATCAGCCCTGAAGATTAAGATCAATAAATCTACAGCACCAGCCAGGGGCGTAGGTAGGATTCATGGGGCCCCATAGCAAAGAACTGTATGGGGCCCCATGAATCCTGTACGCTACACCGTCTCCCCCCCCCCCCCCCCCCGCGCGCCAAACACAGACAATGACGCACATACATATATATATATATATATATATATATATATATATATATATATATACACACACAGAGGCACCATTAACATATATACAGATACGCCAATGACATACACACATATATACGCTGTAATGTGATTACACTAGTGCTGATGTATACACCATGAATAGACTGTACACAGGGAAATCATCTCAGTGTAATAAGAAATACTCAACCAGAAATAAAAGAAAATGCAGCAGATATTAGTGGTGGGTTCTTTTATTAGAGCCCAGCTTTAACAGAAGCTGTTGCAGAACATCTTTGGGAGCAAACTTGTCAATCACTTGAGACACTACTGACATACACAAACACACATATACACCAGTGCTACAGACATTGCTGACATACACACACACATATATATAGCCAAAGATACATACACATACTGACATATAAATATATACACAGATACATATATACACACACTGACATATACATATACCCACAGACACATATATACACTCACTGACACACATACACAGCACTTACAGCTCCCAGCCTTCCCCCTCCTCCTCCTGTAGTCCGGGCTGATCTTCACATAGGTATTGAGGACCTTTGGGTCATGTGACCCAAAGGTCCTTCATCCCTCTCCTGTGCCGTCTGGTAGGTCCTACTCCTCTGTTCAGCCCGCTCACCCGGCACTACAGTGAGGGGGCTGAACAGTGCAGTGGGGGTCCCTCTTCCTCTCTGGACCCCTGGGGGAGCGGGGTACCTACCATGAAGGCAGGGCAGGCTTCCTCGGGCCCCCTTCCTGCAGGGGCCCCATAGCAGTCGCCTTCCCTGCCTTCATTGTAGCTACGCCACTGGCACCAGCTATTATCAGGGGATTTTCTATTCAGATATACTACAACTCCCATCATATCCTGAGGACTGTGTGCTGTCAGTAAATGCTGGGAGTTGTAGTGTTTGCAGCTGTTGTAGTAGGAGGATTCTAGGTGCATTGTACACTGGATGCTGTGTGGAAGACCAGAATACACAGAATAGTTCTGTGGGGGCTCAGTGTATGGAAGTGACCCCAGCACTAATAGGGGATAGAACAAAAAAAAGAAAAATACACACACACACGTTACATCATGGCTTCCTGGTTTTTATCTTTTGGTGTTTTTGCATGTTGTGTACTATTTAAAATGAAGATTTTTTTTGGCTACTACATTTATTGGTGGAGCGCTGGTGTCTCTATATGACAGGTCTTTCTCTTTTGATGCAACATATATACACTCTGCACCCTCACACATTATACCTATATACACACCCTGCAGTCAGTCACACACACACACACATATATACACTCTGCACCCACACATATTATACCTATATACACATGCTGCAGAGTCAGTCACACACACATATATACACTCTGCACCCCCACACCTTATACCTATATACACACTGCAGATTCAGTCACACATACACATATATACACTCTGCACCCTTACACATTATATCTATATACACACACTGCAGAGTCAGTCACACAAGCACACATATATACACTGCACCCACACACATTATACCTATATACACACACTGCAGATTCAGTCACACATACACATATATACACTCTGCACCCACACACCTTATACCTATATACACACACTGCAGTCAGTCACACACACATATATACACTCTGCACCCCCACACCTTATACCTATATACACACACTGCAGTCAGTCACACACACATATATACACTCTGCACCCCCACACCTTATACCTATATACACATGCTGCAGAGTCAGTCACACACACATATATACACTCTGCACCCACACACATTATACCTATATACACACTGCAGATTCAGTCACACAAGCACACATATATACACTGCACCCCTACACCTTATACCTATATACACACTGCAGATTCAGTCACACATACACACATATATACACTGCACCCCTACACCTTATACCTATACACACACTGCAGATTCAGTCACACATATATACCCTCTTCACCCCCACACATTATACCTATATACACACTGCAGATTCAGTCACATACACACATTTATACCCCCACACATTATACCTATATACACACACACTGCAGATTTAGTCACACATATATACACACTGCACCCCCACACACTATTATATCTATATACACACTGCACACCACACACTATTATATCTATATACACACTGCACACCACACAATATTATATCTATATACACACTGCACACCACACAATATTATATCTATATACACACACTGCAGATTCAGTCACACATCACACATACAGTATAGTCACCCTGCATCTCCAGTCACATGTCAGACCTCCCATTACCACCATACCTGTGGAGCTTTTTTCTCTTCAGGCCCCAGGACAGCAGAGGAGGGAGGGGGAGCTGACTGACCTCTGCCTGACTGTTCAGTGGCAGACACATCTGACCTCCTGGACGCTGCTGATAAGATCTTCTTTCACTTTAGTTGGAGCAGGAGGCTGGTGAGGAGAAGCGCAGCCAGGGAGGGGGGAGGGGCCCACCGGGGAAACCCCCGGCTCCCGGTGGCCCAGTCCAACGCTGCATGTGTCTCTATGCTGTCCTATCACAGGTGCTCTCTTTTGCTATCCTATCCTTTTCTCCCTCTCTCACCCACATTCAGCCCCACCACTCACAGGCAGGTACACAAACACCCCGGTTTGAGGAGTTACACTGGTGAAGGAAGTGAGTGAGTCTTACCTAGTTTTTCCGTGAGAGAGGACACACAAATCAAGTTCTTGCTGTAGTTAAAGGACAACTCCCACAAAAATTTTTTTTTGCTCATTTAACACACATTACAAAGTTATATAACTTTGTAATGTGGTTAAATACCCGGCCTGGCCCCCTTCCCCCACTTTCGGACCCCCGACCCCCCACCCCGGAAGTTAAGGAATGTATACATTACCTATTACGATCGTCACGGTCCTCTTCTCCGGGGCGGCATCTGGTGACGACGACGTCAGAGCCGAGGGGCGGTCCGGGTCTTCTTCCTCCTCGGCGTCTTCATGCAAAGTGAATGGGGATGAAAAGGCTGCTGGTGCACATGCGCACCAGCAGCCTTTTCATTGGCTGGAGCGCATCACATGGCTTCCAGCTTGCTCAGCCCTGATTGGCTGAGCTTGCTGGAAGCCATGTGATGCGCTCCAGCCAATGAAAAGGCTGCCGGTGCGCAAGCGCACTGGCAGCCTTTTCCATCCCCTGGACCCGGAAGTCGGAGACATCGCTGGATGGCGGACGGCGGCGACGGAGAGGCGGACGGCGGGCAAATCGAGTGGCGATCGTCACCGGAGAGATGGTGAGTATGGTGTCTGTGTGTGTCTGTGTTTTTTTTTTTTTTTGGGGTCCCGCGGGAGTTGTCCTTTAAGCTAGAGCCTGGCTTTTGCCAGGACCCCTGACAGGAACCAAGGGCAGATGCAGCAAAAGACTTTATTATTTGTACAAGCAACTACTTTTACTATGGAGTGCTAAGCTACAGTGAGGGAGAGCAGCCACCAAGGACCACCCTAGCCCATGCCAGGAACACCAGGGCCATTGCTGAGGGATAAGGCTTTCTCTCTAAACCCTGTAAGAAGCAGGAGGTACATCTGAAAGCAAACACTACAAGGAGTAGGAGGTACGTCTTTAAAATCCTCAGCTGAAGAAGCTCACACAAGCAGGGCCGCCATCAGGAATTTCAGGGCCCCATACAACCAAAGTGTCTGGGCCCCCCACATTAACCCCTTCACATCAGCCATCTGTATATATACGTTCCTATTGCACATGCCCCGTGCAGTAGGAATGTACATATAGGTTCCTGACTGACAGGGGCTTTGTGATGAGAACGGGATCGCTGCAGGGACAGCGATCCCGCTCTCATCTGTTTACAGCACCGGAGATAATGAGGATCAGCTGCGATTCCGCAGCTGACCCCCATTAACCCCTTAGTGACCGCGGAAACGGCGGTCACTAATGGGCCGGTGCCGCCGCTGTATTTCATCTCCCCCCACCGTGAATCCACGGTGGGGGGAGATGAAATAAGTAAAAATCAGACCCCAGATCAGTCCCCTAGTGCCCCAGTCACTAACCCCCCCTCCCGCGGCGGCCATCGGATCCAAGATGGCCGCCGCGATCACTGTGAACAGACTAATGTCTGTTCACAGTGATCAAAAAAGAAAAATGAATGAAAGCCCCATGCTCTCCGCCACCGGAGGTAGCGGAGAGCATGGGGCAGTCATCGGGACCCCCCCTGTGGTACAAGCGATCAGCGGTATATACTATATACCGCTGATCGCTTGTGCCATGTGCCGCCGGCACTTTTTATCCCCTGTCACCATGAATGATTGGTGACAGGGGATAAAAAGTGATGTCCCCCCCAGTCACCCCCCCAGTCACCCCCGTCCCCGAGTCATCCTCCCCTACCCCATATACTCACCTGATCCTGGAGCTCCTTCCTCCTCGGTGTCCTGGCTGGTTATGAAGTGCGCATGCGCTCCACAACCAGCCAAGCTCTGAAAATTTAAAGTGACAGAGACCAATTTGGTCTCTGTCACTGAACTATGATTACTGTGATAGAAAATATCACAGTAATCATAGTAATACAGTGAACATGAATGTATAAAGTACAAAAAGTGACATACAAAAAAATAAAACACACACTTTTTATTATAGTAATAATTGCAGTTTACTCCCAAATTACCCCTAACCCCCCCAGATTACCCGTAACCACCGCAGGTTGCCCGTAACCACCGCACGTTGCCCATAACCACCCCAGGTTGTCCGAATCACGTCAGATTGCACGTAACCCCCCAGATTACCCGTAACCACCGCACGTTGCCCGTAACCACCGCACGTTGCCCGTAACCACCGCACGTTGCCTGTAACCACCACACGTTGCCCGTAACCACCGCACGTTGCCAGTGACCCCCTCCAGATTGTCCGTAATCACCCCAGATTGCCTGTAACCACCCCAAATTACATGTAACCACCCCAGATTAGCTATAAGCACTTCACTCTATCCGTAACAATTCTAGATTGTCTGTAACCCCCCCAGGTTGCCCGTAACCACCCCAGGTTGCCCGTAATCATGCCAGATTACATGTAACCCCCCAGATTGCACGCAACCACCGCAGGTTGCCTCTGACCACCGCACCTTGCCTCTGACCACCGCATGTTGCCTCTGACAACCGCACGTCGCCTCTGACAAACGCACGTCGCCTCTGACAAACGCACGTCGCCTCTGACCACCGCACGTCACCTCTGACCACCGCACGTCGCCTTTGACCACCGCACGTCGCCTATGACCACCGCACCTTGCATCTGACCACCGCACCTTGCCTCTGAACACTGCACCTTGCCTCTAACCACCCCAAATTGCCAGTGACCCCCTCCAGATTGCCCGTAACCACGCCAGATTACAGGTACCCACCTCAGATTACCTATTAGCACTTCAGTTTATCCGTAACCACAGCAGGTTGCCTGTAACCACCCCAGATTGTCCGTAACCACCCCAGATTGTCTGTAACCACCCCAGATTGTCCATAACCACCCCAGATTGTCCGTAACCACCCCAGATTGTCCGTAACCACCCCACGTTGCCCGTAACCACAGCAGGTTGCCTGTAACCACCCTAGATTGTCTGTAACCACAGCAGATTGCCCGTAACCACCCCAGGTTGCCCGTAACCACCCCAGGTTGTCCGTAACCACCCCAGATTGTCCGTAACCACCCCAGATTGTCCGTAACCACCCCAGATTGTCCGCAACCACCCCAGATTGTCCGTAACCACCCCAGATTGTCCGCAACCACCCCAGATTGTCCGCAACCACCCCAGATTGTCCGTAACCACAGCAGGTTGCCTGTAACCATACCAGATTGTCTGTAACCACAGCAGGTTGTCCGTACTCACCCCACGTTGCCCGTAACCACCCCAGGTTGCCTGTAACCACACCAGGTTGCCTGTAACCACCCCAGGTTGCCGTAACCACAGCAGGTTGCCTGTGACCACCCCATGTTGACCGTATCCACCCCAGATTATCTGTTACCACCCCATATTACCCGTAACCACCTCAGACTGCCCGTAACCACCCCAGATTACCCGTAACCACCCCAGACTGCCCGTAACCACCTCAGACTGCCCGTAACCACCTCAGACTGCCCGTAACCACCTCTAGATTACCCGGAACCACCCCAGACTGTCCGTAACCACCCCACATTACCTGTAATCTAATTTTTTTAATTGTATTTTAGTAACTGCGCTATTCTAATAACTGTTACTAGCTGCGGTTTTGCTCCAGCAAATTGGCGCTCCTTCCCTTCTGAGCCCTGCTGTGTGCCCATACAGTGGTTTATACCCACATATGGGGTTTATGCCCACATATGGGGTACCGTTGTACTCAGGAGGTACATTTTTTCTCCTGTTCCTTGTGAAATTTAGAAATTTCAAACTAAACCAACATATTTTTGGAAAAATTCAAGTTTTTCATTTTTACTGGCCAATTTTGAATACTTTCCTCTAATACCTGTGGGGCCAAAATGCTCATCCTACCCAAAGATGAATTCTTTGAGGGGTGTACTTTCCGAAATGGGGTGACTTTTGGGGGGATTCTATTCTGTAGACATTACAGGGGCTCTGCAAACGCACCTGGTGCTTAGAAACTTCTTCAGAAAAATCTGCAGAGAAAATGCTAATTGGCGCTCCTTCCCTTCTGAGCCCGGCTGTGTGCCCATACAGTGGTTTATGCCCACATATGGGGTACCGTTCTACTCAGGAGAACCTGCGTTACAGATTTTGGGGTGAATTTTCTCTCCTGTTCCTCGTGAAATTGAGAAATTTCAAACTAAAGGAACATATTATTGGAAAAATTCGAGTTTTTCATTTTTACTGTCTACTTTTGAATACTTTCCTCTAATACCTGTGGGGTCAAAATGCTCACCACATACCAAGATGAATTCTTTGAGGGGTGCACTTTCCAAAATGGGGTGACTTATGGCGAGATTTTACTCCGCTGGCACTACAGGGGCGCTGCAAACCCACCTGGCGCTCAGAAACTTCTTCAGCAAAATCTGCATTGAAAAAGCTAATTAGCGCTCCTTCCCTTCTGAGCCCTGATGTGTGCCCATACAGTGGTTTATACCGACATATGAGGTACCTTTTTACTCAGGAGAACCTGCGTTACAAATTTTGGGGTACTTTTTTTCTCTTGTTCCTCGTGAAATTGAGAAATTTCAAACTAAAGGAACATATTATTGGAAAAATTCGAGTTTTTCATTTTTACTGTCTGCTTTTGAATACTTTCCTCTAATACCTGTGGGGTCAAAATGCTCACCACACCCCAAAATGAATTCTTTGAGGGGTGCACTTTCCAAAATGGGGTGACTTATGGCGAGATTTTACTCCACTGGCACTACAGGGGCTCTGCAAACACACCTGGCGCTCAGAAACTTCTTCAGCAAAATCTGCATTGAAAAAGCTAATTGGCGCTCCTTTCCTTCTGAGCCCTGCTGTGTGCCCATGCAGTGGTTTATGCTCACATATGAGGTACCTTTTTACTCAGGAGAACCTGCGTTACAAATTTTGGGGTACTTTTTTTCTCTTTTTCCTCGTGAAATTGAAAAATTTCAAACTAAACGAACATATTATTGGAAAAAATTATAGTTTTTCATTTTTACTGTCTACTTTTGAATACTTTCCTCTAACACCTGTGGGGTCAAATTGCTCATCCTACCCGAAGATGAATTCTTTGAGGGGTGTACTTTCCAAAATGGGGTGACTTATGGGTTTTTTTTCTCTCTGCTGACACTACAGGGGCTCTGCAAATGCACCTGGCGCTCGGAAACTTCTTCAGCAAAATCTGCAATGGAAAAGCTAATTGGCGCTCCTTCCCTTCTGAGCCCCGCTGTGTGCCCATGCAGTGGTTTACGCCCACATATGGGGTACCGTAGTACTCAAGAGAACCCGTGTTACAAATTTTGGGGTGCTTTTTCTCTCATGTTCCTTTTGAAAATGAGAAACTTTAATCTAAATGTATATATTATTGGAAAATTTTAATTTTTCATTTTTTTACGGCCTAATGGTGAATACTTTCCTCCAGCCCCTGTAGGGTTAAAATGCTCATTATACCCCTAGATTAATTCTTTAAGGTGTCTAGTTTCCAAAATGGGGTCACTTATGGGGGTTTCCAGTATACAAACCTCCTAAATCAACTTAAAATAAGAACTGGTCCCTAAAAAAATCAGTTTTGGAAACTTTCACGAAAATGTGGTAATTTGCTGATACATTTCTAAGCCCTGTAACACCCTAAAAAAGTAAAATATGTTTATGAAATGAAGCCAGAATAAAGAGGACATATTGGTAATGTGACTTAGTAACTAATTTATGTAATACAACTTTCTTTTTTTAGAAGCAGAGAATTTCAAAGTTCATAAAATGCTAATTTTTTCAATTTTTCATGATATTTTGATGTTTTTCACAAAAAACACACAAAGTAGTGACCAAATTTTGCCACTAATATAAAGTGCCATATGTGACGAAAAAACAGTCTCAGAATCGCTAGCATACGTTAAAGCATCACTGAGCTATAAGCGCATAAAGTGAGACAGGTCAGATTTTGAAAAATGAGCCTGGTCTTTTAGGTGCAAATAGGCTTGGTCTTGAAGGGGTTAATTAAAAAAAAAAATTGTGTGTTCGACTCACGCCTTGCTGGGAGGTATAATTTGGTTCCGATCAATTCTAGAGAACTGGCTCATATATCCCATTTTTCCCAGTGGCTTAAAATGTAACCTCTGTTATACAGTTATAAAATTGTAGAAACTAAATGTGAACAAGGTGCAATTTAAATGTCACCATACAGACACTTACTTGTATAGCTGCCTCTTGTGCTCTGTATGCAGTACATTACATTCACCCCTGCAACGTACAATTTATAGCGTGTCTACAAGCCCAGCGGGGCTCATTATGATGGAGACTAAAACTTATACAAGAGTGGGGTAGGGGTTCCCCTGTATTCAGAATGCTGTTGAGTACTAGGCAATGCCCCGTTTGGGATTATTGAATTTCGAGGGTCTGGGGGGCTGTTTGATTTGTATATGTTCACCAATATCCCCCCCCCCCCGGTATGCTCACTAACATAGAATATGTTGATAAGGCTAATATAATGAGGCTGTTCCATGTTAGTGAACATATACAAATCACACAGCCCCCCAGGCAGACTAGTTTAGCTCACCCAAGACAGTGATAGCGACTACATGGCGGGGAGAACGCTTTCTAGGAGATCCTGTTTGTGCAGCAGAGGTGTCTTTATCCTGCTCTGCATAGACCCTCGAAATTCAATAATCCCAGACGGGGCATTGCCTAGCACTCAACAGCATTCTGAATACAGGGGAACCCCTACCCCACTCTTGTATAAGTTTTAGTCTCCATCATAATGAGCCCCGCTGGGCTTGTAGACACGCTATAAATTGTACGTTGCAAGGGTGAATATAATGCACTGCATACAGAGCACAAGAGACAGCTATACAAGCAAGTGTCTATTTGAATTGCACCTTGTTCACATTTAATTTCTACAATTTTATAACTGTATAACATAGGTTACATTTTAAGCCACTGGGGAAAATGGGATATATGAGCCAGTTCTCTAGAATTGATCTCACACACAGACACCAGCACACATGTATACAGACACCAGCACACATGTATACACACATACAGACACCAGCACACATGTATACAGACACCAGCACACCAGGGCATGATGAAGTTTGAACTTCTGCAACCTGGAGAAATCACCTGATATCACCTGCAGTCCTATGTAACACCACATAACACAGTGGTATCTCTGAGTACAGATAATGTAGTAGATTTCACCTGCAGTCCTATGTAACAGCACAGATAACACAGTGATATCTCTGAGTATAGATCATGTAGTAGATGTCACCTGCAGTCCTATGTAACAGCACAGATAACACAGTAATATCCCTCTGAGTACAGATAATGTAGATGTCACCTGCAGTCCTATGTAACACCACAGATAACACAGTGATATCTCTGAGTACAGATAATGTAGTAGTCACCTGCAGTCCTATGTAACACCGCAGATAACACAGTGATATCTCTGAGTACAGATAATGTAGATGTCACCTGCAGTCCTATGTAACACCACAGATAACACAGTGATATCTCTGAGTACAGATAATGTAGTAGCTGTCATCTCGGGGCGCCCCTACTAAATGATGTTCTACAAAATAAGAAAAGTGTCATACAGGGACTCACAGGTGACGTCTTCTTTGATCTGAGGCGTCACTTTCCCTTTTCCTCTCCATCCGGCCCAGACCTCCATGATGATTTCTTCCAGATATGTTTCATCTTTTCAGAACCTGCGAGACAAACAATTTAGGCTCCGCACATTTCTAGCAACTTCCTTTCCTTTCTCCCCCCTGTCGGCTCCCATAGTAACTGCGCTGTTTGGTGTTATGTGCAGTAAAGCGAGTAGGAATGTGGGATGTCCCCTGTATGTAGGATCCCCTGCTGTGCCCCCTGTATGTAGGATCCCCTGCTGTGCCCCCTGTATGTAGGATCCCCTGCTGTGCCCCCTGTATGTAGGATCCCCTGCTGTGCCCCCTGTATGTAGGATTCCCTGCTGTGCCCCCATGAGCTAATAATGCCCCTAGAGGTGGCCCCCATGAACTAATAATGCCCCCAGAGGTACCCCCATGAGCTAATAATGCCCCTAGAGGTGGCCCCCATGAACGAATAATGCCCCCAGAGGTGCCCCCATGAGCTAATAATGCCCCCAGAGGTGCCCCCATATACTAATAATGCCCCCAGAGGTGCCCCCATGAACTAATAATGCCCCCAGAGGTGCCCCCATATACTAATAATGCCCCCGGAGGTGCCCCCATGAACTAATAATGCCCCCATATACTAATAATGCCCCCAGAGGTGCCCCCATACACTAATAATGCCCCCAGAGGTGCCCCCATACACTAATAATGCCCCCAGAGGTACCCCCATGAACTAATAATGCCCCCAGAGGTGCCCCCATATACTAATAATGCCCCCAGAGGTGCCCCCATGAACTAATAATGCCCCCAGAGGTGCCCCCATATACTAATAATGCCCCCAGAGGTGCCCCCATACACTAATAATGCCCCCAGAGGTGCCCCCATACACTAATAATGCCCCCAGAGGTGGCCCCCATGAACTAATAATGCCCCCAGAGGTACCCCCATGAGCTAATAATGCCCCTAGAGGTGGCCCCCATGAACTAATATTGCCCCCAGAGGTACCCCCATGAGCTAATAATGCCCCCAGAGGTGTCCCCATGAACTAATAATGCCCCCAGAGGTGGCCCCCATGAACTAATAATGCCCCTAGAGGTACCCCCATACACTAATAATGCCCCCAGAGATGCCCCCATGAGTTAATAATGCCCCCAGAGGTGCCCCCATGAACTAATAATGCCCCCAGAGGTGCCCCCATATACTAATAATGCCCCCAGAGGTGCCCCCATGAGCTAATAATGCCCCCAGAGGTGCCCCCATATACTAATAATGCCCCCAGAGGTGCCCCCATATACTAATAATTCCCCCAGAGGTGCCCCCATGAGCTAATAATGCCCCCAGAGGTGCCCCCATATACTAATAATGCCCCCAGAGGTGCCCCCATGAACTAATAATGCCCCCAGAGGTACCCCCATATACTAATAATGCCCCCAGAGGTGCCCCCATGAGCTAATAATGCCCCCAGAGGTGCCCCCATATACTAATAATGCCCCCAGAGGTGCCCCCATGAACTAATAATGCCCCCAGAGGTGCCCCCATATACTAATAATGCCCCCAGAGGTGCCCCCATGAGCTAATAATGCCCCCAGAGGTGCCCCCATATACTAATAATGCCCCCAGAGGTGCCCCCATGAACTAATAATGCCCCCAGAGGTGCCCCCATATACTAATAATGCCCCCGGAGGTGCCCCCATGAACTAATAATGCCCCCAGAGGTGCCCCCATATACTAATAATGCCCCCAGAGGTGCCCCCATACACTAATAATGCCCCCAGAGGTGCCCCCATACACTAATAATGCCCCCAGAGGTGCCCCCATGAACTAATAATGCCCCCAGAGGTGCCCCCATGAACTAATAATGCCCCCGGAGGTGCCCCCATGAACTAATAATGCCCCCAGAGGTGCCCCCATATACTAATAATGCCCCCAGAGGTGCCCCCATACACTAATAATGCCCCAGAGGTGCCCCCATACACTAATAATGCCCCCAGAGGTGCCCCCCATGAACTAATAATGCCCCCAGAGGTGCCTCCATGAGATAATAATGCCCCCAGAGGTGCCCCCATGAGATAATAATGCCCCCAGAGGTGACCCCATGAGATAATAATGCCTCCAGAGGTGCCCCCATACACTAATAATGCCCCCAGAGGTGCCCCCATATACTAATAATGCCCCCAGAGGTGCCCCCATGAACTAATAATGCCCCCAGAGGTGCCCCCATATACTAGTAATGCCCCCAGAGGTGCCCCCATATACTAATAATGCCCCAGAGGTGCCCCCATATACTAATAATGCCCCCAGAGGTGCCCCCATACACTAATAATGCCCCCAGAGGTGCCCCCATATACTAATAATGCCCCCAAAGGTGCCCCCATATACTAATAATTCCCCCAGAGGTGCCCCCATACACTAATAATGCCCCCAGAGGTGCCCCCATATACTAGTAATGCCCCCAGAGGTGCCCCCATATACTAATAATGCCCCCAGAGGTGCCCCCATATACTGATAATGCCCCCAGAGGTGCCCCCCATGAGCTAATAATGCCCCCAGAGGTGCCCTCATATACTAATAATGCCCCCAGAGGTGCCCCCATATACTAATAATGCCCCGAGAGGTGCCTCCATACACTAATAATGCCCCCAGAGGTGCCCCCATATACTAATAATGCCCCCAGAGGTGCCCCCCATGAACTAAAAATGCCCCCAGAGGTGCCTTCATATATTAGTAAAGGCAGCAGCTCTTCCTCCTCTTCGGGCTCCATCTTGCGAGCCGCAGGGACGGGACTTCCGGCAGGCGTGATGACGTCACATCATCACGCCTGCCAGAGAGGTCACGTCCCGGCCTCCCATAGGCTGCTGTTATGAAGTGCCGGCAGCCTATGGGGGAGAATACAGGAGGAGGACGCTGACAGGTCCTTCTCCTGTATTCTGATCGCTTTAATGTTCAAAGCGATCAGTGCATCCCGAGAAGCTGCGCGGCCGCAGCTTCTCTGGATGCTCAAAAACAGGTGGCAAGGGGGGCCGTGCGGGCCCCCCTAGCGTAGCGGACGGGGGGCGGCGGGCCCCCCCCCCATGTCTCTTAGGGTCCGGGCCCCATACGGCAGTACCAGTTGTACTGCCCTATCGGCGGCCCTGCACACAAGGCCCTTTTTTTCACAGTTTGGTCAAACTTAGGCTACATTCACACATGCCGTGTTCCGCACTGAACACGGACGTGGAATGCCTGTAACGGACTTTCCCCCGCCTGGGCAGATGCTGGGAGCGGGGGAACTGTACAGATATGTGCCGCACTGTAATGAATCAGCCACGCACCGCTGTCATTACAGCGCGGTGCATATCTGTACAGCTCCCCTGCTCCCTGCATCTTATCACTGCTTCTATGAGGAACACGGAACATGTGAATGCAGCCTTAGTGTAAACGTGAGTATGAGAATCACTTCACTACTTATATATGCCCACTCCGGCAGAGTACAAGGTCTACATTGGGCAAGGGCTTCTCTGGCAAACTCCTCTTCTCTCCACCTCAACAAATCACTACTACTACTACTACTACTACTACTTCTACTCTTTCCAAGCACCTACTTCAAGCACTAAGTCAGCACTCGTCTGTATCAAGATTATTACTGTCTACAGAGCGTGCATCTTCCCAAAGTAAATTGTTATATTTTTATATCAAATGCACAGGACTCTGTCTACCTCTGTTCGCACGTGCACCTATACACACACCACCGCACACCTTGGGTTGTTTTTCCTCTTCTCTGTGGGTGGCAGTACTGACAACCCGGGTGGGTCAGTTACCACTCCAGGTGACAAGAGCCCAAGGGACCCTAAACAAACCCGGAAGGTTACCGACCATTTGGAGATATAAACCGGCCATACACTAAACAGGTACCAAGATCACACCGGTGTGCTGAACCAGCACTCGCGTCACAAAAAACAACATCTACCTCAATGGCCGAACAACCACCACATTCAATTATTTAGTTACATTGATACCTGTAGCATCAAATCTGCTGCAGATCCTGTATGTGTGAATGCACCCTAAATCATGTTTTGCCAGCTTCTGCATATCAAGCTCAATCTAAAAAATGCATATCTTTATGAAGTGCATATGGGTTTTAAAAACTGCATGCGTTTTTTTTTTTCAATGCAATTTCTTCGCAGTTTTTAAGCGCAAACATGAAAAAACAGCAAGTCAATAATGCTTCATGTTCTGCTCTTGTAATCAGTGAGGCACATTATTTCACTACAAGGGCCTTTGCATACTACGGAAATTATGCAGATAACTTGCCGCGGATTCCGGCGCTCGCCCCTTCACCAACTCGCTCCTGCTTGAAGTTCCTTCGGTCCCATAGGCTCCATCCTATGTTCAGGCGGATTCCGCCATCTGCCCAAAGAAGTGACATGTCTATTCTTTGGACAGACGGCTGATTCTGCCTGAGCATAGAATTGAGTCTATGGAACGGACAGAGAGTCAAGCGGGAGCACGCACAGAATCCGCGGCAAGTTATCCGTGTGATTTCAGTAGTGTGCAAGGGCCCCAAGGCAGCAATGCACAGACATTGGAGAAGGCAAGATGTGGTTTCAGATGCATACGTTTGCTTGTGGTACTATAGTCTAATTGTTCAATAAACTTCCCCTATTAAATAAATTTCCCCTATTTTCTCAACAGGCACAATGATTTGCCCTGGCAGCTTTTGGATAAATTCAATAACCAGTTGAGTAAGGTGAATCTTTTAACTTTAAATGATACCCACACCAACATCCCCAAACTTCAAGAGGGAAGAGTGGGTGGACAGGTAAGTGTGTCGAAATCATGAATTAACCTACCAACTACCAATGAGGGAGTCAAATCATTAAATGCATCATCAAGATTTTTATTTTCTTTTTTGTCTACCATAATTGTCAATTAAAGGGTTTATCCACCTACGAAAACATGGCCACTTTTGCCCCACTCTTGTCTCCAGTTCAGGTGTGGTTTGCAATTAAGCTACTTCAATGGGATTAAGTTTCAAACCCCACTCAATCTGGAGACAAGAGTGGTGCAAAAGTGGCCATGTTTTCGTAGCACTGGACAACCCCTTTAATATGTAATCTAGAAACCTTTGTACACCAGCAGAACCATCTTATTAAGGAAATGAATCCTTCATTTCTTTGCCAACATCCAGCCTACTGATTGACCAAATATGTAGTGATGTTACATGGTTCAATCTGCTTATTCACTTGCCAAGGGTTGTGATCTTTGTTCAGCCGACCTTATTTAAAGCTGCAAAGAAAGAATGGTGTATACTATGTGTATACACTCCGGTCGGGATTCCATCTGACTGCAGTACAATGTAAATTTTGTATTAATCATGGTGGTTGTTGTAAATCGGCAACAACGGCCATGATTAATACAAAACTTACGTTGTGTGATCAGATATATTTCTCTGTGTGAACGCACCATAAAGGACAGAGTAATACCAAGGCACTGACTTAAAAAGCGGCCACTACTGAAGAAAACACATATGTTGGAAAGAATCACCCATAGGTTTTTTGAACCTTCCTAAATCGTTTATATTTGGTATGCGAGGCATTCTCACTCTGTATATTATTTTTACATAGTTCTGGGCAGCATATGTGCCCTGTGCCACTCACGGTAAAGACGCTGTTAAGAGGACCCTGGAGCAGATAGATGTCATCCATCGAATGTGTGAACATTATCCGGACGTTTTTGTGTGTGTAGACTCCGCAGAAGGTGAGGACAGATGGATGGTAGATTACAGGGATGCTGCCAAGTTATAAGTAAAGTTAAGGAGCTTGTATACATTTTCTGATACAGCAATACATGACTAACTATATTTTACAGTAGAATTTTAAACTGGTAGTCATATAGTATTGAGGAACATAAAGATACTCAGTTTTCCCAGGACATAGCAGGCTTACGTATATTTTCTAAAGGAGACATTTAATATGGAATGGACACTTGGTTGCACTGCCTTGCTTAAAGTGGATCTATGACCCCCTGACTGCCTACCGAGCTGGTGGTACTGCTGGATATATATCAAAAACAACATTAAAAATGCACCTTTGTTGCCTGTGTTTTTATTGTCATAAAAAAAATTATTTTGGGTTGTAAATAGTGTCAGAGGCAGGGCCTATTGCTCCCTGGACCCTAGAACTGCCATGCCTCACTATGCTCTATGCCTGCCCCTTGCATGATCAGTAATGGGCAGAAAAAAATAGGCTCTGCCTCTTTAATACTATTCATATAATAAATAAAGTTTTTTTTTAATGAAAATAAAAACAGAGACACAGGCAACAAAGTTATATTCTGAATACGTTTATTGATATCTCTTCAGTGGTTCCACTAGCTGTCATTATGAATCGGATTACATACTCGCAGCAGAATATTCATCCCGCTGTAAGTATGTGAATGCCGCCCCCCTTGACCCGTGGTGGCCCAGTGTATACATTACCAGTCCGTGCTCTAGCCTGCTTCTGTGGCTCCCGGCATCCTAATGTCAGCCACACGCACTGATTGGCTGAATGTCAGGAAGCCAAGAGCCCCAGAAGCAAGCCGGAGCTTGTATGTTTAGGCTATGTTCACACAACGTAAAACTACGGCCGTAGTTCTCGCCACAGGACTACGGCCGTAGCTTTGCGGTGTGTAACAAAGCCTTATGTGCAATGGGATCCCGGCCGGAGCGTACACACATCGCATACGCTCTGGCCAGGATCCCATACGGCGCCGAAAAAACCTGACAGGTCAGTTTTCTGCGGCCAGAATTCATTGAATTCTGGCCGCAGAGAGCCCTGTCAGTTCACGCAGTGAAGCGAGCGGCTCCGGCCGCTCGCTTCACTGTGCGCTATGGGAAGCTCTGATGCGGGCGCGCGCTGATGCGCCCGCATCAGATCCGCGGCCGGAAAGATCACTGGTCTCATACAATGTGTGAACATAGCCTTACACTGTATACAGTGGGATGAAAATTCCACTGCGAGTATGTAATCCTATGTAGTCCAAAATAACAGTAAGGGATTTGCAGAGGATTTCTCTGAATTCCCAGCGTGAAATCCGCTGCAGATCCATTACGTGCGAACCCACCCTAACACTATTAACACATTGAGCTGATTTTAGAAATTAAGGTATACCATTATAATAAAAAAAAAAGCAAAAAAAAAAACACTTTAGATATTCACTACCGTTCAAAAGTTTGGGGTCACATTGAAATGTCCTTATTTTTAAAGGAAAAGCACTGTACTTTTCAAGGAAGATAACTTTAAACTAGTCCTAACTTTAAACAAATACACTCTATACATTGCTGATGAGGTAAATGACTATTCTAGCTGCAAATGTCTGTTTTTTGGTGCAATATCTACATAGATGTATAGAGGCCCATTTCCAGCAACTATTACTCCAGTGTTCTAATGGTACAATGTGTTTGCTCATTGGCTCAGAAGGTTAATTGATGATTAGAAAACCCTTGTCCAATCATGTTCACACATCTGAAAACAGTCTAGCTCGTTACAGAAGCTACAAAACTGACCTTCCTTTGAGCAGATTGTGTTTCTGGAGCATCACATTTGTGGGGTCAATTAAACACTCAAAATGGCCAGAAAAAGAGAACTTTCATCTGAAACTCGACAGTCTATTATTGTTCTTAGAAATTAATGCTATTCCATGCGAGAAATTGCTAAGAAATTGAAGATTTCCTACAACGGTGTGTACTACTCCCTTCAAAGGACAGCACAAACAGGCTCTAACCAGAGTAGAAAAAGAAGTGGGAGGCCGCGTTGCACAACTAAGCAAGAAGATAAGCACATTAGAGTCTCTAGTTTGAGAAACAGACGCCTCACAGGTCCCCAACTGGCATCTTCATTAAATAGTACCCGCAAAACACCAGTGTCAACATCTACAGTGAAGAGGCAGCTGCGGGATTTTGGCCTTCAGGACAGAGTGGCAAAGAAAAATCCAAATCCAAATCCAGAAGTGCCCATCCAACCAATCCAACTTGTGGGAGCTGCTTCTAGAAGCGTGGGGTGCAATTTCTCCAGCTTACCTCAACAGATTAATAGCTAGAATGCCAAAGGTGTGCAATGCTGTAGATGCTGCAAAAGGAGGATTCTTTGACGAAAGCAAAGTTTGATGTAAAAACAATGTTATTTCAAATACAAATCATTATTTCTAACCTTGTCAATGTCTTGAATCTATTTTCTATTCATTTCACAACGTATGGTGGTGAATAAGTGTGACTTTTCATGGAAAACACAAAATTGTTTGGGTGACCTCAAACTTTTGAACGGTAGTGTATGTATCTGCTATAATCATGTGTTTTTACACCTTTATTATTATATATAAGTTTAAAGATGTTTGGGTGATTATAGGAAAACTAACAGCAGGTTAGAAGACTTTAACCAGCTGTTATATTTCCACAGGACAGGGGACTATGAGTATGAAGGTCATTTTCTTACCGTCATCCTCAGTGCTGTCTTCAGTAAAACTTCAGTTTAATTAATATGTAAATTAGGATCTGTATTGTTGTATTTGTATCAATCTATTAAATAAATATATATACATAAAGGCTAATTAATAAAATATAAGTACCCCAAAATTGGCCATGAGGGTAGACCATGAATCAATTTTGGCTGGAGAACCCATTTAACCCCTTCATGTATGCCAGATAGATAGATAGATAGATTGATATTGATATATATATATAGCTATATATACACTTCAACTGATGATGCCCCATGCAGTTGGAATTTTATATATATATATATATATATATATATATATATATATATATATACTATAGATAGATAGATAGATAGACAGACATATGTCATCAGGCCAAAGGAGTGATGTCAGTATCGTCTCCTACCTCCCTTACTCTCCAACACCCTCTAAAACTATAAAGGCCTTAAAAGCACAAAATAATGAAGAAAAGAAAGTAGCCATCCAATATATTGTTGAATTAGAATCTTAGTTCAATCAGAGTCTAAAGGGTGCGTTTACACAGAGAGATTTATCTGACAGATTATTGAATACAAAGCCAGGAACAGACAATAAAGAGAGAACAGGTCATAAAGGAAAGACTGAGATTTCTCCTCTTCTCAAATCCATTCCTGGCTTTGGCTTCAAAAATCTTTCTGATAAATCTCTCTGTGTAAACACACCATTATGCTGGGTTTACACGGAACGATTATCGTGCGAATTTGCACGATAACGATCGAATTCGAACGATAATCGTACGTGTAAACGCAGCGAGCGATCGAACGACGAGCGAGAAATCGTTCATTTTGATCTTTTAACAGGTTCTTTAATCATCGTTCGTAAAAAATTTGACGATCGTTCCGTGTAAACAGTCGTTCACTGATTTTTCGCTCCTTGTAAACCCAGCATAAGTCTATACACAAGTGCTGTTTACAGCGATTGAGACAAGTACTCAAGCGGCACCCTAGTTAGGTGATTGGCTTATGGTTCATTTACAGAGACAGATTTATCTGGCAGATTTTTGAAGCCAAATCCAGAAATGGATTTGAAAAGAGGAGAAATCTTTGTCTTTCCTTTATAACCTGTTCCCTGTTTATAGTCTGTTCCTGGCATTTGCTTAATAGATCTGTCAGATAAATCTGTCTGTGTAAACACACCATTAGGGTCCATTTACACAGAAAGATTATCTGCCAGATTATCAGCCAAAGTCTGAAACACACTATAACCAGAGATCAGGTTATAAAGGAAAACCTGAGATTTTTCCTTTTTTCAAATCCATTCCTGGCTTTGGCTTTAAATCTTTGGCAGATAATCTGGCAGATAATCTTTCTGTGTAAATGGACCCTAGGTCACCGCTCTCCGAGTTGGCTAGCCTTTATGTCAATTAGATTTTAAAAAAGTGATCTCTAATAAAGAACATTTTGAGAACTTCCGGTTCCGGCGCGTATAGGATGGCAGCAGTGTGAGTGAGCTCCTCCACCCTCCGCTCATAATATCGCTCCCCGCTCTAACTCCTGACATTACCGGCCCTGCCGGACCACATCTCTGACTTCTCTAAGTGCCGAGGAGTCGGAGGCACCACTTCATTAAGCGGGGAACCAGTTATACACCTCCCCATAAGCCCTCCTTCATTTACCTCATAGCTCTGTCACAGGGACACCTAAGATGGCGCCGACACGAGGTGCTGCTGCTGAGGCACACACAGAGGAAACACATACCTCACAAACCCCAGTGCCGGACCTCTGTGACACCATAATACCAGGACTAAATATGTCTTGCAAGGCACTGGCAATTCAAGTGTCCAAGATGATATTAAATGACATAAAATCCTCTCTTGAGGCCACTATAGTTTCCTCCCTAGCAACCATACAGGGAGATATAGCAACGCATACCTCACAGATTACTGAACTTCAGGAGAGAGTCAGCATGTTAGAAGATGAAATACATTCTACAAAAATAAAACTACAACAGAATATGAATGTCACAGCTTCATTGCAAACAAAGACTGATGATCTAGAGAACCGCTCTAGGCGCAACAATTTACGTATTATAGGTTTACCTGAATCCATTCCAGCCATGCAATTACATGCTATATGTTCTCTAGAAATTCCCCAAGCCTTGGGTATCCCAGGTCACATTACTGTGGAAAGAGCGCACCGTGTGGGACCCCCACCAGCGAAACAAAAGCAAGATGCAAATCAAAAGGAACAGAAACCCAGACAAGTGATTGTCAAGTATCTGAATTATAATGATAAAAACAACATTTTACAAAGCTTTAAAAAATCTACAGTTGATGTTGCAATTCGTGGCCACAAAATCCTCATGTTTAATGACTACTCCACAGCAGTGGTTCAAAAACGTAAAGCTTTCGCACACATTTGCTCGACATTGGTAAAAAATCAAATACGATTTGCTCTTCTTTATCCTGCCATACAGAAAGTTTTCAAATCGGATGGTTCAGCCTCTCTTTACAGTTCTCCTGAGGAAGCCATTTCTTCCCTTAAAGATGTAAAGGGTCTCACTCCACCTATTCAAGACAAGCACATGAAACGACGTTTGGATGGTCCTACTGACACGGTAGAAAAAATGGAATGATTATGAACGCCATCTCTATTCTGTTGGACGCTATGCTGCTCATTAAAACTGAGTATTTTTTCTCTATTTAGCCCTATATATGTTGACTAAATACTATATTAGGGACACCTTGTTACTACATTATTATTTTCTTTAGTCTAGGTAGTAATGCATTTGGTGGTGTTTGTGTGTGTCTGTGTGTAAGTATGTATTTATGTATGTATATATGTATATGTGTGTGTGTGCATGTATATGTATGTATATGTATAATTCCACCTTGTATGGTTTTAGGTTTAAGTACAACTTCTTTAAGTACTAATCATTATATACTGGCTCTCCCTTTTATTTTATTTTATTTATTTGCTTCCCTGTGAAAACTCACACATTTCTCAGGAGGGTAGGGATGTGTATGTCTTTAATTTTAATATATACTCATTTAGTGGAGCGGAGGTTGATGTGACCTCTCCACCAGTTATTTCTTTCTCTTTATTTCTTCTCCATAATGCGGAGTTTGCGAATGCTCCGAACATTGGACAATACGAAAAAAGTGAAGTCCACATCTCACTTTATTCGCTTAGTTTATATTGTTAACTGTTTTATTCTTAGGTATATCACCTTTAGTGTGTCTGAAAATGCTACATGCTATCCTCTTTTTCTGCCTGAAAGGGTTACCCACTATGTTATTGTGCTTCCAGGGTCTCTTCTTAAAGGGGTTGTCCGGCGATAAAAAATTATTCACAGAATAACACACATTAAAAAAGTTATACAACTTTGTAATGTATGTTATGTCTGTGAATGGACCCTTCCCCGTGTCCCACCACCCCCACCCGTGTACCCGGAAGTGTGGTGCGCTATACATTACCTGTCGCGTGCCGACCACGGTCTCCGATCGTCAGCAGTGACGTCTTCTTCGGGAGCTTGGCGGATCTTCCCGAGTGCCGGCCGCCCTCTGCAGCGTCATCCGAAGCTCAGCCGCGATTGGCTGAGCATAACTGTGCTCAGCCAATCGCGGCTGAGCAGCTGATGACGTGGCCGCGTCATCAGCCGCTCAGCCGCGATTGGCTGAGCACAGTTATGCTCAGCCAATCGCGGCTGAGCTTCGGATGACGCTGCAGAGGGCGGCCGGCACTCGGGAAGATCCGCCAAGCTCCCGAAGAAGACGTCACTGCTGACGATCGGAGACCGTGGACGACACGATATGCGGTGAGTATAATGCACCACACTTCCGGGTCTAGCGTGAGTGGGGGGAAACACGGGGAAGGGGGCCATTCACAGACATAACATACATTACAAAGTTGTATAACTTTGTAATGTGTGTTATTCTGTGAATAATTTTTTATCGCCGGACAACCCCTTTAACACCTCCTCTTCTATTAATATTTGATGAAATTAATCACTTGGAATGTTAAGGGACTACGTTCCCCATCTAAGAGGACTTCTATACTGAAACACCTTAACCTCTTAAGGACCCATGACGTACCGGCACGTCATGGATCACTGTCACTTAAGGACCCATGACGTGCCGGTACGTCATCCCTTTAAACGGGCGCCGCGGCCGGCCGGGTCCCGATCGGGGGAGATAACCTGCTATAATACATAGCAGGCCATCTCTCCCTGTCGGCATGGAGGGTTGTTAACCCCCCCCATGCCGACGATCGCCGCTATTGGCTGATAAGCCCATAGCGGCGATCGGAACCTTTCCGGGCCATCGGTGGCCCGATGACCCGGAAAAAAATGGCGGTCGGTGCTGTCCGAGGACGGCACCGACCGCCATTACTGTAAAAAGTAATGGTGGTCACGGTACCACCGTCCCGATCGCCGTGAACGGCCGGCCAGCCGGCCGGCCGTTCACGGCGATCAAAGTCCCCACAAGTAATAAATACCTGCTCCGGACCCCTCAGCTAGGTAGCTGAGGGGTCCGGAGCAGGTATTTGTACATTACTCACCTGTCCCGGGGTCCTGATCGGCGTCTTCCGGGTTCCCGGCGTCCACTTCCTCTTGTCGGGACTTCGGCTTCTTCCGTGAGTCCCGATCGGCTGTTTCCGGCTCCAGCGTCGTCTATTTTCGTATTTTTCCGGCTCCAGCGTCGTCTATTTTCGGATCTTGCGCTCTGCTGCCCCCTAGCGGCTGATAAGTGTAATACACGTATCAGCCACTACAGGGATGTTCAGAATGTAGTAAAAAAAAAAAAATTTTTCCCAATTTTTTTTTTTTCTATTTTCCGCACCCTATCGCCGCTGAGTGTTGATCAGCATCGCACGAAAGTGCGCTGCTAATCAGCAACTCCTCCTTTTTGGCGTAGGGTGTTTTTTTTTTATATCCTACTGCCACGGTCTGCTTATAAGTGCCGAACATAAGTGCGGCATTCATCAGCAACACCATTTTTGGCGTAGGTTTTTTTTGTATACTTACTGTAAAAAACACGTAAAAAAACACTACATTACACCACACTACATTGAATAAAGTTTTACACTACACCACTACATACCCCATATACCAATCCCCATATAAAGATGGCCCCCAGGGTGTTTTCGGTGTCGGACGCATACATTATTATTGCCTCCGACACCGAAACAGCCAGTGAGGATGAATTGGGGGGATCCTTCTTTCCTCCATTCATCCTCATCCTCCTCATCATCCAGTGACGTGTCTGGGAGTAGCGTAGCGTACGCTGCCCCCCAGACACGTCTTTTCCGCCAGTACCGTCCCAATAAGAGATGACGGTATGGCGTGAAATTCTACAAACTCTGTGAGAGTACCTCAGGGTACACTTACAGATTTAGGGTACGTGCACACTGCGGAATGGCGAAGGATAACCCTTCGTGCATTCCGCAGCTGGCACCCGCCGGCGGACTGATGCAGGGGCGCGTCTCCGCCTGTGTCATAGACTCTATCCTATGCACGGGCGGATTCCATTATCCGTCATTCCATCAACACGTTGGACGCAGAGCGGAATCCGCCCGTGCATAGAATGGAGTCTACGACACGGACGGAGACGTGCGCCTGCATCAGTCCGCCGGCGGGTGCCAACTGCGGAATGCACAAAGGGTTATCCTTCGCGATTCCGCAGTGTGCACGTACCCTTAGAGTGTATGAAGGAAGGGACACTCGAATCCAGCCGCCAGATGCCCCCCCCCCCATCCTCGGAGTTAGTGGGGAGATCGTCCGGGAACTGATCTTCCCACTGCTGGATAAAGGTCACCACCACCCGTACGGGGATAACCTTTATACCAGCACCCCCTCTTCCGGTCCCTCGCTGCCTGAGCTACTGTAGCTTGCGGCACGATCCGAACATATCAGAAGTAGTAATAGAGCCCTAATATTTAGCAGCCATGGAGCGGACCCAGCGCTTCTGGATATGAAGGACCCCGTATCGCACCAGGACAACATTTTCCAGGTGACGTCCCCCACACTGGAGAACAGGAGACCCCAGAAGAAGTGCAGAGTGTGGGGTAACAGGGGGATCAGGAAGGACACCATTTACCAGTGTGACACCTGTCCTGATCCCCCCGGCCTCTGCATACTGGATCGCTCCAAGGCGCACTACACGTCATTGGGGTTCTACATTATCTAAATTCTGTCCCTTATTCCTATTTCAGGGGTCACGTTGATCCAGGGATTATTCTGATCGCCATTATGGAGTCGGGAAGGAATTTTTCCCCTGTGATGAGGCTACTGTCGTCTGCCTCACGAGGGGTTTTTGCCTTCCTCTGGATCAACACAGGTTGAGTTTGATGGACACCTGTCATTTCCAACCTTATAAACTAATAATTGGCCTAATACCCCCAAATAAATTAGAATTGTCCCTTTTCCCCAGCTAAGTAGGTATGGCTGCCATTCCCATTAGAGGAGGCCATGATGCAATTACAAAGCCTCTGTGCGGCCAGGACAGTAGAAACCCCCCACAAGTGACCCCATTCTGGAAACTACACCCCATAAGGAATCTAACAAGTGGGGCAGCGGGTATATGGCCCCCTGGTGACGGCCACATTTGGGACGTGAAAATGAAAAAAATGGTATTTTTTATTTTCACGGCACATGTCCTACACATGTGCCCATCACTAGTGGGGTCCATATGCTCACTGCACCCCTTGTTAGATTTTTTATGGGGTGTAGTTTCCAGAATGGGGTCACTTGTCGGGGGTTTCTACTGTTCTGGCAGCACAGGAGCTTTGTAATTGCGACATGGCCTCCATCCCCCATTCCAGCCTCTAAATGGCGCTCTGTCCTTTTGGTGACTTGCCCTGTGCCCATATGGCAAATTATGTCCACATGTGGGGTATTTTCGTACTCAGGGGAAACTACCCTACACGTTTTGTGTTCATTTTCTTTTTTAACCCCTTGTGGAAATGGAAAAAAATCAAGGCTAGACCAACATTTAGTGTAATTTTTTTAAAATTTTTACTCTAAATCATTGATCTTGTCTTGATTTTTTCATTTTCACAAGGGGTTAAAAGATAAAAAAAAACACAATGTGTAGAGCAATTTCCCCTGAGTACGGAAATACCCCACATGTGGACATAAAGCGCCATGCGGGTGCAGGGTAAGCCTCCAAAGGGAAGGTGCGCCATTTGGTTTTTGAAGGCTGGATTTGGATGGAATGGATTTCGAGGGGCCATGTTGCATTCAAAAGGCCCCTGTGTTGCCAAGACAGTTAAACCCCCCACAAGTGACCCTATTATGGAAACTACACCCCTCAAGGAATGTAACAAGGGGTGTAGTCAGCATATGGACCCCACTGGTGACGGGCACAAATGTGGAACAATGTGGCGTGAAAATGAAATATTAAATTTTTTACACTATAATGTTGGTCTAGCCTTGAATTTATCATTTTCACAAGGGGTTAAAAGAGAAAAAAACACACAAAATGTGTAGAGCAATTTCCCCCGAGTCCGTAAATACCCCACATGTGGACATAAAGCGCCATGTGGGTGCAGGGCAAGCCTCCCAAGGGAAGGAGCGCCATTTGGATTTTAGAGGTTGGATTTGGCTAGAATGGATGATGAACGCCATGTCGCATTTACAGAGCCCTTGTGCTGCCAAAACACTGTAAACCCCCCACAAGTGACCCCATTCTGGAAACTACACCCCTCAAGGAATCTAACAAGGGGTGCAGTGAGGATATGGACCCCTGGATGACGGGCACATTTGTGCCATGAAAGTGAAAAAATGAAAATTTTCACTTTCACGTCACATTTTTCCACATTTGTGCCCGTCACCAGTGGGGTCCATATGCTCACTGCACCCCTTGTTAGATTCCTTGAGGGGTGTAGTTTCCAGAATGGGGTCACTTGTGGGGGGTTTCCAGTGTCTTGGCAGCACGAGGGCTCTGTAAATGCGACATGGCCCTTGAAATCCATTCCAGTGAAATCCAGCTTCCAAAAGCCAATTGGCGCTCCTTCCCTTTGGAGGCTCGTCCTGCGCCCCCTTGGCACTTTATGTCCACATGTGGGGTATTTCCGTACTCGGGAGAAACTGTGCTACATGTTTTGTGTTTTTTTTTTCCTTTTATCCCTTTGTGAAAATGAAAAATTGAAGGCTAGAACAACATTTTAGTGTAAAAAATACTTTAGTCTTTTTTCAAGCCATATTGTTTGGAAAATCTGTGAAGCACCTGTGGGGTCCAGATGCTCACCGCACCCCTTGTTACATTCCTTGAGGGGTGTAGTTTTCTAAATGGTGTCCCTTTAGGGGTGTTTTTTAGGTTTTGGCACCCCAGAGCCTCTGCCAACCTGAAGTGGTACAGTCAAAAATGACCAAAAATAACGGAGCCATTGAAATTCACTAGGCGCTCCCTTATATCTGAGGCTTGTGGTTGCGTCAAATAGCGCAATAGGGCCACATATGGGGTATTTCTATAAACTGCAGAAATGGGGCAATCAATATTGGGGTGCATTTCTCTGGTAATAGGTTTATAATTATGAAAAATATTGGATTACAATAAAATCTCTGCACAGAAAATTAAAATTTTCAAATTTCTTACACACTTAGCTTTTATTTCTGTGACTCCCCTAAAGGGTTAAAAAACTTTCTGGATGTGCTTTTGCAGAGTTTAGGGGGTGCAGTTTCTGAAATGGGGTGCTTCGTGAGGCTTTCTAACACACAGTCCCCTCAAATACACTTTAAACCTGAACAGTTCCCTAAAAATATCTGATTTTGAAATTTTACTGAAAATTTGGAAATTTGCTGCTAATGTTTTAAGCTTCCTATTGTCTAAAAAAAATGAAATATAGTTTAATAAATGCCGCCAACATAAAGTAGACATGTTGCTAATGCTATTTAATATATAATTTATGTGGTATAACCATTTTCTGTATAAGCAGAAAAGTTTTAAAGTTGGAAAAATGCATTTTTTCACAATTTTTCACGCTATTTTGGGTTTTTTCATAAAGATTCGTTATAAGTATCGACTCCAATTTACAAGAAATGTGAAGTACAATATGTCACGAGAAAACAATCTCAGAATCAGCCGGATAGGTAAAAGCATCCCGAAGTTATTAATGAATAAAGTGACACTGGTCAAATTCATAAAATTTGCTCCGGTCCTTAAGGCCATTTCAGGCCCGGTCCTTAAGGGGTTAAGAGACTTAGGGCCGATATAGTATTATTGCAAGAAACACATTTAACTGAATCGGATTATTTCAGACTCAAACGTTTTTGGGTGGGTGCTGTTTATGGTTCACCAGCTATTAACCGTAAAGGCGGGGTAGTTATTCTTACACGTAAAAATTTAGCCTGTACGGTATTATCTCAATATCAAGATGATGAAGGCAGGATATGTCATCTTCTTATTGACACTCCAGCGGGCAAATATAGCATATATAACGTTTATGGTCCCAACACTCAGAGACCTGATTTTTTAAAAAAATTGGAAAACCTCATTCTGCAAGATGACAATAATCTTAAAATAGTTGGTGGAGACCTAAATACTGTTCTTAATACAACTGAAGATAGAAAAAGAACTAAGACCCCTACTGTATATACTTCATCAGATAATATTTTATCCAACTTCCTTAATTCTACCTCCCTATCTGATTCTTGGCGTCATCTACACCCAGATGGTAGAGAATACTCTTTTTACTCTCACTCCCAAACTGCCTGGTCAAGAATAGACTACTGTTTAGTGTCACCGGACTCTCTTGGCAGAGTAGAAGACTCTGAAATTAATGATATAGTAATTTCGGATCACTCCCCTGTTAGTTTACAATTAAGAGATATTTTTCAGAAGGGATCCGATATTATTTGGAGATTTCCTTCTCATTTAGCTAATGATGAATCATTTATCAAACTATTAAAAAAATGGTGGTCAGACTTTTATTCTAACAATGCTGAACATACACAATCCCCAATACTTTTCTGGGAGACTGCAAAAGCAGTTCTAAGGGGCCAAATTATTTCTTATGTGGCTGTCCAGAAACGTGAAGCACGTAAAAACTATCTTCAACTTTCCCAAGATCTGCGCTCTACATACACTCTTTTCCTGTCTTCCCCTACAGATGACAATAAATCTAAATGGACAGCAGCTAGACAAGCTTTCGAAATTGCACAGGAAAAACTCAATGCTATATATAGAGATCAATACATATCCCGTTTATTCCGCTATGGTAATAAATCAATAAAAATGTTAGCTAACCTTGCTAAAGGACGTAGACCTACTACACATATCCCTGCTCTCAAAGATACAGCGGGTAATATACAAAAAGATCCTAAAGTCATATCACAACTTTTACAACAATTTTACCGCTCACTATATTTCAAAGATAGGCTTGATCTAGCTGCTGGTAAGAACTTTCTAGAGTCATTAACTCTACCTTCTCTTGATTCTCTCAACGCCCCAGTCACATTGGAGGAAATTACTGCCACTAGCTCTACACTTAAAAATAACAAAGCTCCAGGCCCTGATGGCTATAGTGCGGAATTTTATAAATCTATGTCTTCTGTCATCTCCCCCACTCTTCTTTCTACTTTCCAAACTATTTTGACTGACCATCACATGCTCCCCTCGGGAGATACTGCATATATCAAAATACTACATAAACAGGGGAAGGATTCGACATCTCCTAATTCGTACAGGCCAATCTCTTTAATAAATGTAGACCTAAAATTGTTGGCAAAGATTATGACCAATAGATTGGCAGACATCCTACCATCACTAATAGGCAGCCATCAAGTTGGCTTTATAAATGGACGTTCTGGTGTCACTAATATAAGAACGGTACTAGCGGCCCAGTCTGGTGTCCAATCTGGGGGTCGTTCCAGCCACTTTCCAGGTCTGTTGGCAATTGACGCTGAAAAGGCTTTTGATAATATCAGCTGGGAGTGGCTGGACATGACCTTAACAAAATTTGGTATCACAGGTCAATTCAAAGATTTTATTTCCACAATATACACATCTCCGAAAGCTAGAATTCATACCCCGGGTTTCCCTTCAGATAGCTTTCCCTTACAAAAAGGTACCAGACAGGGTTGCCCCCTATCCCCTCTATTGTTAAATTTGGCGATGGAGCCTATCTTATTTATTCTGACTTTTTCTCAGGCATACGGGTTGTTTCCCAAATCATCAAAGTTACATGCTTTGCTGATGATATTTTAATATATTTAGATAACCCAGATCTACATGTTCCGGCAGTATTAGATGCCTTAAAATTTTTTGGTTCCTTCTCTGGGTATAGAATCAATATACATAAAAGTCAACTTCTTTACCTAACTCCACATAAGAGGTCTACTTCAGGTCCTGCGGGGGTCTCCATCGCTAAATCCTATATTACTTATCTTGGAATCCAGATTGGCAGAACTCCCTCCTCACTATATTCCCTGAACTATCGCCCTATAATTAAGAGAATAAAACAAGATCTCCAGAGATGGGAATCTCTACCATTGTCAATTCTAGGACGTACTCACTTAATCAAAATGATGTTATTTGGAAAACTGTTATATCCAATGCAAACAATACCCCTTTTACTCAAACATTCTGACGTTTCCCTACTCCAATCATATTTCACTAAATTTATTTAGTAGAGATCTTGTATTGCCTATTCCACTCTCTGTCTCCCTACTTCTAAAGGTGGCGCTCAATGCCCAGATATTAGATTATATAATTTAGCCGCTCTCTTTCGCCATGCTAAAGATTGGATTATGGACACGTCATATTTCTCCAATATTTTAATTGAGAAAGCTTTAGCAGCACCTTGACCTTTACCCACCCTGCTACATGCTAAATTACCAGAACTACCCCCAGAAATTAAGAGAAGTGTTATCTTTAAAGACACCATTGGAAGGCGATACGAAAATTATATGGTTTACCCTTTTGCCTATCGAAAAGATTTCCTCTGTGGCATTCACCACTTTACCCACCTGACTCAGACAAATTAGATTACTCAGAGTGGCAGAGTGCACATGTTTCTTCTGTTGGGGATCTGCTGGATAATAATTCCAACACTTTCTTATCATGGGATATCGTCAGAACACGATTTAAATTGTCTTCATTTAATTTACCTCAATACGATTCTATAATTGAATTTCTTACTTCCAGAGTGCGGGACATAGCAGAAGCAGAAAGTGATATAGAATTTGATAATCTATTCCCAACACCACCGGTTCATAATTCTTTATCACATACATATGGAGAACTTAGATCACGCTCTCAAAAGAATTTATCTAGACAATTTTTTTTCAAAAAATGGTCCTCCGTAATTTTTTCAGAGGATCTGACCCAACAAATATTGAGAGGATCTCAAGTAGTGCATTCTGCCACTCCTAATGTGGTTCTACGTGAAATACATTTCCGCTTTATACACAAGGCTATATATGCCTTTAACCCCTTGCCTCCGCAGCCTGTTTTGGCCTTAATGACCAAGCTCATTTTTCAAAATCTGACCTGTCTCACTTTATGCGCTTATAGCTCAGTGATGCTTTAACGTATGCTAGCGATTCTGAGATTGTTTTTTTGTCACATATGGCACTTTATATTAGTGGCAAAATTTGGTCACTACTTTGTGTGTTTTTTGTGAAAAACATCAAAATATCATGAAAAATTTGAAAATTTTGCATTTTATGAACTTCTGAAATTCTCTGCTTCTAAAAAAGGAAGTCACAGCACATAAATTAGTTACTAAATCACATTACCAATATGTCCTCTTTATTCTGGCATAATTTGGGAAACATATTTTACTTTTTTAGGCTGTTATGGGGCTTAGAAATTTATTAGCAAATTATCACATTTTGTGAAAGTTTCCAAAACTGATTTTTTTTTAGGGACCAGTTCTTTTTTTAAGTTGATTTAGGAGGCTTGTATGCTGTAAAACCCCATAAGTGACCCCATTTTGGAAACTAGACACCTTAAAGAATTAATCTAGGGGTATAATGAGCATTTTAACCCTACAGGGGCTGGAGGAAAGTATTCACAATTAGGCCTTAAAGAAATCGAAAATTTTAATTTTCCAATAATATATATGTTTAGATTAAAGTTTCTCCTTTTCAAAAGGAACATGAGAGAATCTGCACCCCACAATTTGTAACACAGGTTCTCTTGAGTACAATGGTACCCCATATGTGGGCGTAAACCACTGTATGGGCACACAGCGGGGCTCAGAAGGGAAGGAGCGCCAATTAGCATTTTCAGTGCAGATTTTGCTGAAGAAGTTTCTGAGCGCCAGGTGCGTTTGCAGCGCCCCTGTAGTGCCCGTAGAAGAGGACCCCCCCAAAAGTCACCCCATTTTGGAAAGTACACCCCTCAAAGAATTCATCTTGGGGTGTGGTGACCATTTTGACCCCACAGGTATTAGAGCAAAGTATTTAAAATTAGACAGTAAAAATGAAAAACTCGAATTTTTCCAATAATATGTTCGTTTAGTTTTAATTTCTCAATTTTACAAGGAACATGAGAGAATCCGCACCCCAAAATTTGTAACGCAGGTTCTCCTGAGTACAACGGTACCCCATATGGGGGCATAAACCACTGTATGGGCACACAGCGGGGCTCAGAAGGGAAGGAGCGCCAATTAGCATTTTCAGTTCAGATTTTGCTGAAGAAGTTTCTGAGCGCCAGGTGCGTTTGCAGAGCCCCTGTAGTGTCCGTAGAAGAGGACCCCCCCAAAAGTCACCCCATTTTGGAAAGTACACCCCTCAAAGAATTCATCTTGGGGTGTGGTGACCATTTTGACCCCACAGGTATTAGAGGAAAGTATTTAAAATTAGACAGTAAAAATGAAAAACTCGAATTTTTCCAATAATATGTTCGTTTAGTTTAAAATTTCTCAATTTCACAAGGAACATGAGAGAATCCGCACCCCAAAATTTGTAACGCAGGTTCTCCTGAGTACAACGGTACCCCATATGGGGGCATAAACCACTGTATGGGCACACAGCGGGGCTCAGAAGGGAAGGAGCGCCAATTAGCATTTTCAGTTCAGATTTTGCTGAAGAAGTTTCTGAGCCCCAGGTGCGTTTGCAGTGTCCCTGTAGTGTCCGTAGAAGAGAACCCCCCCATAAGTCACCCCATTTTGGAAAGTGCACCCCTCAAAGAATTCATCTTGGGGTGTGTTGACCATTTTGACCCCACAGGTATTAGAGGAAAGTATTAAAAATAAGACAGTAAAATTGAAAAACTTGAATTTTTCCAATAATATGTTTGTTTAGTTTGAAATTTCTCAATTTCACGAGGAACAGGAGAGAAGCTGCATGCCCAAATCTGTAACGCAGGTTCTCCTGAGTAGAACGGTACCCCATATGTGGGCATAAACCACTGTATGGGCACCCAGCCGGGCTCAGAAGGGAAGGAGCGCCAATTAGCATTTTCAGTGCAGATTTTTCCGAAGAAGTTTCTGAGCGCCAGGTGCATTTGCAGCGCCCCTGTAGTGTCAGCAGAAGAGAACCCCCCCAAAGGTCACCCCATTTAGGAAAGTACACCGTTCAAAGAATTCATCTTGGGGTGCAGTGAGCGGTTTGACTCCACAGGTATTAGAGGAAAGTATTCAAAATAAGACAGTAAAAATGAAAAACTCGAATTTTTCCAATATATGTTCGTTTAGTTTAAAATTTCTCAATTTCACGAGGAATGGGAGAAAAAATGTACCCCAAAATCTGTAACGCAGGTTCTCCTGAGTACAACGGTACCCCATATGTGGGCATAAACCACTGTATGGGCACACAGCGGGGCTCAGAAGGAAGGGAGCGCCAATTTGCTGGAGCAAAACCGCAGCTAGTAATGGTTATTAGAATAGCGCAGTTACTAAAATACAAAAAAAAAAATGAGATTACAGGTAATGTGGGGTGGTCACGGATAATCTGCGGTGGTTACGGGCAACCTGCGGTGGTTACGGGCAACGAGGGGTGGTAACGGGCAACGTGGGGTGGTTACGGATAAACTGAAGTGCTTATAGGTAATCTGGGATGGGAACCTGTAACGTGCGGTGGTCGGGGGCAACGTGCGGTGGTCGGGGGCAACGTGCGGTGGTCGGGGGCAACGTGCGGTGGTCGGGGGCAACGTGCGGTGGTCGGGGGCAACGTGCGGTGGTCAGAGGCAACGTGCGGTGGTCAGAGGCAATCTGGGGGGAATTACATGTGATTAGGGGCAACCTGGGGGGGTTACAGACAATCTGCGGTGGTTACGGGCAACATGGGGTGGTTACAGACAATCTGGGGTGGTTACGGATAAACGGAAGTGCTTATAGGTAATCAGGGGTGGGTACATGTAATTTTGGGTGGTTACGGCAATCTGGAGGGGGTCACTGGCAACGTGTGTGAGTTAGAGGCAACGTGCAGTGGTTAGAGGCAACATGCGGTGGTTACGTGCAATATGCGGGGTTACGGGCAATCGGGGCTGATTACGGACCATCTGAAGGGGCTCACTGGCAATTTGGGGTGGTTACAGGCAACGTGCCGTGGTTACGGGCAACGTGCGGTGGTTACGGGCAACGCGCGGTGGTTATGGGCAACGCGCGGTGGTTAGTGGCAACGCGCGGTGGTTAGTGGCAACGCGCGGTGGTTAGTGGCAACGCGCGGTGGTTAGTGGCAACGCGCGGTGGTTAGTGGCAACGCGCGGTGGTTAGTGGCAACGCGCGGTGGTTAGTGGCAATGCGCGGTGGTTATGGGCAACGCGCGGTGGTTATGGGCAACGTGCGGTGGTTAGTGGCAACGTGCGGTGGTTAGTGGCAACGTGCGGTGGTTAGTGGCAACGTGCGGTTGTTATGGGCAACGTGCGGTGGTTAGTGGCAACGTGCGGTGGTTAGTGGCAACGTGCTGTGGTTAGTGGCAACGTGCTGTGGTTATGGGCAACGTGCGGTGGTTAGTGGCAACGTGCGGTGGTTAGTGGCAACGTGCGGTGGTTATGGGCAACGTGCGGTGGTTATGGGCAACGTGCGGTGGTTATGGGCAACGTGCGGTGGTTATGGGCAATGTGCGGTGGTTATGGGCAACGTGCGGTGGTTATAGGCAACGTGCGGTGATTACGGGCAATCTGGGGTGGATACGGGCAATCTGGGGCGGATATGGGCAACCTGCGGTGGTTACGGGTAATTTGGGGGGGCTAGGGGTAATCTGGGAGTAAACTGCAATTATTACTATAATAAAAAGTGTGTGTTTTATTTTTTTGTATGTTTGTCACTTTTTGTACTTTATACATTAATTTTCACTGTATTACTATGATTACTGTGATATTTTCTATCACAGTAATCATAGTTCAGTGACAGAGACCAAATTGGTCTCTGTCACTTTAAATTTTCAGAGCTAACTGCTTCTGGAGCGCATGCGCACTTCAGAAGCAGTCAGGACGTCGAGGAGGACGGAGCTCCGTGGATCAGGTAACGTATGTGGGGAAGGGGGGGTGACTGGGGGACGGGGGTGACTGGGGGGGTGGGGGGCGACTTGGGGGGGGGCACGGTGACACTTTTTATCCCCTGTCACCAATGATTTATGGTGACAGGGGATAAAAAGTGCCGGCAGCACTGGGAACAGGCGATCGGCGGTATATAGTATATACCGCCGATCGCCTGCTCCGGGACCACACAGGGGGGTCCCCGATCACTGCCCCATGCTCTCCGCTACCTCCGGTGGCGGAGAGCATGGGGCTTTGATCACTTATTCATTTCCATCCCTGCGAACAAACATCGTTTGTTCGCAGGGATGGGGGCGGCCATCTTGGATCCGATGGCCGCCCGGGTAGGGTGATCGGGGGGCTGATCTGGGGTCTGAGGGGACATTTTTCATCTCCCCCCACCGTGGATTCACGGTGGGGGGAGATGAAAGCTATCGGCGGCGCCGGTAATGCCCGGTACCGGCGGATCGCCGCTAAAGAGGTAGTAGCGGCGATCCGCCGGTATCGGAGGACGAGGGGAGGGGGCCGGGGGACACACTGTTAGTGGCGGTGGGGGGAGGCAGCGTTCTGCAGCCTCCCCCCGCCGCCCGATCGGCGGGGGACACTGAATCTCCCCATAGACGCTGCGGTCGCAATGACCGCGGCGTTTATGGGGTTAACTGCCCGGGGGGGAGCGCGGCTCCCCTCCGGGCAGTGGCAGCAGGAGGATGCTGTGTGACACAGCCTCCTCCTGCTGCCCGATCTCACCCAGGGACAGAGGGGGGAGGCAGGGAAAGCATGACGTCCAGGGACGTCATGATGCATTCTGCCACTGCTTTTCATGACGTCCCTGGACGTCATATTGGGGGAAGGGGTTAATATTCCTTTTTCCAACTCCCACACTTCTCACTTAAACAGTTGCCCGAAATGTTCACTTCCTAAAGCAGACTTGTTTCACTGTGCCTGGGCCTGCACCCAAGTGCAGGAATTTTGGGACTCTGTGCGGCTCTATCTTTTGTCCACTTGGGGCCATGCCATACCACTTCTCCCTCTTAGTTATCTTTTTCATTTTATTGATATAGACTCTACTACTCCCTCTCCTAAATTACTTACTTCTAAAGGAATTCATTTAACTCTATTAGTTTCCCTAAAATGTTTATTAAGACACTGGATACTGGATACTCTACCAGACATTTCTGAGGTAATCTCCGCTCTGAAGGAGATCTTTCATTGGGAACTTTTGGATGTATTGTGCATCAAAGAAAAATCAACAAAAACATTTATGTCCAAATGGACACAATTTCTAATTCATGATTTTACTATAGAAGAGAGAGACTCTGTCATTAATCAATTTAAGGACACTGATTGGTATTGCACGGCCGCCCAAAAGGGAACTCTGGGAGCACTCCAAATATCTTAAGCTTTTCCCTTTCTCTGTTAAAGACAATTGTCTCCATTCTATTGGTAGCATATTTGAATATCTGACATCTATACCATGTTTTAAGGTGATATTATAGGTTACTGTTTTTCTACCTATGTTTTTGGTAAGACTACGTTGTATTGTATATGATAATATGTCTTTTAAGGTTATTACAAAGGCTCATTGTATCTGTATGATATTGTAAACATACAATCCTTTGTTGCCTGTGAGCGACTTTCTTTTTGAATATGTAATGAATTTTCAATATGTATGTTCAAATATTACATAAGCCACTAATAAAATATTGTTTAAAAAAAAAAAAAGAACATTTTGATTGGGTTACGCCTCTCCAGGTAACATAAGAAAGGATTTTAAAACAGGTGTTACCTTAATCTCCTACAATAAAGGCACAGCAGATGTAACATGACATGTCTTGGACATTATAAAAGCTTTTAAATTATTTGACAGTAAGTTTGGTGCTAACTTTCAATGTGACCTGCAGTATTGTTCCTTAAGGTAATACTATTGGGATGGTTACTGCCAAAAGGCAGAATGAAATATTAAGAAGGAAGCGGTTTATTCTCCCCAGTCTGACACAGGGCTCTCTGCTGCCACCTCTGTCTGTGACAGGAACTGTCCAGAGCAGTAGCAAATTTCTGTAGAAAACTTTTTCCTGCTTTGGACAGTTCCTGCCGAAAAGGAAAAGGATGCTTATCAGTTACAAGCTGAGGATTTTAATTGTAGAAATAGCTCATTTTAAAATGTTTCACAAAATCTGGGAGTTTTTCATGAAAATCAGCTGAGTGTATTGACCAAAACTTAACACTAACATAAAGTAACTCAGAATTACTTGGATATAATAAAGCATCTGAATGTTATTACAGCTTAGTCAAATCAAGATTACCAAGAGGGTGTGAGCCCCCATTGTGATTTCATATTCATTGTTCTTATTAATTGTGGCATAAATTCAGCCGTACTTCCTAAATACATTTAGATCTTTATGGTAGCTGATCTCTTTATTAAAGTTAAGGAAAGTCATACCTTAATGACATCAATAATTTTCTTGTTAAATACATTCTATGCCACCTCAGTGGTAATTCTGAGCGTTAGCTTTGGCACCATGGTCTAGTGACTGTTCTCTCAGTGAAGATAGCTATAGGGGGTACATAGGTAGTTGTCACACCTGCCCGGAAATGGCCTCAAGTCCCCCTGTCAAATAGGAAGATAATATTATAAATGGCATATGGTAGACTGGGGACTGTTTACAGATTTTGCATTTGGGGCTGTTTACGTAACTGTTCATGTATTCCTTACTAAGGGATTGCTGAAGCTTTCCGGACTAAAAAAGTTGCAAGTTTAATTGGCGTGGAGGGTGGACACTCTATTGACAGCAGCTTGGGAGTACTAAGGACCTTTTACAATCTAGGAGTGCGGTATATGACCTTGACACACAGCTGTAACGTCCCATGGTAAGAACAGTAACCAGATAAAAAAAAAAATTAAGATTGTTTTTACTTTGTCAACAAGAATGTCAACCTTTATTTAAAATGTACTCCCAACAAGGCAGATTCCAGGCGACATCAACTAACAAACTCCATGATTGCAGGTTTAAAATCAGCATTCATATATTGTATTATTGGTGATAACTTTGGCCAACGAAGTCTGTTGTTCTGCTGTCCTTTTATTTCCTCAGGTTTCTACATAACCCCAATGTATTGTTGACAGAGAAATTAGTAATCAGATTGGTGCTGTAAGAGCTGTAAAAGGTGCAATTTAACCAAGGCCTTGGAGCTCAAAGACCCCTTTGCTATATACGGAAATGACAGTATTATCAATGGCACCAGTTGTAGTGGCTAGGTACATTATAGATTTTGCATCCGGACCCAAGGAGCTTCAAGGGGATTTGTCAAGACCTATATATTTGTACACTGGTTCTACTTCAATTCCCCTAGGACTATCACCTTCAGTGCTCTGATTTGCCCTAACAGCCTATGACAACTCTCCCCCCCCCCCCCCCCCCTTCATGGATATTGAGGCATTGGTATCACTCCATATTCATGAAGAATGATGATGAGCTGGTAAGGCAGATCGGTGCACTGGAAGTGGTAATCAGTTAGGGTCTTGTAACCTGCTGCTAGTTTCCCTTTAAATTTGTTTTTTAACAGGTTATACCCATTGATTTCTCAACAGGGTGGATAACTGGCTGGTGGATACAGGGTCAGATCCACCTAAAAGCAATGGCTTGTCTGAATTTGGAAAGGTAAGAATAAAATGGTGTCATATATTACCATGTGGCCATTTTTTGAAAAGGGCTTCTATGACTAAATATTAAAACCTATATGTAGTTACTTAGGAATGTTACCCTGTACACCATGGGTCTCCAAATTGCGGCCCTCCAGCTGTTGCAAAACCACAATTTCCAGCAATAAATAACCAACACCGCACTCTCTAGGCAGCATATAAGTCCATCCACATCACAACGGATCCCACTTAATCCGCAATATTTCAGCAATACTTTATAATAAGATGTGTGCAACGTACGAGAAATACCTTTGTATTGCAGCTCTTCAGTACTCGCTCCCAGAAGTCACAAGAACGTATACTCACACAGATGCAGGCTTTACTTGTACTTATATCTTTTTAATCGGTATCTCGTACAGGACAAAATCAAATGCTCACTGGCTGGCGTGCTCTCCTCTCAGTCCAAACCATCCAACCTCGCGGCGGACGTTTCGGAGGATAGGCTCCTCCTTCCTCATGCGCGAGGACGTACAGGTAAGGAACGCCTTAAGACTCTGGCAAAGATCACGTGATCCGACATTGCACGGATCATCCTAGGTGAAATACCCAATAACTATATACAAACATTATAATGTACACAGTATAGACGCATGATGCATAATGGAAGAGAATGCTATAATATATCCAAATGTATCAAATTCACGCATACATACTATAGAAAGGCTTTGAAGCTGCAGACTTCATTCAGACCATTAGGACTGAGAGTCTCCAGCTTCATAATCCACCATGTTTCTCTACGGAGCAATCGCTTGCGATTCTCCTCCACATCACTACACAACTCAAGCTGCTCCAATATTTGCCATTTAAGGTCACACACACTGTGTCGGTTCTCAAAAAAATGGTGTGCCACTGTGGTTTCCCCGAATTCCTTCTTATCCTTACTTTCCTTATTGTCATTAAACTTCCTAATTGCTGACTTATGTTCATTCAGGCGTATTTTAATTTGTCTGCTGGTCTGGCCCACATAGCCTAGCCCGCATGGACATTTCAACAAATAAATGAGATTTTTGTCATTACATGTGTAAAATCCTCTTACATCCATTTTTGTCCCCTTACTTGGGTGATAGATCGTGTCTCCTTTAATTATGTTGTGGCAATGCAATTACAGAAACATAGCACTTTTGATCCTATGGTTAATAATGAATCTTTGCTAATGTTTGAACGCATGGTGTTGAATGAAGTACACAGTAAGTGGGAAAGAATCCCGAAAAGTAATGGTAATCTTACTAGGGCAGAACAACAAGCCCTTCAAGATTTAAAAAATGATTCTTCCATAGTGATCAAGAAAGCAGACAAGGGGGGTGCGATTGTGGTTCAGAATCGCACCTCCTATGTCGCTGAGGCTAAACGTCAGCTTTCTGACGAAAAAGTATATCGTAAGTTGAGTCAGGACCCCACGAATAAATTTAAAGGAGAGGTTGATACATATGTGAAAGATGCAGTGATATCAGAAGTAATCACAGAAAGGACCGCTAGAATGTTGCAAGTGGATCATCCCAGAGTCCCTGTGTTATACCTGCTCCCCAAAATCCATAAGGACTCCAGCAGCCCACCCGGTCGCCCTATTGTTTCTGGGTCCGGGTCGCTGCTGCAGTCCTTATCGGTGTATGTGGACTCGTTCCTCCAAGACATAGTAAAAAACCTGGGACGTTGCTTGCGTGACACTGGACATTTTCTCGATATCCTGGATGGTGTAAGTTCTAAAGAGGTGAATTTTATATGCACGTTAGACGTGCAAAGTTTGTATACCAATATTCCACAGGACGAGGGGATGGTCTGTGTCAGGCAGCAGCTTTGCAGGAATGCCCGATTGGACAATAGGATGATCAATTTTCTCATGGGATTGCTGGACTTGGTGCTTACCAGAAACTATTTTAGGTTTGATAATGATTTCTTCTTACAGTTACATGGAGTATCCATGGGCTCGTCGGTGGCACCAAGTCTTGCTAACATTTTCATGCATGAGTTTGAAGAAAAATTTATTAGTGAGTGTGGCATGCCCACATCGTCCACATGGGTTCGCTATGTGGATGATGTGTGCTTGTTTTGGACAGAAAGTGAGAGTGCCTTGGTACAATTTGTGTCCAGGCTAAATTCTTGTCATCCATCTATACAATTTACACTTGAATACCACTCTAATGTCATCCATTTTTTAGTTTTTTATTTGTTGAAATGTCCATGCGGGCTAGGCTATGTGGGCCAGACCAGCAGATAAATTAAAATACGCCTGAATGAACATAAGTCAGCAATTAGGAAGTTTAATGACAATAAGGAAAGTAAGGATAAGAAGGAATTTGGGGGAAACCACAGTGGCACGCCATTTTTTTGAGAACCGACACAGTGTGTGTGACCTTAAATGGCAAATATTGGAGCAGCTTGAGTTGTGTAGTGATGTGGAGGAGAATCGCAAGCGATTGCTCCGTAGAGAAACATGGTGGATTATGAAGCTGGAGACTCTCAGTCCTAATGGTCTGAATGAAGTCTGCAGCTTCAAAGCCTTTCTATAGTATGTATGCGTGAATTTGATACATTTGGATATATTATAGCATTCTCTTCCATTATGCATCATGCGTCTATACTGTGTACATTATAATGTTTGTATATAGTTATTGGGTATTTCACCTAGGATGATCCGTGCAATGTCGGATCACGTGATCTTTGCAAGAGTCTTAAGGCGTTCCTTACCTGTACGTCCTCGCGCATGAGGAAGGAGGAGCCTATCCTCCGAAACGTCCGCCGCGAGGTTGGATGGTTTGGACTGAGAGGAGAGCACGCCAGCCAGTGAGCATTTGATTTTGTCCTGTACGAGATACCGATTAAAAAGATATAAGTACAAGTAAAGCCTGCATCTGTGTGAGTATACGTTCTTGCGACTTCTGGGTGCGATTACTGAAGAGCTGCAATACAAAGGTATTTCTCGTACGTTGCACACATCTTATTATAAAGTATTGCTGAAAACCACAATTTCCATCATGCCAGGACAGCTAAAGCTTTGGATTTGGCTGTCCAGGCATGATGGGAAATGTAGTATTGCAATATCTGGAAAGCTGCAGTTTGGAGACCCATGCTACACACACTGTATCATTTGTTGATGCAGAAGCTTCAGATGCTCTTTTATATTATCTTATTTCATCTATTTTCAAGATTTCTACTCAGGAACATAAGAGTTCTGATCAGATACATCTTCACACTTTATTACACAGCATTAAAGCATAATCATTAAAGATTTTGGCAAATTAGTTTTAGTTAGCTTAGGCCATAATAAGAATTTTTGCAAAATATATTATTAAGCTAAACTGAACAATTTTTGTACCTGAACTTCCCCTCAACCATTAGTTTGCCTCTGTATTACTTATCTAATCCTGTCCCACCCTCCTGAAAATCTGTACTTTGGCTAAGCAGCAGCTTGGTACGGATTCTCAGACACAATGGTGTAAATGCCACGGAGGCAGACCACGCAACTGCGATGGGGCCCTGTGTTAGGTCTGCTTCCATAGAACTAGTTATGAAACTTGCACTGACTTCCCAAACCCCTATCTGACTGCCCCTCCCCCCCTTCCCCTGGGCAAACTGCCCTCGTACATCAACTCCCCCAACCGACTGTCCTCCTACACCGCCCCAGCGGAGAAGAGTGACTCCCCGCCCAGTCGCCCACTGGAGATTTTTTTCACCAAAAAATGCACCAAAAAACACCTCACAAAAGACTTCACTTAGAATTACAAAGTGCAGTAACCTGGGAGTTGCTAAGTGGGGATGGGCAGTGGGCAGTGGATGGGCAGTGGGCTAGGTGTTAGGGGTACCAACTAGAGTGTTAGGGGACAAACACACTTGCCGGATCCGCAGCGAGTCCTCTCGCTGCGTATTTGCCGTAAAACTCGCTGCAGATCCCGGCCCTATTCTTTCAATGTTAGACAAGAGTTTGTCCCCAGCCCGCCCCGTTAACCACCCGGCCGCCGGAGCATATACTTTACCTGATCCCGGCTCCGGCTTGCTTCAGCGGTTCCCGGAGTCTTTAGCAAGCCGGAGCCGGGATCATGTAAAGTATATGCTTGCTCCAGTGCCCGCCTGCAGCCACGGCCATCTGATCAACCCCCCGCAGCCCCGATTGCCCCCAGCAGCCCCGGCCGTCTGATCACCCCCCCCGCAGCCCGGCCGGCTCGCCCGCAGCCCCGATCGGCCCCCGCAGCCACGGCCGTCTGATGACCCCCCTGCAGCCCCGATCACAGCCCCGATCTTCAGCAAGCCGGAGCCGGGATCATGTAAAGTATATGCTTGCTCCAGTGCCCGCCCGCAGCCACGGCCATCTGATCACCCCACGCAGCACCGGCCAGTTCCCCCGCAGCCCTGATCCCCACAGCCACGGCCGTTGGATCACCACCCCACCCCCCCCCGCAACCACGGCCGTCTGATCACCCCCCACAGCCCCAATCGCCCCAATCGCGATCGGGCGGCCGGGGCTGTAGGGGAGTGATCGGGGCTGCGCGGGGGGGGGGTGATCAGACGGCCGTGGCTGCAGGGGCCGATCGGGGCTGCGGGGGAGCCGGCCAGGGCTGCAGGGGGGTGATCAGACGGCCGGAGCTGCTGGGGGCAATCGGGGCTGCGGGGGGTTGATCAGATGGCCGTGGCTGCAGGCGGGCACTGGAGCAAGCATATACTTTACATGATCCCGGCTCCGGCTTGCTGAAGACTCCGGGAACCGCCGAAGCAAGACGGAGCCGGGATCAGGTAAAGTATATGCTCCGGCGGCCGGGGGGTTAACGGGGCGGGCTGGGGACAAACTCGCAGCAGGGATGTACATCCCTGCTGCGATTTTGTCTAACATTGAAAGAATAGGGCCAGGATCCGCAGCGAGTGGACTCGGCAAGTGTGTCCCCTTAAAGAAGTTACCAGCTTTACTGGCCAACTGCAATACACAAAAAATAGTGCTTTGGCAATAAGGTGCAAACACAACAATAGTCCTTTAGACTGGGCACTTGAGGTATATAAATAGGTTTAAGGCAGTTTCTGTGTACTTTTGGCTTAGTTTAGTACATTAGGTTGAGGTGAAAGTAGGCTTGACTTGTGAGACGGCTACAGAGCTACCAGGGAACCTTGTCTATTTAGAAGCAGTACTCTGTCAGGGCAACTTGACTCAGTAGATAAATCTTGATAGAAGAACTCACACTCATCATTTGGAAAGATACCACATTCTGCCAGAAGAGATCACAGAGTGCCAGGTCTATTAGCACGAGCCCAGAGATTGCACAACTGGGTGAAGCTAGCCAATCAAGTTTCCCTGAGAAGGCTGAGCGAAGATCAATGGAGTACTTTGGCTTCAGTGTCGGACTGGCCCACCAGAGGGTCATCTGGTGGGCCCCCAGCTTTAGAACCTGCACAAACACTGATTGACATGTCATTTCTCACAGGTTTTTCATTGGTGGGCCCCTCAGGATCACTTCCTCTGGTGGGCCCCAGATACCCCAGTCCAACACTGTTTGGTTTATTTGCACTTTGCCCCAGTGCAGACGAACCCACAACTTCTCAGGAATGTCCTGACTTGTTAGAGATTGTCACCCCTGAAGTACACAAGGTTTTTCCTTGTCGTCGTTACCCCAACTTTAGGCTTTAGCACTGCATAACTAAGTTTTGTAGTCCTTGAGAATAATCACTGTAGCATGAAGTCCCTGTCAGGGGACCTGGCCTACAGGCAAGGCCCTGGAATACACTTCTGCAAGAACACACCTTCTGTACACTCTCTATAAATATAACTAACTCAGGACTAGAGAAGGACCTTCAGGGATCTTTTATAATAGTCAATGGGATTTGTCTCCCATTGGTGGGGAAGGATCTGGAAGGGTGAAGACATGAGTGTATGATAGGCCAGTATGGTGTGTGGTACCCAGTCTAAGGGCCCTATTCCACTGGACGGTTATCGTTTGCATAATCGTTAACGATTAACAATCTCAAACGACCGCTATTGCGAAAGACCTGAAAACGTTCACTCATTTCCATGGAATGATAATCGTTACTTATGATCGTAATTGCGATCGTTTCTTCTTCGCTTTTTATTCGCTATTGCGTTTGTATCTAGTGTGAACGACCGAACAATGTCTTATTCAATGCGAACGATTTGCGAACGTTTTGCGAACGAGCAACGATAAAAATAGGTCCAGGTCTTATAAAGCGATCAACGATTTCTTGTTCGGTCGTTAATCGTTAACTGCATTTCAACCGAACAATTATCGTTTAAATTCGAACGATTTAACGATAATCTGAACGTTAATCATCCGGTGGAATAGGGCCCTAAGGATTGGACAACCACAACACAGTCAAGTGAATACAGTATAATACATGGACTCTGGTGACACCTAGTAGCAGAAGTGTAGAGTCCTTTAACCAGAGCATACTGACATAGAATAATACCTGACCACAAGTTGTGCTAGGAAGTAGTAGCACACCTGCTCTGGGACACTTCACTGGCACGTAGAAGTGTGAGTTACCCTTATTAGGACATGTGTTAATCTGTATTTTAGGTGTATCCGTATATTACCTAGCAGTATATTATTATTGTATCATCTATATATGTTTGTGCGTTTTACCCATGAACTTTGCTTTAATCAACTATAATTATTCTACTGCTTGTAGGCTATAACCGTACAATGAAACCATCAGTATTTACCATCCCAAAATATTGTATTTTGACCCAATATTATTCAGTGCTATATTTTGATGTCTCCTGAGGACCCCAAGTTATTTGTTGGAAGAAACTATATTATTGCTATCCAGGTGTTCAAATTGCTTGGAGTTGCTTGGAGCTTATTTGTGGCCATGTTTTATTTTAACTAAACTGATAAAGGTTACATTTTAATTTCTGTGGTAAAATTAGTTATGTAATCCAAGGAAGAAAACTCCCATAGCAAAACATTAAGATGCTTTCCTAACTAGTGGTAGTTGATGCCTGTATACACCCGTCCCTTAAAAAGGGACATAGGATTTGTCCTTTCCATAATGGAAAAGTGGTGGTAAATCCTAAATTCCGTTTTTTCCATTCACCTCCCATTATGGCACCTGTAAAAAGGAAGGGTTCAGTGTTGGTTTAACTGTCCATGAAGAAGATGAAGAAAGCCAACCCAGGCCAACCCTTTTCATAAGCAATAGAGCAGTGGGCTTTACCCTGTGATTCATCACTTAGTTGAAAGCGTGGCCTGTGACTGTCAGGGAATGCTGGGAGTAGTAGTTGTACAGGTTGCATTTCATAGTATTAATACTGATCCTCAAAAAATATATATGCATAAAATTCCAGTGTATTGAGGCGGCTACTTGAACAGGTACTTTAGAGCTGTTCACCCTGAGCTTTCTAGTTCATGATAGCATTATAAAAATAATCTTATTAAAGCTAATCTATACTAAGTTATACAACCCTTGCCCTATAAACATATGCATAAGCACAAATGTGCAGGGATATTACCACGTGGAATTTAAATTTGAGTTATTTTAAAGGGACATGCCTGTCCAACAAAGCATTTTAACATCTGGACTTACATTCTCCATACAGAGTGTCATCCTGGAAATGAATCGCCTTGGAATGATCGTGGATTTAGCTCATGTTTCAGTGAAGACAATGAAGGATACATTAGAGGTCTCTCAGGCCCCCGTCATATTCAGCCACTCATCTGCTTTCAAGCTATGTAACCATGCCAGGAATGTACCAGATGACGTTCTCAGAATAGTGGTATGAAAAGCATAAAACATCTGCATTAATGGAATTGAACTTAAAGAAGAAGTCGAGCGAAAATCTTTATTAAAGTATTGTATTGCCCCCCCCCCCCCCCCAAAAAAAAAGTTATACAAATCACCAATATACACTTATTACAGGAAATGCACATAAAGTGTTTTTTTCCTTACTACTAAACTTACTACTGCATCAAGGCTTCACTTCCTGGATAACATGGTGATGTCACGACCTGACTCCCAGAGCTGTGCCGGCTGTGGTTGCTGGAGAGGATGATGGCAGGGGGACACTGAGGGACACAGGGCACTGGAGTGACACTGAGCATCCCTCTGCCATCATCCTATCCAGCAGCCACAGCCCGCACAGCTCTGGGAGTCGGGTTGTGAAATCACCATTTTATCCAGGAAGTGAAGCCTTGATGCAGTAGTAAGTGCAGGGAAAAAAGCACTTTATAAGCATTTCCCATAATAAGTGTATATTGGTGATTTATATAACACTTGAGGGGCAATACAATACTTTAATAAAAATGTTCGCCGGACTTCTCCTTTAAGGTCAGGCTCCAGCTGTCCCCTTTTTTACAGTCTTGCCTTCTCTACTGTGACAACTGCATACCTTGACCTGAGCAGTAGAATAGACCTGTAATTCTGTCACTATTACATGGCACGATTTTCTTGGGGAAGCAAACTCCTGTCAGCTCAGCGCTCACTTCCCACTTGCTGCCACTGCTATTACACACACACAGTGAGTGGGAGGGGCAGCTCAAGCAACCATTTGATCGTTCAGGCAGCCCATTGAAGTCTTCGGTGGTAGACCATCACTGACATAATTGGGATTTTGTCAGCTCAGCATAATAAAAGATTACGATCAGTTGACATTGTGCATGTTGGCTGATCGTCGCCTTTCAACAAGCACTATTACTTTAAACTATTATCGGCCTTAACGGTAATGAAATAAAAGGGGTAGTCCTGCCAAAAAATATATATATTTTAAATCAACTGGTTTCAGAAATTTATATAGATTTGTGATTTACTTCTGTTTAAAAATCTTGTCTTTCCATACTTATCAGCTGCTGTGTGTCCTGCAGGAAGTTGTGTTTCCTTCCCAGTCTGACACAGTGCTCTCTGCTGCCTCCTCTGTCTGAGACAGGAACTGTTCAGAGAAGGAGAGGTTTTCTATGGGAACTAGTGATCAGAGGGGGTCTCAGCACAAAGACCGTGGTCAATGTTTTGACCTGTCTGCACTACATGTTAAAAGTTCATTTAAATGACAGTAATACTTCAAGTGCTCTGCATAAGCTCTATCTAACCAATGAGAAGGGGGATGCAGGGCTAGCCTGGGATCCAAGGTGTGTCGTAACAACCATGATATGTATTTCCCTAGATACCTCTTAAGTGGTGATTTTTTGGAACATTGCAAATAATGATACAAGTATGAAATACCATGTCACCCTTTATTTTACTATACAGAAAGAAAAGAAGGGTCTGGTGATGGTGAACTTCTATAATGACTATGTCACATGCAAGAGTGTTGCCAATTTGTCTGATGTGGCAGGTAAGTAGTGATACATGTAGGGGCACACTTATCAATGTCTGGGCCAAACTGAAAAAAGCTAATTTTATGTGCACTTTTCTCAAGTTTGCACCTTTTGCCTCATATGGGCGGTGAGGGGGCAGGAAGGGGTCACGGACCTGCACACAGGGAGGCATGCACAAAATGGAACAGGCCAAAAACAGGCTGGTGTAGATCTTTTCGCCTGCTGCACAGCAGCCTCCGCTAGGCATATTTCATACTGTATTTATCAAGAGGTGTAGAATCTGATTTGTTTTGGTGTGCCATAATAACTAGGGACAACTGGCTCTTATTAAGGAAGTCTAAGCGATAGAAGTGTAAGGGAAAGGAGAGGGTGGTAGGAAGGGATAGTGGGAGAGTAGAAGTGCCCAACTATTTATTTGTGTGCAATCTGATATGCCAGTTACACAAACACACATTGGCTAAGACAATTATTTGGAGGGATGGGCAATCAGCACAGTTCTCTCTGACTGTCCACTCCATTGTCTCTGGAAGCACCTCTATTTACAAAGGCTCAGTCCTTTCATTTACATTCTTTACCCTCTGTTACATTTGAGTCCGTCAAGGTTTATCCGATTTATATAGGATGTAGTCCATGATGGCTCCAATGTGCGCCTCTTGACAAATACAGCAGTATAAATGGGAAATTTTAAATAACTGCTGCACAAGTATCGCTCCCATTAATAAATATGCTTCTTAGAGTTGTTAGTATAAGAAGCCTATAGATTACACATACGGTCTCAAATTAAAAAAAAAAAAAAAACAACCAGTAAAAAAAAATTTCAAATTTAAAGTGGAACTCCAGTTTCATCTTCCCTGATCTAGATTTTAGGCTGGGACTACACAACAGCAAGTATTATTCAAGTTCTTTATTACAGTTGTGACTTGGCTGTATATAAAATAGCACAGTCACAGTTACATGCAACTTTGAGGCCTATGGAAGAAAGTCACATGCAACTCGTGACAAAAAATCAAGAATTTTTTTTTTTAGATCGTTTTGTGTCACAGTTGCAATGCGACACCATTTCTTAATAATAGGAACAATGTTGCGTGCTCTATGTGTCATGTGACTGAATTTGCCGTGTATTGCCGCAAGCTTACATCTTAATTATAAGGATGTAGTCTTGTTTCTATAATGAATTACATTTGTTTTTTCTACAGATCACTTTGATTACATTAAAAATATTGCTGGTTATGAATCCGTTGGATTTGGTGGAGATTACGATGGAGTCCCCAGGTGAGCAAGTGACACAGAAAAATCTAGCAAAAACACTTAGTAGTCTGGACCATTTTTTTTTATACAGAAGTTTGAGGGGAAATGTATCAAGACTTGCATTGGGACTTTTGTATTCCAGTTGTTTGGTACAAGCATTGATAATCACTGCCCCAGAAAAGGCTCCACTCTAGGGCTTGGTCTGTATTACAGCCTATCCCCATTCAAATGAATATAGCTGAGCTGCAATACTAGACTGGTACTGCTTCTAGAAAATGAAGCAGACCCCTGTTTAATCCTAGAGAACCCATTAGTTTTAGAATAGAATTGCATCAAGTGCAATTCCTTATAGCGTTTTTCCAAGACTTGGAAAGTAAAGTTTAAAGGGGTACTCCAGCGGGGGGGGGGGGCACTTCTTTGCTGGGACCGAGGAGGAGGTGGCCGAGGGAAAAGACTTCCACTCACCTCCCCGGTTCCAGCGGCGGGTCCCGCATCGCGGCGCTCAGGTGCCCGGCCGCTTCCAGGTGTCTGCCGCCGCCCGAGATGTGACGTCTCAGGTCCGCTCAGCCACTCCGTGAAGGAGGCGGGATCCGTTTCAAGTCCGCTCAGATCCCACCTCCTTTATGACTTGACGTCATGTCTCGGGCCCGCGTCAAACACCCAGAAGCGGCCGGGAAACGGGCACCGGAGCGCCGCGATGCGGGACCCGCCGTTGGGACCGGGGAGGTGAGTGGACGTCTTTTCCCTCGGCCACCTCCTATCCGGTCCCAGCAAAAAAGTGCCCCCCCGCTGGAGTACCCCATTAAGTGACCAGTTCTATTAAAAATTTTCCACGGCACCCCTGGCTGTATGTAATCCATATGGCTGCTTTGATGTGTCTTTCATAGTGACATCACACTCAGTGTTAATAGTCATGTGACTACATGGTCAAATAACTGGGTGACAACTCATATAGTCGTTACAGATTGTATCACCCAAAGTTTGGTGGGAAGCACCATGTGACTAAAGATGGCACTTATATTCAGATATTTTATATTTATACCTACTGTATTGATAATGTAGGAGACAATCATTATAATTTATATAGAGGTTTTATTGTATATGTGCAATTTATTTACTACCTCAGAGTACCACAGGGACTGGAAGATGTATCCAAGTATCCGGATCTTGTCGCAGAACTGCTAAGGAGAGGATGGTCTCAGCTAGAGCTTGAGGCAGCCCTGGCCAATAACCTCCTTCGTGTCTTTAGAGAAGTGAAGCAGGTGAGTTTCTGGCAATCATTGGGGTTTTCTTAGCCAGTAGAAAACACGGTCTTCTTGTCAATACTGACCAATCATATCAAGGGTTTTATTGTTCCAGCTCAATTTATTAAGCAAAAAGCTGCGAATTGGTTGCTATGGGCAAGGAGGCTAAAGTAGATGTCTCACTTGATGTGTCCCACTGATGAATATTTTTTCTCTGTTTTCTTAGACAAGTATCAGGTTGAGTTCACAAAAGCCCATTGATGAGCCTATAGACTATCGGGAGATTGAGAGCGACTGTCACACCAGATATGGCTATCCATCCAGTACAGCTATACATCCACATGTTGGAAACGGACTTCTACTTCTTCTTCTATGTCTTTGTAACATCATGTTTCTTTAAAGTCAACCACAAACTTCGGAGTCTGTTGGACCTAGTGATGCACTGCTTCTGAACTACAGAAGCATTTATTGGACTAGGTTCACACTGCATTTTCTGCTTACATCTAATGCACACATTTTTATACCTCTTGAGAAGGACATATAAACGCATGATAAATGTAAACATAAAACCTCAGTGCACCCGCCAGCTCCTGCAACACACCTCCTTTTAGTCATAAGGGCGCTCTGCAGTGATGCCACTCTCTATTACCGCTCACTGCAGAGTGAAGTTATTAATATTCAGAAGATAGTGTGCTGAAGAAGCCAGTGGGTTGAGTGGTACACTAAGGGTTACAAGAATGCTTTGAATCACCTCATTTCCATATTAAAGGGGAACTATCAGCAGGTTAGATGAATCTAACCTGCTCATATGTCCCTATTGCACAGAGGTTTCAGAGCAGAAAAGTATACCTATAACCTTCCTCCTCTGCGCTGTTGCAGTGCAGTTAGGAGTACTGCCCACCCCCATAGTGCCAACCCACCCCATTCTAATGATAATGAATAAAGCGCATGGGCAGATTAGTGCCATGGGGGTGGGGAGTGCTCCAAACAGCCTCACCGGACCGTGGAGTACACGACTAATTGCACCGGGGTGGCGCAGAGGAAAAAGGTAAGAGACATAACTTCCTCCTTGGCGTCTCCTGTGCAATAGGAACATATCAGCAGGTCAGATTTGTCTTACTTACTGATAGTTACCCTTTAAGAAAAATTAAGATTTATTATTAATAGGACAGCAGACCTTCTAAAAAAAACAAAAACAAAACTATGATCATACTCCCTGTCCCCTGCCATCATAGAATCTATCTAAAGCTGTCTAATCTGCTGCACTTTAAATTGCTCCAGGCACAATTTTGGTGCACAATGTTGCAACTTTTTATGTAGGAGAGAAAGTCGATTTTTTTGTTTAACCCCAGTTCACCACTGCTGCAAAAATCCTATCCTGGAAGCATAGATTCTGAGACAGAGCAGGATATTGGTAACAGCAAGCGGCCACTAGTTACATCGTGTTTTTACCTGCATGCAGTGATCACAATGCAATGCTACTTTGGTAGAGTATTTATTTTCCTCCTTCAGAAACCCCCTATAAGGGTCAGTTCACATGTAGAGACGCGCAGCGTAAATCTCGCTGCGAGGCTGTCAGGTCCTGGCAGTTTACTGTCACTACATACTCGCAACTGTCTGAACCACCGCTGCGAGTATGTAATTCTGGCGAACCCTTAACCCCTTCTGCTGCCGCCCGGCTCCCGCTCTGTATACATTACCTCTCCTCGCTGCACGGGGTCCCGGCGTACTGCTCTCCCAGCCGGCTAATCAGTGGCTGCAGCAGGGCAACTGAAGGGGTTACGGGGCAGGCAGAATTACATACACGCAGCAGTCGTTCAGATAGCTGCGAGTATATAGTGACAGTGAACTGCCCGGACCTGGCAGACTCGCAGCGAGATTTACGCTGCGAGTTTGTACGTGTGAACTGACCCTAAGTCACATCTCCTTTTAACAAAGCAATGCTCCTTTGGCCAAAATGGTAGACCATTTGTCATACACATCAGGAAATTAAAAGAAAAAAAAAAAAACACAACGTTGGTGCACACTATGTAAGACAGTTTTCTAAAGCATAAGCTCTGTGCATTTTTAACAAAGAATCTGGGCCAGTGTTTTTTGGAAAACTAACAATGCCACAAGTGGATTGAGCAGGAAAAAGTATAAGTCTTTCCTTTGCTATCCACACCTTTGATTTTTGCTCAAAAATTCTAATTAAAACGGCTGCAAAACCCCTCATAAACATCCCTATTCTTGTAATCCCATCTCCTGGCAAGAAGACGGGGTGGAGCCACAGTGGCATGTAGTCACACTACTTCAACCTCCTCCCTGCCACTCACGCTTGATTGGCATCCCAAGTGCTGAGCTTTACACTAAGTTCTTAGCACTTAGGATGCCAATCAAGTGCGAGTGGCTGGGAGGAGGGTGGGGGCAACTTCAACCCCGTACCTACTTAGCAGAATCAGGGATTACATACACCACCCCACCACAGACTACTAGGAACATTGCTGGACAGCTGTGCCCTGCAACTAAAACTAAAAGGTATTGGAAAGGGTTTACAGAGCACCAAGCACATGACTATTCCTCTTAAGCATCCAGTTAAACAGGTTATCTAGGCTTCACATTTAAGAAACAAAGCATGGAAAATTAATACACTGAGATTTTCTAGACTGCACCCAAGTTCGGTCGCAGGGTCATATTTTCCAACATTCTAAATAGCAACTTTATTCATTCGTGCTGTGTGGCCTTGTGTATTTTCATGGATTCCAATCCCAACGTGGAAACATTTCTCCTTTAAATTGACTTGGTGGTTACATGCAATAATAATACTCACACATTAATAGCCAACTACTGAACACAATTAGGCCCTTCCTGTGTTGATGATTTGAGAAATGACTCATTCATTCCGATACATGTTAGCTAGCTAAATGCATCTCTTCTATAGATTTGTATTGCTGCTGGGTTTTTACAGGATGAAATAAATGGATGTTTTAATTATTTGATGCACTACTGCTGGCCATTACATAACTTGTATATAAAATTATTCACCACTTTCTCCTGTATGCACACTTCATCTCGGTTTTTTACTTAACTCTAAGCTAGTGCATGGAGACTATCTTCAAATATGCCTTCCATACAGTGAACACACAGAGTACAGCATCCTGTATCTCTATGGCATACCCTCAGATGTAGCAATAGCATGGAGAACATTATAGAGCAACACTGAGAATTGAAAGTTGTGCCCTGGGGTTAGATAGAAGAGGTACTAAACCTTTAAGAGGCTGTGTTTACTCTTGTCCTCCTTCACAAACTTTTAGAGGCAGCATGTAATCTGGTCTTTCAGTGAGCTGATAGACAACGTATTCAATCATGAATTAAAGGGGTCCTGTATGTCCTGCAGAAAGTAATGTATTCTTTGCAGTCTGAGATGGTGCTGCCACATCTGTCCATGACAGGAACTGTCCAAAGCATTAAAGCTTTTCTATGGGGATTTGCTACTGTACTGGACAGTTCCTGTCACGGACAGAGATGTCAGCAGAGAGCACTGTGTCAGACTGGAAAGAAAACCCCAGTTCCTGCAGGACATAAAGCAGCTTATAAGAACTAGACATTATATATATTTCACCTGAGTACCCCTTTAATGAATTTAGGAAGAGGGTTGGGTTAACAATGGAGCTGTAATATTTTGAGCCAAACACAGAAGTGGTTCCCACAGCAAGACCTATAAAGTCCTCCTAATTCCATTGCTGACTTTGGCTAAAAAACTACACCTCAAACTGCATGTATGATTTCAACTTTTTTTTTTTTTTTTTTTTTTAAACACCACTTCAGTAGTTCTGTGTAGGATAGTGCAGAACAGAGGATGTGAGTCCAAGGGTATAAGAGCCCCTCCCCTTTCCTGCACATACTGATAATTGTTTAAGCCAAAGAAAACTCTATACAGCCTAAGGCTATGTTTACACTACGTAAAACTACGGCCGTAGTTCTCGCCGCAAAACTACGGCCGTAGTTTTCAGGGGTGGAACATAGCCTTATTTTGAATGGGATCCTGGGCGGAGCGTACACACATCGTATGCGCTCCGCCGGGATCCCTTGTGGTGCCGGAAAAAACTGACATGTCAGTTTTCTGCGGCGGGAATTTAGTGAATTCTCCGGCCGCTCGCTTCACTGTGGGTATGGGAAGCTCTGATGCGGGCGTGCGTTGATGCGCCCGCATCAGAGCTCCGCGGCCGGAAAGATCACCCAGCCGATACTTAAGGGGGTCACGGAACGGCCGGTTTGTTACGTAGTGTGAACATAGCCTAAGACTAGAGATGGGCGAACTTACAGTAAACTTGAATTTGCGTGAACCTGACTGCTTGGCATTCGAATCCTGCAGTCTGGAGAAGATGAATGCAGCACTACGGCAGCCTGGTGGAGATAGATGCAGCCAAATCTCCATTGGTAGAAAGAGGTCATTAAGGTAACCTCACTCGCATCAATTGTTGGGCTTTTTCAGAGGTAATATGCTACAAATCCTGAGGTCCCAAGACAAAGGCTATGCTATCGGACTGGCCACAGTGTCTCAAGGACATTTATATTATTGGTACACTACTAAACTTAAGAATTACCAGAATTTATTTTGAACTGTAAATACAAACATCTCTTTACAGATAAATTACACCCAAAAAAAGACAAAGCTGAGATTTTATAAACAAAAGGCAAAGTGGTAAAAAGAAAAGAATACATATAATTTACAAGTAGGAAGCCTAAAAACACAAAGTATGCCATGATCCGATATGTAACTCTTGGTTGTGATTTCGGTTGCACAAACAATAGAAGGCAACTGTACAAAGATAGGAAGAGCAGTCTATTAAACAGGTTGTTCAGGATTAGAAAAACAAGGCTGCTTTCTTCCAGAACCAGTACTACATCGGGTCCTGTGTGATAGTGCTACTATTCCCTATTCTCTTCAATAGAGATGCACTACAGTATCAGGACAAATGAGAAAGAAAGCACTATCATTTTCTAATCCAGTACAGCTGCTTTAATGGTTTGCACTGGACACAAGCACTGGACGAACATGATCAGGGCTTATAGGTAGTGTTGTCTTATAGGACATCTCCCCCTTGAAGAACAAAAAATGTCTTGCAAACATAAGTTCCCAAGCCTAACAGGAAACATGGGCGACTGTCGATATTTCCCCATTCTAGCTTCCGCAGGAGTATTACCCAGCTTTCCAAAGCCTTGAATGCAAAATCTGCCTTGTTGTGCATTAACAATTAAGAATTTATTATATAACTAGGGGTATTTTTTATTCAGGGTCATATGAAAGCTGGGTACAAGCTGTAGTAGCAGTCTAGTTAGTCAGTACCCTGCTTCTCCATTAAACATTGATATCTTAGACAGAGCCCCGTTGGATTTTTAGCAATCTGAGGATGACTCATGGATCTATGATTACTAGTGATTTTTGCATAACTGATAGGAGGAGATGTTCTTCATGAAGTACATGGCACATCTACCTATACTTTTATAATTACCTATATTGACATGAAGGCCTTTAATGGTCCTATGAACTACCACAGCAAGCATGGCATTGCCCCTGGCATATTAAAGGTTAACAGGCACAAGACATCAACCCATTCTGCACAGGAGGGCAGAGCAAGCAGACACATCTGCATGGATACAGATTTTTGGCTCAAGGGGATATTTCACTGATGCATAAATTATAAGGAATTCCCGTTTGTAGTTACAGCCTCATATAGACTGATCATGTGAGTGAATACAGGTGGAGAACATGCCTGCACTGACACACATAGAATATGAAGACATATTCCTTTAGGGCCTAAGAACAGCGAGATAAGAGAACTGTGCAGATAAAATTCAACCTCTAATATAGGAGGAAGCACTAATTCAGAGCTAATTCTCACTCCCCCCTCCCCCCCCCCCCCCTATTACTGCCATGTAATGATCAGCAGGTCGAACATCCTCTGGTATCACTTCTCTGTTCACTAAAATTCCCTAACTTCCAGCAAAGCTTACGTGGCAAGGTGTCAGGTGTTTGGGAGGTAGAAGAATGAGACAGAATATTTATACATTATCCCTCTATATGAAATGCTAATCCTAGGCTTAGATCCATGCATTGAGGCCACTGTTTGAGAGCCGACAAGCCGAGACTGCTGAGAAACTAGAAAGCAGTAGCAGCACAATCCCGAGACCTTACATCTTCCCGACATTGATTTGTGAAGGCCACATGTGATAAAGTGACCCTAGTGTACCCCAAGTTATAGACAGGAGAGGGCAACGCAGTCACATATCAGTTCCTCAGTGCAGCCAGTCTGAAAGAAATAAGGACAATAGTAAGAGGGCATACAGGAAACAATACAGTGAAACCTATTATAACAGCAGTCACAACGTATGTCCACAGGGATAAGCAAATTCATATATCGAGTATCAGTATAGGGAGATTAGGGAAACACTAAGGTAATGATGACATAAAACGTGCTAAGAAGCCATCTCATAAGGGCTAGTTCACACTGAGTAAAAGCGGCGGAATCTCAAACCGAGCCAGTGCTGCGGGCTCCGTTTGAAATTTGGTCTGTGACACTGTTTCAATGCAAAGCCTTCATTCTCCACCCAAAAAATTGACATGTCAATTTTTTGGGCGGAGAGGCGCGAGGCATCGCACTGAATGAACGTGACAGGCTGAATTTTAATTGGGTCTGCGGAGCAGGTTCCGCTTGACATTCTGCCGCTACTACACAGTGTAAACGGGCGCTTAGTTTTATGGGTTTCAAAATGTTAAACAAAAAGCTCTGAGAAGTTATGTCTTCATCCAATTTGCACTGTCTATAAGCTAGACTCCTACAGGAGTATAAGCATATCAGCCAGCTGGGGAGGGAATCCTACCTCTAATTTGTCAGGTCATATAGCTGTATCTGTACACAAGCTTTAGCATCACCAATCATTGCATAAGCTATTTATACAAATAGCCTATGCAATAAGAACCAGATAAAAAAAAAATTATTATTTTGTTTTTGGCAAAATCGATTGTCCACATCTGCTGTCCATGGAAATTACAGCTCTTAGGGCATGTTCACACTGAGTAATTGTGTCGGAATCCCGCCTGCCTAAGCGTCAAACAGCCCTCCCATAGAGTCTCCGTTTGACGCCGAGGCAGGCGGGATTCAGCCGCATTTACTCAGTGTGAACTGGCCCTTATGGTTTATTCACTTTCTAGGCATGGCCAACCAGTACTGCTATGAGGAGTCACAGTCAAAGTTATTGGGCCGTAAACTGGCTATGTGTAATTGGTGCCTCGATCTTACCTGCGTGAAAGCTGGTCTTCCGGTGTACGGGTGGAACTCTCGCCAACTGATGACGCTCCTTGGGGAAGCTGGTTGAGCTGGTCCATTACTTCCAGCCCATTTTCCTCTGCAATTTGCATGATCAAGCTATCCACCTGTTCTTGCGGAGTGGTCAGGGTCATAGCTGATCCCATAGAGTCCTCCATTACCTGTGAAGAATAAAGAGTTAGAGTCATTCATGAAACATAAAATAATTCATAAGTAAACCAAAGCAAAGAGGTTCATGTGCACAAAGCATGCTAAGCTTTAATCTGCATCTGCAGTCTCTGCAGATTTTCATGCTTTCTTTGACCACAGGACTCGGGCCTTTGATTTTAGATAGCTTTTTCCTGTTTTGATAATGAGTCATTCATTGCTCTACACTTCAAAGGGATGGTGGATTTACTGTGTGTGAGCTGTATAGATGTAAAAGCAGTAACAGTTCTTTCAAAATTAGCAGGAGGTATAAAGAGCAAGTTTCTGTGGTGGAATGTTAGCAAAGAGCGTAACATGACTGCCACCCAGTGGACACAAGTACAACAGCACAATAAAAGAGTGAGGATTGAAAGTGAATCTGTCACATGTACTCTATGTTCCAAACTGCTAACACTGTTAGATAGTTGTTAGGTGAAGGAGACACACAGTCCCTGACAGAAGTTCTGTCTCTTATCCATGTTGTGGAAACCAAAGCTTATAACATGACTTCATCCATTGGTTTTAGAAATCACTCCTACGAAAGCAGATACCCTCCCAAATGAGTTTTTTTTTACAAAAATAAATTTGCTTCACTGCTGAAATATTGATCATTTAAAGGAAAAATCTGGCCAAAAGTATTTTTAATATGTTATTTCTTATGGAAAATTAGACAAATTCCTAATGTACATTAAAGGGGTAGTGCAGCGCTAAGCAATTATTTACAAAATAACACACATTACAAAGTTATACAACTTTGTAATGTAAGTTATGTATGTGAATGGCCCCCTTCCCAGTGTTCCCCCCACCCACGCTAAACCCGGAAGTGTGGTGCATTATACTCACCTGATTTGTGTCGACCCCCGGCCACCATCTTGTGACAATGATGTAATCATCCCTGATGCCGGCCCCCCTCTGCCGCGTCATCAGCAGCTCAGCCACGATTGGCTGAGCATAACAAAGCTCAGCCAATCGCAGCTGAGCAGCTGATGACGTGGCAGAGGGGGGCCAGCATGAGGGACGCGTCATCAGCTGCTCAGCCGCGATTGGCTTAGTTATGCTCAGCCAATCGCGGCTGAGCAGCTAATGACGCGGCAGAGGGGGGCCGGCATGAAAGAGCTGGTGCGGTCCGGCCAGCCTCCCAAAGATGACATCATTGTCCCCAAGATGTCGGCCGGGGTCAACAAGAATCAGGTATGTATAGTGCACTACACTTAGGGGGGTGGGGGGGATATGGGAAAGGGGGCCATTCACTAACATAACATACCTTACAAAGTTGTATAACTTTGTAATGTGTGTTATTTACTGAATAATTTTCTAACACCGCACTACCCCTTTAATTATGGGAAATGCTGAAATGCTCATATACTAATATTTTCTTTAATTTAGTAGATCAGGGAGACTTCAATTTCTCTAAAAAAAAAAAAAACAAAAAAAAAAACATGACGTCACGAACCGGGGTGTAATTCCTATGGAGTGGCCAGCAGAAGTCTATGGGAGATGTAATGTGTAATGTAATGTAATCTACACTTTATTGATAGACTATGTTTATGGGATAATTTGGGGAGCAAGGACATTTGCTCCCCAAATGGAAGGCACCGAGCAGGGAGGGAGAGAGGTGCCGTTGCATCTAACTAACTCCCCCCTCCCTGCTCGGTGCAGTAGGACAGATAGGCACTACTACTACTCCCATCATCTGCTTATAGTATTGGACTGCCAGAGCACTGCTGCCCCCGCGTCCTGCCGATTCGCTCCCGGATGTCACCCCCAGCAGCTCTCCTCATCCAGGAGCGAATCAGCAGGACGCGGGGGCGGCAGTGCTCTGGCAGTCCGATACCGGCAATGGAAGAAAGTTCTGTCACCCACAGAAAGTAATGTGAAAATCAAACAAATAATTCTCTTCAAATACAAAGCTTTGTCTCATAACATTGGTGAATGAAGGTGTGCTGCTTTTAGAGACATATTTAATATTCTGTGTGACTTCCATGAGCTTGAAGGACGGCATCCATGCGTTTCCACAGTGATTCATACAATTTATTGATGAAGACATCATAAATAGCAGAGAATGCAGTCTTCCATGCCTCCCAGAGTTCAAGATTCTTTGGTTTTGTCTTCCAAGCTTCTTCTTTCATCCTACCCTAAACCTGCTCAGTGATATTCATGTCTGGTGACCGGGCTGCACAGTCCTGGAGCCCCTTCATCTTCTTTGTCTTGAGGAACTTTGATGTAGAGATGGATGTATGAGATGGAGCACCATCCTGCTGCAAAATCTGACCCCTTTTATGATTGGGAATGTAAGAGGTAGCTAATACTTCTTGATATTTTACTCTATTGATATTGCTTCCACCTTGCAAATGTTTCGCCCACCCTATACTGAATGTAACCCCAGACCATGATCTTTCCACCATCAAATGTAACTATTTTCTGGGTATATCTTTTATCCATATGGGCTCCAGTAGGGCTCCTGCAGTATTTGTAGTGGCTGTGGTGTAATTCAAATGAAGATTCATCTGAGAAATCTACCTTCTGCCACTTTTTCAGCATCCATCCATTTAGCAGGCTGTTGGGCCTTGGCCAATGCCACACAGTTTTTACTTGCCTTTTGTTTAGCGCTGGTTTCTGGGCACTGGTCCATGGAAGCCATTTCCAGACAGGATCCTACAAATTGTGACCAGGCCTGTTGGAGCTCTGCTGCAGTGGAAGAGGGGCTGGCTTTTGATTTTAGAACCAACAAATGTTCCTCCTGAGCAGTTGTCTTGTGGGGTCTGATGGACCTGGACTTGTCAAAACATCTCCAGTCTCTTCAAATCTTTTTTTAATTCTTTGTACTTTACGCAGAGACACATTTAAGGTGGCAGCCACTTCTGCAGTGGATCTGGTTTTCAGCCTCTTGATAATCAAGGCTTTGGAGTTGCAAGTGAAGGTCTGGGGTGCTGGAGTTCTTTTTATACACAACCACTAATTAACCGATCAATACGTGAGCACAGGTGAGGCTGTAAACTAGGATTGGCTGCATTATATGACAAGGCGACAAAACTTTGTCTTGCAAAAAATCTGACCTTTTTGTGTTCATTAAATGATCAATATTTCAGTGAAGCGAATTTATTTTTGTTAAAAAAAAATACTAATTTGTGAGGGTTTCAGCTTTCATAGGAGCCATTTCTATAGCCAATGGATGAATTTTAAGTCAGGTTATAAGCTTTGGTTTCCACAACATGGACTTCCATCAGGGACTGTATATATCATATATTTTATAGATCTGTAAGTACCAGAATGTAGAAAAATGCTTTTATTCCCCAGGAAAAAGTGTCAGAAGGGCTTTCCCAAGCTCCCGATTGTCTGTTGGCTGTAACATTCCTATCCTCTTATCCTTTGCTCTACTTGAAGCTCAGCTTGCTGTCAATAAAGCAGGTTGAGGTATGGGAGGGGTAGTTACGAGGTATTCCATCTTAAAGAATGTCAGTGTATTGGGAAAGCCTCTCTGACACTTTTTACTGGAGAATAAAAGCAATTTTCTATGTTGTGAAAGCAAAGATGGATACATAAAAGGTACTGTGTGTCAGCAGTTTGGAACGTGTATTGCATATGACTGATTCACGTTAAAAGGGGTTGTCCCAAGTAAACTGCTAATTTACCATTTGGCCAGAGCTACAGGGAACATAATAGTCATGTATACTTACCCATCCTGCTCCGCCACAGCTGCTGGTTCCCATGCCACCGGTATCCGCCAATGTCCTCTTCTTCACAACTTCTGCTTATGTGCCGTGCGGACAGGAAGTGACCCCTCAGCATAGACAGTATTCTGTCTGTGTGTTCTGACACCTTTCTCCCAAAGCCAGAATTAACTATAGCTCTACCATGGAATTAGACCAGATGGGCTAGCTTTTGCCAATCAGCACCCATGGTCCTGTCACTTCCAGACCACTTTTAATTACTAACTACTGCCTACCAGAAACACCCCACAAGACCTGGGAGATGCTTAGACCCAGTTGTCTGGCCATCACAATTGTCTCTTACTCCTGGAACTGTTCACTTGCTGCCTAATATACCCTACTACTTGACAGGTGCCACTGTCATGTTATGCACTTCACCGCTCAGTGGTTTTAATGTTAAGGCTGCTGAGTGGTCTCTTTGAATCTGTTCTCATTTTCAGGTTTTTCATTGCAACTATTGACTACAAAGCCAGGAACAGATCAAACATTTTTTTAGTTAGTAATTCTAACTAAGAAGAAAGTAGCAGTAGCTCTTTAAACAAATTCACAGCTATCTTACAAGCATGGGCACCATAACTCACCGACGTGTGAACATCCAGATTCTGAACCTGTTGCTCAAATTTATCCATAACAGCCGATACCTTCTGCAAATCCATGGAGCCGAGGGCTTTGTCCAGAGCCTTTGTTACCTGAGCCATGTTCTTAGTTACCTGTGCACAAAAGGAAGTATTTTATTTTTAGATCCTGATAACATGTAAAATTGTTATCAAACAGTCTGCATTTATTTAGTAATAAAATAAGATACGTACCTGCATATGGAGGGAGGATGAACAGTTAAGTAAACGGCAGTCATCTTTTATGTACTGTTCTATGTAAAGACTATCCATAAAATACAGAACATGAGTACTCAAAGGATAAACTAACACAAGATAGTTTAAAGAGGATGTACCATCAGGTACATCCTCTTTAATCTGACCCACTGATAGATCGGCGCTGTCACGGAGAAGCCAATGCCGCGGTCCGTTTTTTGAACCACGGCCCGGTTCCTGTGTACGGCGCTGTGCTATGCACGGGTCCCGGGCCGGTGCTGAAACACAGGAGGGGGGGGGGGGGGTCGGCCTGCCCCCAGTGGGAGGGAATTCCCTCCCCTCTATGACGCGGCTTCCCCGTGACAGCACCGATCTATCAGTGGGTCAGATTAAATGATGGTACATCCTCTTTAAAGGGGCTGGCCACTTTATATTAAAATAGTTAAGTGTACAGTATTAGTAACTGTACTTACTGTATATACTGACAGCAGCACCCTGTGTACCTCATAGAGCTAAATAATACTCCCCTCCTTCATTCTGAGGTGCCCAGCTCTTTGACCACCATAAGCATATACAGGCGACGTAATTTATGTATGTTTGATATGTACTAGTATAAAACTGATCTGTATGTTCTTTCTGCTCTAAAATAGCTTTATTACATTGGTGGACAGTGTCACCTAGGTGGGGCTTCACAGCAGCTGGGCCCTCTCTCTCCTGGGGAAGAGGAGGCCCAGCTGCTGTGAAGCCCTGCCTAGGTGACACTGTCTACCGAACACAGAGTAAGGGGGTGACAGTATCACTTTAATTGTCTGTACACATTTAATTGTCTGTACACATAACACTTAGAGCCTACACTGGAGGTATCTCAAGAGATCGTCCCAACACTGATCTTAATCTGATGAATACCATCCCGACAGAAGCCAAAAGAGTGTCCCTTCGGCCTCCATTAGGCTGGTATTCTTAAGGAGAATGAAAATCACTCTCTTCTCAGCCAGGTGTCTATGTAGTCGTACACTGTTCATTACAGAGCAGCCATGAGAAATGGCTTTCCTCCCTACGTGGTTCGTAGGGAAGTGCATACTGTGGATGACTTTGGATCCCACAGTACCAATCTGCAGGAAAAGTAAGATAAGAATACATTTGTCAGCTGCACCGATTCTGCCCTCAAGCAGTGAATAAAGCTAATTATATATCACAGAAGAACAGGATGTGCTGACAGATGAGTACATGTTTTGTTTACTTCTAAATTACATCCCAAACTGTTTTAAACATTTTCTGGAATACCCCTTTAATAAATAATCTGTGCTGACCTTTGATGTCCCCATTCCTCTAACCCAGTGATTATCAACCTTTTTTGAGCCGCCGGCACACTTTTTATACTTAAAAAATCCCGGGGCACACCACCAACCAAAATGGCACAAAATGACACTAAAACAGTACATATTATACATACAGTTAATAATATAGATTCTAAATGTATTTATACTAACTCAGTGTGAAACCTGGGCCTGTTTTCTACTCCCCCCTGTGCTTCTCTCCACCATACTTCTCCCCCCTGCTTCTCTCCTGTGCTTCTCTCCCCCATGCTTCTGTCCACCATACTTTTCCCCCCCTGCTTCTCTCCTCCGTGCTTCTCTCCTCCGTGCTTCTCTCCTCCGTGCTTCTCTCCTCCGTGCTTCTCTCCTCCGTGCTTCTCCCCCATTCCCAGGTTTCTCTCCCCCATTGTTTTCTCCTGTTTTACAGGGGCACCATAGTTTGCGGAACTTTCTCTGCGGCACACCCATGTGTCGCGGCACACTAGTGTGCCACGGCACACTGGTTGAAAATCACTGCTCTAACCAACCATGTTTGGACTACTACCCTGGATAGGGATAATTCTGGGGGTAACCTTTAAGAATGTATATCCATGGCCTGTGGTTTGTAGTGACGATAGCTGAGGGTCAGAACACTTACCCCCTTCATTGTAACTGCTGTTTGTACTTTGGAGGCGACAGCGTCCACCCTTGAAGCCATCCGCAGCCAATTCAGACCCTCATTCTTTTTCCTGATGGCATTTTCGGCATACACACGGGCAACTTCCACATTTTTCTGCTGCAGGGCCTGCATGGGAAATAAAGGCAATGCTGTAAACTAGCTCCAGCAAATATACTAAATACTAACCATTCATACGTGACCTGCTGGAAGAAAAGGAAACAAAACCATTGAAGACGAGATGCACTCCACTGGGAGAATCAATCTTTTCTAACATATGGGACACTGTTACACCGAATTAATGGTCCCATGATCCCCTAATAAGGGGCAGCGGAGACAACAAGACTCAAAAACTGGAGGGGAGGGGTGTTGTCTGACAGAAAAAAATATTTCCTGTGTATTGAGATGGGACCTGGATGGGAAATTAGAAAAAACCTGGTGAGCATTAGAACAGCAGTGGCAGCAAAGAGGTGTGGAGAGTAAAGCTTTTTTTTTTTTCCTCCTAAAGTCAATCTGCCCCTTATTAAAAAATATGTTTCCAGCCAGACCACCCCTTCAAAGTTATTACTTTAGGAGGACAATGTCAGGTCAGTGAGGCTCTGACTCTTTGCACTTCTATTAATAGTTCACCGCTCTGTACAGTTTGTGGTGACTGTATCTGATAAAGCAGATTAATCCTATTCACAAGGCTGTATCTGTGCTCTTGTCTTGACCAGCAGCACTATGGTGACATTAGCACTGCTGGCCTATGCATGCATGTCCCCAATGCTGCTACCGAAACCACCCACAGTGGCCTCGAGGCTTTCAGCCCAACATCTCTCTTGGCAAGGACCTGCTATCATCCCCAGTCTAGAGTCGTTTTTCACATCACAGGACAAAGAAAGAACAGAGGATGAAGGTATGTCTCTTACCTTCATCCTCTATGCAGTTCCTGTGCAGTTTGTAGTTTAATCCTGTGTCCAGTAAGGCCATTTGGAGCACTGGAGGCAGGGCTACCACCCTCAGAGCACTGATCCAGCCTGTCCACTCCACTAACAATCATTGAAAAGGGCCGACCGGGTCAGTAGCCCTGCCTCCAGTGCTCCAAATGGCCTTACTGGACACAGGATTACACTACAAACTGCACAGTAAGGGTGCTCTCTGACCACTTCTGTGTCTTCAGGCTGCCACCCGCCTCCTCCAATCCCAGGAAGCCGATGCTTTGTAGAGGCAGCCGACTATTCCACTGCACCACCAATGACAGGCATTTCTAATGTTGAACAGGTAAAATAGTTGGCAACAGAGATCACCCTGTGACTATTATTAGACGAAGTGCACATATGCTGATAGCAGTCAGGAACCACTGGGTATAGAGGGAGTTTCAGTCCTGAGCCCTCTCCATATCTCCCTTAGCGACATCATGATGGGTATACCCCGTTGTGGGGCATTAAGAAGTTAATTTGAAACTGTCAGCTATTAAATATGTCCCAAACTGCTTACATGGCTACAAAGCTATGTAAATAGGGAGAATATTACACCTTCATTTTTGTTCAAGGCTGCAATCTCCTAATAAAATGCTTCTTGTTGCTGCTTTGAAATGTCATAGGGGCGTAGCCATGACTTCAGATCGATAATAAAAAGCTTTTTTTTAAAAAAAAAAAAAAAAATACAGACAGGTAGGTTGTCTCTCTTGTCGCAAGTGAGGTGCGGAAGCTCCTGGAAGCACTATAGTGCAATACAGTGCATTACAAGGCAGTCTACGGCACTTCTGGGAGTTCCTGTAGCTCGCTCACGTCAGGGGAGACAGTGTATCCTGCTGCGCCAACAAAGTAATAGGTAATTCTATAAAAGGCATATTCTTAATATCAGTATCTAGGAAAGCTGGATCAATATGACCATTTCCATTGGAGAGCTGTCACTCAGGTTAACATATTCTTGTATGGTGAATATTTATGGTTATAAAGAGATCAGGCTACACAGAATGTGTACCCACTTGGAACAACATCAATAAATGCACCTCAAAGTAAAACCTACAGCCATGTTCCTCAATAATCTGGTCAGTAAAAGGCAGTGTTCCATTATACTGTACAGTAATGTAATATCTCCATATCAACAGTATTACCTTTTTCACTTTGGCATTTTCTGTATTGGAATCCTTTTCTGCCTTCTTTGCCAGCTTCTCCAGCTGCTTGGCTGTAAACTAAAACCAATCAGAATACAACAAATGAAGCCACAATCAGGGCAGATTAGGGTACCATGGGCTCCCGGGCTGTTCAGAAATTGGGGGCCTCCTGTTAAACCATGTCCCCTCTAGCCCTGCCTCCACCCCACTAACCACACCCCCTCTAGCCCTGCCTCCACCCCACCAACCACTCCCCCTCTACCTTTGCCTGTACCCCACTAACTATGCCCACTCTAGCCCTGCCTCCACCCGACTAACTACGCCCACTCTACCCCTGCCTCCACCCCACTATCCACGCCCACTCTAGCCCTGCCTTGACCCCAGTAATCATGCCCCCCTCTAGCCCTGCTTCCCCACCACTAGCCACACACCTCTAGCCCTGCCTCCACCCCACTAACCACACACCCTCTAGCCCTGCCTCCACCCCACTAACCATGCCCCCTCTAGCTTAGCCTCGACCCCACTAACCACCCCCCTCTAGCCCTGCCTTCACCCCACTAACCATGCCCCCTCTAACTTAGCCTTGACCCCACTAACCATGCCCTCTCTAGCTTTGCCTTGACCCCACTAACCACACACCCTCTAGCCCTGCCTCCACCCCACTAACCATGCCCCCTCTAGCTTAGCCTCGACCCCACTAACCACCCCCCTCTAGCCCTGCCTTCACCCCACTAACCATGCCCCCTCTAACTTAGCCTTGACCCCACTAACCATGCCCTCTCTAGCTTTGCCTTGACCCCACTAACCATGCCCCCTCTAGCTTTGCCTCGACCCCACTAACCACGCCCCCTCTAGCTTTGCCTCGACCCCACTAACCACGCCCCCTCTAGCTTTGCCTCGACCCCACTAACCACGCCCCCTCTAGCCCTGCCTCCACCCCACTAACCATTCCCCCTCTAGCCCTGCCTCCACTCACCACTCTCCCTCTAGCCCTGCCTCAACCCCCCTAACCATGCCACCTCTAGCCCTGCCTCCACCTCACTAACCATGCGCCCTCTAGCTTTGCCTTGACCCCACTAACCATGCCCCCTTTAACTCTGCCTCCACACCACTAACCACGCCCCTCTAGCCCTGCCTCCACCCACTAACCACGCCCCTCCCCACGAATGTAGACGTCTTCTCAGCAATAAATATGCTTTAGCATTAAATATAGTAATTACCTAATTATTTAAGACATGATCATTAAAGTCCCAACCGGATATGGTTTTAAACGTAGATAATGCAGTGTTATCTGCAGGCAGCATGTTATAGAGTACAAATGGTTATATAACATGTCCTCAGGCTATGTGAACTATAAATGCTGCACAGAGATTTTCTGTGTCCATTTATCATATAAATTATCAGAGAAAAGCCCAATACAGCATCTATAGGTCACATAGCCTGAGGACATGGTATATAGCCCCCTCAGGCTACATGACCTATAAATGATGAATAGGACTGGGCTTTGCTGTGGCCATGTTTTCTGTTTGTCTCCTCACTCACAATTTGCTTATAGCCACTCACAGAGTCACAGTCAGTAATGCACACAGCTGGACAGGAACGCTGTTGCCTTCTCCTCCACCGAGCACTAGTTGGCGCCTTTGGCCTGCGTCAATCACGCACTATTCAGCACCATGCCAGCCCCACCTCCATGCTTTGTGAGGCGGGGCCTATTGATTCCCAGGCCAGTGTCTGCGTCTCACAGGGAATCTTACTTCAGCAGAGGTGTGTGCAGCTGTGTTATATTGGGGCAATCTCACTAAACCCCCCTGGACCTCAAGGCTGCAAGCGGCAGCCCAGATTTTCCTCATTATAATCTGCCTATGGGAACAATATAATGAGATGAGCAAGAACAAGAGAGTGTTCAATGCCAAATATACTCACCTTTAACTGGAATAAAGTGTCTGTAAGAGAAAAGAAAGAGGACTGATTAATGACAATGATGCAAGAAGCATTAAAGTGATTGTACCATCAGGTACATCGCTTTAAGATTTTTACATTTTACATGAAACCCCCTCCCCTCTGCGATGCGGCTCCATTAGAAGCAAAGCCATGTCACTGAGGGGAGATCGTCACACTGGGGGCTGGCGGGCCCGCCTCCAGTCCCTCATGCCCGACCGTTGCTAGGGAATACACAGCGCTGTGCGTGGGAACCGTCCCGCTGTTCAAAAAAAAAAAAAAAAAAAAAAAGGATCTCTGCACCAATGGTACATTCGCTTTACCATGTTAGAAAAAGTGCATAGGTAATGGAGGCATGGTCAGCAAGAGATTTCAGGCCTAAGGGTACTATTACACGGGCCATACTAATCATGTAAGAGCGGAACACAGTGGAAAACCTGTCAATATGCTGAGGGTATTACTGCCATGGCCATGTATTCTCTATTCAGTTAGATTGGTGGAGCATAGGGCCTTGCACACCTCATGCCCAGGAGCTGAATTAGGGCAGTAGCCAAGCATGTGCACTGCCACTTCATTTGAAGGCTGAATTACCCATCTAACCATTATGTAATTATAAAACACTCTACAACTTCCTAATATACATTGGGGTAGATAGGTATTGCAACTGGTGCAAAGGGGGAGTTACACAGTTTTCATCTAACCAGATCACTGCTTTTATTTCCCCAAAGAACAGCTGTAAATGAGAAATTAAATCAAATACTCATCCACTTTAACATGGGCACCAGTCCTGATTCTATCTTAATAACAGACAATTTTCTCTAAGCTGAATACATGTAGCACTAACTTAAAACTTAGGTTGTAGTTTATTCTGATCAATCCTCGGGGTGTGCTCCACCTTCAGCGGCCATCACTGAAGCAGTCACAAGACCCAGGAATGACAGCATGATGAGGTCACCACCGGGAAGGAATTGCAAAACTAGGCTTTCTACCTGTCACACCTGTATGAGTAGGGGAGAGGTGGTGGAGATAACACAGCATTCAGGAGCCGGTAAATCTTATCTAATGTCTCCACAGATACCATCAAATATTCTGATACATATGTATCAAAGGGACCTGTCTGCAAGGCTCCTACTCCACTGGATTGCTTTGTATACAAGGTATGATGTGCCCATTTTTCCCTGTGGTGAAGTCAATGGGCAACCATTTAAGCCATAGTTGTACTGAGCCCTTGAAAATAAGAGCTGCATTTTGATGGGTGGGGGTGGGGGGGGCGCTAGACCCGGAAGTGTGGTGCATTATACTCACCGCATCTCGTGTCGTCCACGGTCTCCGATCGTCAGCAGTGGCGTCTTCTTCGGGAGGCCGGCGGATCTTCCCGAGTGCCGGCCACCCTCTGCAGCGTCATCCGAAGCTCAGCCGCGATTGGCTGAGCATAACTGTGCTCAGCCAATCGCGGCTGAGCGGCTGATGACACGGCCACGTCATCAGCTGCTCAGCCGCGATTGGCTGAGCACAGTTATGCTCAGCCAATCGCGGCTGAGCTTCGGATGACGCTGCAGAGGGCAGCCGGCACTCGGGAAGATCCGCTGGCCTCCTGAAGAAGACGTCACTGCTGACGATCGGAGACCGTGGTCGGCACGTGACAGGTAATGTATAGCGCACCACACTTCCGGGTACACGGGTGGGGGTGGTGGGACACGGGGAAGGGGGCCATTCACAGACATAACATACATTACAAAGTTGCATAACTTTGTAATGTGTGTTATTCTGTGAATATTTTTTTATCGCCGGACAACCCCTTTAAAACCATATTCTACATGTTTCCCCATAGGAAATAATGTTCATTCTTTTTCTTCATGCTTTTAGCATGTCCCATGGGTGGGTCCAACACAATACAGAACAATATTTCTGTGACTCAGCATTCTTCAAATTATTATAGAGACATAGAAGATTGTCGGCAGAAGAAGAAGACCACCTCTGGGTCCATAGGGAAATGTCTGGGCACATGCAGCTCCCAAATGTGAGAACAGTTGATCCCATGGAATGAGAGAGGTTGCACCCATGTCACTCAATGGCTTCTATATAAGAACGAGGCTGAAGTTGGTTTCTTATTCGGCCAGTTTCTTATTCGGGGCTGAAGTTGGTTTCTTATTCGGCAGTTTCTTATTCAGAGGATTTTTCTTTTTCCTGTTTTAGCTATTATTCTTACAGAAAATGTATAATATTCATACCCTACCGTAAGTGAGGGGCCCTGAGAGGACTGGTGATAAAAATGGCAAAAAAGACCCCACGGTTGGCATAAAAATGGGCATGAAAGTAAAACCACAAAATTATTATTTAAAAATAAAATTGACTTTGGGCCACTGATCTCACACTGATAATACACAGATAGGGATCCCCCGCATCACATCCAACAGAGTCCAGCCTGGCCCAAAGTGGTTCTGGGTATAAAAACTGGCATCAAAGTGGGCAGATTGGAATTTTTTCCTGATTTGAATAAGTAACAGGTGTTTTCAAAGGGTTAAATGAGTTTGGGCCACTGATCTCACACTGATAATACACAGAGAGGGATCCCCCGCATCACATCCAACAGAGTCCAGCCTGGCCCAAAGTGGTTCTGGGTATAAAAACTGGCATCAAAGTGGGCACATAGCCATTTTTCATGATTTGAATAAGTAACAGCTATTTTCAAAGGGTTAAATGAGTTTGGGCCACTGATCTCACACTGATAATACACAGAGAGGGATGCCCCACATCACATCAAAGAGAGTCCAGCCTGGCCCAAAGTGGTTCTGGGTATAAAAACTGGCATCAAAGTGGGCACATAGCCATTTTTCCTAATTTGAATAAGTAACAGCTGTTTTCAAAGGGTTAAATGAGTTTGGGCCACGGATCTCACATTGATATTACACAGAGAGGGATGCCCCGCATCACATCCAAAAGAATCCAGCCTGGCCCAAAGTGGTTCTGGGTATAAAAACTGGCATCAAAGTGGACAGATTGGCATTTTTTCCTAATTTGAATAAGTAACAGCTGTTTTCAAAGGGTTAAATGAGTTTGGGCCACGGATCTCACATTGATATTACACAGAGAGGGATGCCCCGCATCACATCCAAGAGAGTCCAGCCTGGCCCAAAGTGGTTCTGGGTATAAAAACTGGCATCAAAGTGGGCAGATAGGCATTTTTGTCCTATTTTGAATATGTAACAGGTGTTTTCAAAGGGTTAAATGAGTTTGGGGAACTAATCTCACACTGATAATACACAGAGAGGGATGCCCCGCATCATACCCAAGAGAGTCCAGCCTGGCCCAAAGTGGTTCTGGGTATAAAAACTGGCATCAAAGTGGGCACATAGGCATTTTTCCTAATGAATAAGTAACAGCTATTTTCAAAGGGTTAAATGAGTTTGGGCCACTGATCTCACACTGATAATACACAGAGAGGGATGCCCCGCATCACACTGATAATACACAGAGAGGGATGCCCTGTGGGTCCTTACCAGACTTTGGAGCAAATGCCAAACTTTACTGAAACGGTAATGAGGATTAAGGTAAAACACATACCTTTATCCATGGTGTTTTTGGTGCAATAAGGAGCTATCAGCAGTTTACATTAATCTAACTGGCTGACAGTTCCCCTTTAATAATGGTCATTATTTGCCCTTATTTTTACTTTGTTTAAACATAGCCTAAAGGGGTATTCCTGGAAAAATTGAAAAAAAAAAGAACCAAAATTAACCCTTAACTAAAGAACTTATATATTCCTTGTTGGCTTTACTCGGAGATTGCTGGTCCAGTCACATGATGCAACCTTTCTTACAGTGATGTCCTACTCCCTTTCATCTTCTTGGGTATGGTGACGTCAGCACTTGGGGGCAAAGCCATCTCTCGTACCCAGAATGGCCTTCCTACACGTGCGCAGTGCGATCATTAGTATTGCAGCATGCATCAGCTAATCCCACTGGGTACAGGGACATCAACGCTCCCGTAATCAGGTTCTGCTGGCTACAAGGGAAGTCTTACTGGCTACAAAGGGGTCCTATATGGCTAGAAGGGGACCCTGACATTGCAGGCAACACATAGGACAAATATATTTCAATGGCCCTGTTCACACATCTGTACAAGTGTTCAGGTCCACGGCCCGCGCTACAAAAAAAATAAAGGATAGATTATAGTGCGGACTTGCATTTGCGGCACGAATCATTGTCTTCTACATAGTGCTCCGTAAACTGCGTAGCACTGTTACTGCACATTCATAGTGCGGTCCACCATTACAGGTCCGTATTCACTGGCTGAACTATGGATGTGTGAATGAGGCCTAACATAGCCTAAAGCAGACCTGTCAGCAGAAAACATTGCTGCAGGTATTGTTATTATAGAAATGTATTCAGGGTTAGCCGAGAAATGTTTAATAAGAAGAGATGGGGCAGCTAATTCTGGGATCCTGTTATGCTGACAAATGCCTCCTGAGTACTTTAGCCCTGTTTGCTTAAAGGGGTAGTGCGGCGCTAAACATTTATTCACAAAATACCCAGAACCACTTTGGGCCAGGCTGGACTCTCTTGGATGTGATGCGGGGCCCCTATCTGTGTGTACGTAGTGTGAGATCAGTGGCCCAAAGTCATTTATCCCTTTGAAAACAGCTGTTACTTATTCAAATTAGGAAAAAATGCCAATCTGCCCACTTTGATGCCAGTTTTTATACCCAGAACCACTTTGGGCCAGGCTGGACTCTCTTGGATGTGATGCGGGGGATCCCTCTCTGTGTATTATCAGTGTGAGATCAGTGGCCCAAACTCATTTAACCCTTTGAAAATAGCTGTTACTTATTCAAATCATGAAAAATGGCTATGTGCCCACTTTGATGCCAGTTTTTATACCCAGAACCACTTTGGGCCAGGCTGGACTCTCTTGGGTATGATGCGGGGCATCCCTCTCTGTGTATTATCAGTGTGAGATCAGTGGCCCAAACTCATTTAACCCTTTGAAAACACCTGTTACTTATTCAAAATAGGACAAAAATGCCCATCTGCCCACTTTGATGCCAGTTTTTATACCCAGAACCACTTTGGGCCAGGCTGGACTCTCTTGGGTATGATGCGGGGCATCCCTATCTGTGTATTATCAGTGTGAGATCAGTGGCCCAAACTCATTTAACCCTTTGAAAACACCTGTTACTTATTCAAATTAGGAAAAAATGCCAATCTGCCCACTTTGATGCCAGTTTTTATACCCAGAACCACTTTGGGCCAGGCTGGACTCTCTTGGATGTGATGCGGGGGATCCCTCTCTGTGTATTATCAGTGTGAGATCCGTGGCCCAAACTCATTTAACCCTTTGAAAATAGCTGTTACTTATTCAAATCATGAAAAATGCCCATCTGCGCACTTTGATGCCAGTTTTTATACCCAGAACCACTTTGGGCCAGGCTGGACTCTCTTGGGTATGATGCGGGGCATCCCTATCTGTGTATTATCAGTGTGAGATCAGTGGCCCAAACTCATTTAACCCTTTGAAAACAGCTGTTACTTATTCAAATCAGGAAAAAATTCCAATCTGCCCACTTTGATGCCAGTTTTTATACCCAGAACCACTTTGGGCCAGGCTGGACTCTCTTGGATGTGATGCGGGGGATCCCTATCTGTGTATTATCAGTGTGAGATCAGTGGCCCAAAGTCAATTTTATTTTTAAATAATAATTTTGTGGTTTTACTTTCATGCCCATTTTTATGCCAACCGTGGGGTCTTTTTTGCCATTTTTGTCACCAGTCCTCTCAGGGCCCCTCACTTACGGTAGGGTATGAATATTATACATTTTCTGTAAGAATAATAGCTAAAACAGGAAAAAGAAAAATCCTCTGAATAAGAAACTGCCGAATAAGAAACCAACTTCAGCCCCGAATAAGAAACCAACTTCAGCCTCGTTATATAAGAAGGGGTTGTTAGTACTAAAACCACGGTTATGGGCAGCTGCCTTTCTGCACCTAGTGGCATCTATGGGGGATATACAGAGGCTTCTACTACGCCGAGCACAGTACTAATAAGCAGTGCGACCTAAGAGCCCTCAGGAGTCACAAACAGCCACACAACCCACGTCTCCTCCTCTCCGGTACTCACCGTCCATCCTGGGATCTCTTCTCTCTACCGAGCACAGCAAACAACACTTCCGGGTTCCGTCACCTGCCGTCCCTCCCGACTCTCGCGATAGTATGACGGCAGACCGAAAGGAGCGGAGGCAAGCCTAGTCACTAGAGTCATGTGATCGTCACTGACTCACATGTACACATGACCATGGTGTACACGTGATCTCACCTGACAATCTCAGCGTGCACTTTCCTACTTTGAACCACTAGAGGGCGCACGCCTCTTCTTTACACTGTAGTGCTCACAGGCCTCAGATCCCCGGACTTTCCTGCAGCCTGGTCCCGTCCCGTCTCCGGGTGAGTGGGATGGCTGACGCCGCCGCGGACCCCGACCCGGAGCTGGAACAAATCCGTCTGAAGAGTGTCAGGGAGGAGAAGTTTATCACTGTGCCCGAGAGGGACAGGGTGAGTACGGGCATGGGATCTATACACGCTGCCACACGTGAGGCGTCCTTCCTATAGTGTGTGTGCATATACATCTATATATATATATATATATATATATATATATATATATCTCCACACTTTTCAGTGTCCCTTATACAACACCCTTTGACTACCAGCTGAAGCAGTGTCCCAGTGCAATGAAGTAGAACCTGCCTCTCCACAGCTGTTGTCAGTGCATGATGGGAGTTGTAGTTTAGCACCAGGGATATATTTGGTGCCCTGGCCTCTGTATTATCTGGCCCTGGCCCTATATCCTGGCTGATTTGCTTTCTTTCCCGTTACATCCTCAGCTCGGGCAATGTCGGAGTGTAAAAGAATTTGAAAAGTTAAACCGAATCGGTGAAGGCACCTATGGCATTGTGTGTAAGTATACCTATACTACATGTGACCTGTAAATCTTCTGATGACTAGCATACACCGTTCTATAATCTGCCAGAACATGCAACCCCCCCCCCAAGTGCAGCAGGTATTGCCATTACGTTGTGACCCCTTATTCTGTGGTATGTCTTATCGCTCACATCACTATATTGCTTTTAGATCGCGCCAGAGACACAAGGAACAATGAAATTGTAGCACTGAAGAAAGTTAGGATGGACAAAGAAAAGGACGGTGAGTGATTTATTAGAACAGGGTAATGGGGGTATATCAGTAGAGAGCTTTCAGTAACTGAAAACCAGCTCACTTCTGTCCTGTGTTTACAAGTCAGGCTAGCAGCTTGCTGAGAGATCACTTTGCATGCTCTCTATGTGAGACTATAGACAGGTGAGGGAGAACAAGTTCGGAGGGAAGAGGCAGACAGAAAGACCGCATAGAGGGGGAATTTATCAGCTGCTGTTTTGCCCAAAAATTTTTGCCAGCTTGTGCCTAATATGCTAAGGAACAGCAAACAGAAATGTGCCAAACAAAGCTACATTTTAACATATGGAGAGCAATGTGTGTTAGATGTGTTTTGGGCTAGTGGCCCTTCATGTTTGTTCGTATGTAAGGGTTATGGCTTCCCACAGAGGGACGTAAGATCTAAATCAGCCATGAGCTGGTGTAGTTTTTTTGTTTCATTCTGTGCATCTCTCTACATAAATCCAGCATGATTGTGCACTGGCAGGGGTTTACTTAGGACCAGCATAACTACTGTTCCCTCAGTGGCTCCTCCATGACTGCAAAGTTACCTGATATTATGGGAACACTTTAGGGGACTCTATCAGCAGTTTAGAGCCATGAGCCTTAAGGTCCCCATACACCTTCAATAACTGACATCCCAAACAGTCGTTCGCCCATCGGTTATCTCTCCCATCCACCACCCGTCTCTCCCATACACAGGAACATAGGGCTCGGACGAGCATTCCTGTGTTCTACATGAGGAGGGGACAGGTAAGCCACACGGAGAGCACTCTTGCTGCGGCTTATCTATCTCGAAACAAAGGGGCCGGACAATAATTTTCCATCACACATGGCGCTTATCACCACCAACATCATCTGTTGGTTGATGGTTGGGAGAGCTCCATATTCCTTAGATTGATGCCCTAACCCTCCGCAAGCGGCAGGTATGGCTGACTGCAGTCTTAGATGTATAGGGACCTTTAGGTCTAAAGGGGTAATAATATTTATATATGATACTACTGATCACGCTCCTAAAAGAAAAAAAGCACAGCCATACTTGCTTGCAGGTAAAATCACAGCCGTCTCAGTGTGAGTTGATGGCACAGTTCACTAACCTTGAACCGCTGTGTTGATGTGTTAGTCTGCTGACCTCAGAAGTTAATCATAGTCCAGGAAGTTTGTTACCTGCATATGAAAGGGTCTGTGTAGCCGCTTAGTAGATAGATCCAGATGTTAGATGAATATTCATGAGAAGAGCGCCCCAGCCGTTAGCGTTAATCTCACTCACTAGTAAAGTCCTGGTGTAGGATTCAGAGTTCAGCTACGGAAGCCTGGAAGAAGCAAGATTCCTTCCACACGTTTCGAGGAGTAGCACTCCTCTTTGTCAAGAAGGTCTTGTTGACAAAGAGGAGCGCAACTCCTCAAAACGAGTGGAATCATATTGGCAGTGCATATCATGGTGTACGCACTCCAACAGAAGTGTGTGATATTACCTGGTGTTTTGGTCTTTTATTGTCTACCCTAAAGTACCCTAGTGTACTTTAAAGAGAACCAATCACCTAAAATTCACTATCCCTATTATCAAAGGTCCTCTCTCCCTAAGTCTATCTATGAAGATACAGACTGCCTTTGCAGTCTGTATCTTATTCTTTACCTAATTCTTCCTCTTCTGTGAAGTAATGCCGGGCGCCGCCATCTTGATGACGTCACGCTGGAACGCACCACTGGAACGCAATTGACGTCATCAAGATGGCGGCGGCCAGCATTAATGCACCGGAACAAAGGAGCAGGTAAAGTATAAGATACAGACTGCAAAGGCAGTCTGTATCTTTACGAAGTCTATTTATGAAGATACAGACTGCATTTGCAGTCTGTATCTAATACTTTACCTGCTCCTTTGTTCCGGTGCAGTAATGCCGGCCGCCGCCATCTTGATGACGTCACGTGCGTTCCAGCGGTGCGTTCCAGCGTGACGTCAACAAGATGGCGGCGGCCGCCATTACTGCACCGGAACAAAGGAGCAGGTAAATTATTAGATACAGACTGCAAAAGCAGTCTGTATCTTCATTTTGTCTATTTATAAAGATACAGACTGCCTTTGCAGTCTGTATCTTATACTTTACCTGATCCTCTTGTTCGGTGCAGTAAGGCCGGCGCCGCCATCTTGATTACGCTACTTGCGTTCCACCGCTGGAACGCAAGTGATGTAATCAAGATGGCGGCGCCCGGCCTTCCTCCACCGAACAAGAGGATCAGGTAAAGTATAAGATACAGACTGCAAAGGCAGTCTGTATCTTCATTTTGTCTATTTATGAAGACACAGACTGCCTTTGCAGTCTGTATCTTATACTTAACCTGATCCTCTGGTCCGCTGTAGCATGGTCGGGCGCCGCCATCTTGATTTAGTCTCTTGCGTTCCAGCGGTGGAACGCAAGTGACGTCATTAAGATGGCGGCGCCCGGCCTTGCCGCTCTGCATGACGGGAGCTTCCTGTCTCGCGCCGGCTCTTTTAAAAAGAGCCGGCGCGAGACAGGAAAGTAAAAAGTAAATATTTGAAAAACGCAACAAAAAAAATAATCAATTATATTTACAAATATTAATAAAATAATGAAATACATCTAATTAGGGGAAAAAAAATTTTTGATTATCATCCATGATTGGTTCTCTTTAAGTGACTCTGGTCTTAATAAATACCTCTTTGTCTTTAAACCTGTGTCCTTTTATTGCAGGAATCCCTATTAGCAGTCTTCGAGAGATCACACTGCTTTTAAAGCTCAGACATCCCAACATAGTGGAGCTAAAGGAAGTGGTTGTTGGGAATCATCTAGAGAGGTAAGATGGACTGTGTTAGAGACAAAGTGTCTCTGTGTTTCACAATGAATAATTTGTACACCTGGACCAACTTTCTGGTTATTATTAAGATGTGATTCATGTGTTTTTGCAGCATTTTCTTGGTCATGGGTTACTGTGAACAAGATTTGGCCAGTTTATTGGAAAATATGCAGACTCCATTCTCCGAAGCCCAGGTACTAGCAAAGTTGTGATGGCCTAAGATGGTCACACTTCAAATCATTGTGTTTTATTTAAAGGGATTATCCAAAGTTTACAAGTTATCCTCTATATATGGGATAGGCTTAGCTGATCTGTCTAAATTTGACTGTTGGGACCCTCAGAGATTACAAGAAAGAGGGCCTTTAGTGGATGGAGCCACAATTCTATTAACTCTTTTTGAGACATATTTGGCCGTCTACGGTCCATCCTGGGAATCTGCTGATTGCGGTGGAGGGGGTAGTGTGGGGGGGGATAGTCATCTGACAAGCGCAGCACCATGTGCTGTACATGTTAATTGGAGGCACCTTTCTTGCACACAATACAGTTAAAGGGAACCTGTCACCCCCCGTGCCGGGGTGACAGGCTCCCGACCCCCGTTAGAGCCCCCTATACTCACCTAATCCCGCTGGGTCCCGCTTCTGGAGATGGTCGGGTCACGGAGATCTCAGCCGCTGCAGCCCGGCGCACGCGCTGAGAGATGAGTCCAACGCTCATAGAGAATGACGGAGCGCTGGACTCTCCTGTCATTCTCTATGGGTGTTGGACTCATCTCTCAGCGCGCGCCGGGCTGCAGCGGCTGAGATCTCCGTGACCCGACCGGATCCAGAAGCGGGACCCGGCGGGATTAGGTGAGTATAGGGGGCTCTAACGGGGGGTCGGGAGCCTGTCACCCCGGCAGGGGGGGTGACAGGTTCTCTTTAATTGACCAGTTTGGTTATTTCTGACACCATGGTAACTTGTTTTTGCTCTTTACCCAGGTAAAATGTATATGTTTTCAGCTACTCACTGGTCTTCAATATCTGCATGAAAACTTCATAGTGCATAGGTAATGTTTTTATTTTGGTGCCTCTTAAAGGTGAATTCCACTATCAGTACAGAAATCTCTTTTAGCTTGTTATCACACACTGCGGTTTTTATGGAAAACTGTCACTGCAGTTTATGAGCCCAAACTAAGAGTAAATTTAAATGTAATGGGAAATTATAATGAAGGACTTACTGTTTGATCAAGTCATGGCTTTTGTGAAGCAATATAAAGTTTTGTGAAGAGATTTTTACCAATCTAATTTTGTACATAATTTAATACAAATTTATCTGTTGCATGGTCTAGTGTCTTGTCCACTGATGAGGCACTTCTGGGTCAAATTGAAGGATCTTCTGGTCCACATATCACTGGAACCAGCATTTCTCTTATTACATATTACTCAGACTGATATCAGGTGATGTTCTAACTCGCATATTTAGTTCGGTGGCCAAAAGATGTCTGCTAGCCAACTGGTTAGTATCACTTATGCCCTCAACAGATGATGTACTCAGCCGGGGTAAAAAACATATACATTATAACTAGAGATGAGCGAACCTCGAGCATGCTTGAGTCGATCCGAACCCGAACTTTCGGCATTCGATTAGCGGTGGCTGCTGAAGTTGGATAAAGCCCTAAGGCTATGTGGAAAACATGGATATTGTGATTGGCTGTAACCATGTTTTCCAGACAACCTTAGAGCTTTATCCAAGTTCAGCAGCCCCAGCTAATCAAATGCCGAACGATCGGGTTCGGATCGACTCGAACCCGAACTCGGTTCGCTCATCTCTAATTATAACCAGTTAGAGGTTGCCCGTACAAATTCCACAAAAGGCTTCTTCAAAAAAATAGAAAACCTTTATTTGTAATTTCCTTTCACAAGCAGAAATATGACAGGTGGTCTTGCCATTCAAATATAACAAGTGGTACCTGACTAAGGATGTAGCAGGGACTCTAGGAAAGTTAAAATGATAGAAATAACATGTTCTTATTTTGATAAGGCCCAGGAAGGCAGGCTTGAGTTGCCATTAGCCATGAGCACAGTGGGGGGGGGGGGTATTTTGTTTGTTTGGTATATTTGGATGTTATATCTGAGTAGATTCATGAGATAATATGGCATTTATGATACATTTAAAGCGACTCTGTACCTTCAATCTGACCCCCCCCTCCCAAACCACTTGTAACTTCAGATAGCTGCTTTTAATCCAAGATCTGTCCTGGGGTCCGTTCAGCAGGTGATGCAGTTATTGTCCTAAAAACAACTTTTAACCTTGCAGCTTTGTGCCAAACGGGAGTATCTGTGCCCTAACTTTGCACCCCCCCACCCTCTTCATCATTAGGAATGCCACTGGAACATTTTCTCCTGTCTGAACATTGCACAGGTGCCTTAACGATCCAGCCCACGTTCAGTATTTACACAGCTGATGAATAGTAGGAAATCTACCTGGAGCATTCCTAATGATGAGGAGGGACAGAGAGGTTGTGCCAGCCTAATGCATACACAATCTAAGCCCCAGCTATTGGGCACGGGGCTGCCAGTTTAAAAGTATTTTTTTAGGACAATAACTGCATCACCTGCCAAACGGACCCCAGGACAGATCGTGGATTAAAAGCAGCTATCTGAAGGTACAGGCGGTTTGGGGGGGGGGGGGGGTCAGATTGTGGGTACAGAGTCGCTTTAACCTTAGATATTGTAAGTGGAATGTTAATTCACTGTGTTTATTAACAAATATTTTTTGAAAAATCAATAAAAAGTATATTTAAACAACAAAAAAGGACTTATATTTCTGCTGGATCAACTGCTGTCCTTGGCTCAAAAAATGCAGTTGCAGTGGGTGTGACAGTAGTCTCATGCAGTCAGGGTGCTGTGATCCCTAAAAGGGAGAAGAGATTCTTACATTAAGCCAGGTCTTTGTCCAATTAAAAAATTTGTTACAGGGGATTTCTCACTTGGCCCATTCAGCCCAGCACCACTGTGTTCTGCTCTCACTTCCTGGTTTGGTGGGTGGCACAGGAGGAGTGAGGACGGGAAGCAGTGATGTTCAGCAGAATCTGCTCTGCACCTCTGTGTCTCCCACTAAGATTCCCCCCCCCCCATAGACAAGCCACAAGCCCTAGAGACATGGGTTATCTCAGACACAGAGGCCCGAAAAGTATACTTCCCAGCTTCCGATGTCCCGACCAAGGATGTCAGCAATCCGGCCACCGCTCACAGAGCAGAGAGTGGTGGTCGGTAACCTAGGCAATGAGCAGTGTAAAATAGGGTAAGAGGATAGGGACAAAATGCCATAGAGGGCTGATAACACATTTTTATTTCTTTTTTTTGTTGTTGTTCACATCCCTAACTTAATTGTTTCTCTCTGGGCAGGGATTTGAAGGTCTCCAATCTGCTGATGACAGATAAAGGTTGTGTGAAGATTGGTAAACAAAGATTTTTTTTCTCCTTCCATTTGTGTAAAATATTAAGGTTATTACACATGCTGTAGTTTTATTGACCGACTGCTGTTTGTTTTCCTCAATATTGCAGCTGATTTTGGTCTTGCCCGAGCATACAGTGTTCCTGCAAAACAGATGACTCCAAAAGTAGTGACACTTTGGTGAGTAGCTGTCAGGACAGGTTTATTGTTAGTTAGCCACTTCATTCTGAGGATTGGTGGGGACCCAATAGTGGAATTTCCACCTATTATAAAGCTGTGACATGCCTTAACAATGTTACAACGGTTTTGTGGGAAAATCAGAATCTGAAGGTCATGGATCAGTATTTCTTACATTATAATGAATTTGTTTCTCAGTAGTCAGAATCAGTATTTAAGGGAAACTTTCTGATCATATCTTTGCTGCACATCGCTTATATGCCTTGTGGAGCAAACTGGGTAAGAGGGAAATGTCTAGGCACCATTCTTAATCATCTCCTCTAATATGAAGGCTGAACAGATATTATAATCTCATTTTCCAAAAAATGCAGTGACTAGATATCGACTCTCTAGAGCAAATTTACAGTACAAACAAAAAAACAGTTTGTAAGCTCTGCAATCTACTTATCAGCCTGCTGCTTTTGAAGTCCATGCCGCTCTGTGCTGCTCCACCCCAGGTGCCTGGAAAACCTGGATCCAGTCCTGGGAGAAGTTTACCAGGACTGAATCCAGCTTTTTCAGACACCTGAAGTGGAGCAGCACGGAGCGGCATGGACTTCAAGAGCAGCAGGCTCATAAGCAGATTGCTGAGCTAATGTAGGGTTTCTCTTCGTTTGTACAGTAAACTCGTCTCTAGCAGTGACATTTGTAGAGGCTGATTATCCATTTTTTTTGCAGGTGTTAGGGTACAATTTAAAGTGATGGATGGCCTATCCTCAGGATTCATTGTGTAGTGTCTGTGTCCGCTCAGTACAGCTTATGTCTTAGGTAATTTAGGTAATTGGGTGACAACATTTCGTAATGCAGCGCAAGCATTAAAGGCAAACTATTCACAGGTTAGAAGAATCTAAGCTGCTGTTAAGTTTCTTTTGCGTACAGGGTGCTAGGGATAAAGGCAAGTCTCTTACCTTCATCCTTGGTGCCATTCCTGTGCAGTTAGTAGTTAGATACTTAAGCTTGTTGGACGGCCCCAAAGCACTGATCCGTTTTGGCGGGGCCGATCTGTGGGGTAGTAGTCCTGTCCTCAGTGCTCCAAATCACTTGATTAGCAAAAGGATCTAACTACTAACTGCACAGAAATGGTAAGAAACTTACCTTCATCCTCAGAGCTCTGTGCACAAAAGGGAGCTATCAGCAGGTTAGATTTGTCTTCCCTTTAAACACAGCTTCTTTCACTGTGTAAATATGGGCTCTGCTGAACATCCGCTATTAATGGCCCATCTTGAGACTAAGGGTCCTTTTACAGGAAACGATTATCAGCCATACTTGGCCCATTACCAGCCGTTCCAGATGATAATCGTTTCATGTTATAGCTCATATTGAAAGGTAACGATTAGCCGACAAGCACAATGTTTGCTGATCGTGGTCTTTCAGCATGTTCTAAATACACAATGACAATAGCGACGGCCTCCTGGCCGTAAACTGCTGCTCTCTTCTATTGGGCACCTGGACAATCTAAAGATCAATCAGGGCAGCTCCCCGTGGCCCCCACCGCTCCTCTTCACTCGATGTCTGTGCATGTAATAGCACTAGTAATAGGGCCCTTACTCTAAGAAAACATCTATTATATGTGCAGTTCTATTTGCTTTTCAATCTGTGTCATGTGATCACTGTCCATCCCAATTTCATAAATTGTCGTGTTTGGCTATTGCAGGTATAGGGCCCCTGAGTTGCTCTTAGGAAGCACAACACAGACAACAGCCATTGACATGTGGTAAGAAAAATATTACTATTCAGCATTGTTGTGATGCATGAAATATCGCTTACTTTCAGTTAGTAAGACATTAAAAATTGCATAGATATGTTAAAGTAATAATGTAAAACATAAATAGTAAATCTGCAATTATACTTTTTAGACTTGAATAAGGGATACAGTGAGGAAGTTCATTTATTGTTAAATCCTTTTGTTGTCTAGTAGCCTTAAAGGCCCTATAACACTGGATGATTATCTGCCTTACTTAGGCGATTAGCCACTGTTCAGGCCGATTGTTGCCTTTCAACTTGTGCTATTACACCAAACAATCAGCCTACATGCACAATGCTACTGACTTCAATGGGTCAGCGGTTCTTCCTGCTGCTCCCAGTTCGATGTCTGTATGTGGAATAGCACAGTGCAGCCAGCACAGAATGAGAGAGAAGCAAACGCTGAGCTGAACATCAAACTGTGTAGTATGACCTTGCGTATTGTATTTTCAGGGGATATAATTTGTTTTCCTTGTGTATTCATGGGTTTATGTTTCATTGTCTGGCTACTGGTTGTAGCTTCATCTGATAAGAAAGTATTGTTAGACTTTTACTCCTAGTAGTAACATTGTTATCTACCTTGTAGGGCGGTTGGTTGTATTCTGGCTGAACTGCTGGCTCACAAGCCTTTATTGCCTGGTACCTCAGAGATCCAGCAGATCGATTTAATCATACAACTTTTGGGAACGCCCAGTGAAACTATTTGGCCGGTGTGTATGCTGCTAATGTGGACTTTTATTTCTCACTTGTTTTTTTAATTGGGTGGCACAGAACTTCTTTGGTATACGTTGACAGCTATAAGCCATAGTTAGCAAAGCCAGCACAGCCTACACCTTTCCTCACTTTATTGTACCAATACACTTTAGGCTAAAGTATTAGATAGATGCAGACCGGCACAGCATTATTTTCTGTAACGCTTGTGGGGTGCACTATGTGCTTAGCTGGACTTTATAGTACAGACCAATTAACTTTACGCGTGTGGGGTGCTCAGCTATATCATAGCATTAGAAAAGAAAAAATTCATTAGCTGAGAGATAAGAATAATGCGGCACTCACCACTGTATGCGTGAAAAAAATCAGTGCTTGTTTATTCGTCCAAAACTGGCAGATACATTTTCTTAGCAGGTATCTGCCAGTTTTGGACGAATAAACAAGCACTGATTTTTTTCACGCATACAGTGGTGAGTGCCGCATTATTCTTATCTCTCAGCTAATGGATACACTTTAGGCTAAAGAGTGTGTTGGCTGGCAGCTATTGTCTATATGCATATTGGTGTTTTCACCCCCATTTTGTTAAAGGAAACCATTCACCCCGTGGCCCCAGGCAGAAACTGACATACATTGACATAAAGGTCAATATACTTAGCACATCGCTCCCGGTCCTGTCCCGGATCCCGTTGTTGACACGGAGAAATCTCTGATTCTTCTTCTCGCGCCCATTATGGTAATGAACGCCGCCGGGCCCGAAGTCCAGCCTTCTCCCCGCCCCCGACACTTGATTGACGCCGGGTCTTCTTCCTCCTCGTCTTCTTTCTTCTCGCCAGATCCCGCGCAGGCGCCGTGACGGTTGTTTTCGGCGCATGCGCAGTTCACAATTGAAGCCGCTCCGCAGCTCTACTGTTTACTGCGCGTGCGCCGATTGTCTCAAGCACGTATCCTGTTTATCGCGCAGGCGAAGAAGAGGTGACAAGACCTTCGCAATGGCGCCTGCACGGGAATTCTTTAAAAGACTGAAGACATCAATCAAGTTCCAGGAGGCGTGGATGGGCGGCGACGAGAAGAGGACCTCATGAATAAGTTGGACTCGTCCGTCGTTTCCTATGGACGTTGGACTCGTCTCGGCTCATTACCATAATGGGCGCGAGAAGAAGAATCGGCGATTTCTCCGTGTCAACAACCGGATCCGGGATGGGACCGGGAGCGATGTGGTAATATATTGACCTTTATGTCACTGTATGTCAGTTTCTGCCTGGGGCCACGGGGTGAATGGTTCCCTTTAACAGAACCTGTAATCACATGAGGAAAAAAAAAATACTCTAGAGAAAAATACCCTTTAGTAAGCTACAATAAAATAGAAACAGTTTGAGGTGTTCCCCTTCTCGATCCCCTATTTCTCCAGGCTGTGCTACCTCTGCTCCTGTCAAAGAAAACCGCCCCCCCATCTTACTGCTGGCCCGAAACCCAACATCAGATCAATCATAGCCTGAACAGGAGAAAGGGGAGAGGGTTGCTCATACTAACAGCTATGTACCTGCTAAGATTAGTGATGGTCACAGTGCAACTTTTTTAGGGGCTCCAGAACTATGGCTCCTGGCTCCCCCTTCCACTCCATGTTAGCTGTCGGCCTCACAGCTATACAGATGCTATTGAAAATAGAAACCCCCAGTTGCAAAGGGTTAAGGCCCTATTCCACGGAACGATTATCTTTCGTATTCGGCCGATATCGGCCGCTACGGACGATAATCATCCCGTGGAATAGAGTGCAACGATCAGCCGACATCGTTCATGTCGGCTGATCGTTGCAGTCGCTTGTTTTTCAACATGTTGAAAAACAAGCGACTCATATAGCAGCGATCTGCTGCCGTCGCTCCATTGAATAGGAGCATCGGCAGCAGACGCTGCTATATCCTATGGGCTGCCCGGACGATCAGCGATCACCCGGGCAGCTCCCCGCCGCCCCCTCCCGCACTCACCCGCTCGCTGCTGCCGCGATGAATAGCGGTGGCAGCGAGCGGGGAACGAGGAGCAAACGAGCGCTGATAGCGCTCGTTTGCTCCTCTAACGACCTGTGTAATAGGCCCATTATCCAGCGCTACAAAAACTTGGCCACTTTCTTCCAGAGACAGCACCACTCTTGTCTCCAGTTTGGGCGGGGTTTTGCTGCTCAGTTCCATTGACATGAATGGAGCTTAATTGCAAACCGCACCTGAACTGGAGACAAGAGTCGTGTGGTCTCTGAAAAAAGTGGCCATGTTTTTGTAGCACTGGGTAACCACTTAAATGTTTTTAACATTATTAAAAATGTGTTAACTATTTAACTATTAAGTGTAACTATTTAACATATTAATTAGAGATGAGCGAACCGTTCGGTATTTGGTTAGTGGTGGCTGCTGAAGTTGGATAAAGCTCTAAGGTTGTCTGGAAAACATGGATACAGCCAATGACTATATCCATGTTTTCTACATAGCCTTAGGGCTTTATCCAACTTCATCAGCCCCCGCTAATCAAATGCCGAACGTTCGGGTTCGGATGGACTCGAGCATGCTTGAGGTTCGCTCATCTCTAATATTAATGTAATAAAATAAAGATAACTTTTGGTACATTTCTTTTAGAAGTAATTTACAGTTTTGTATAACTTCCTGACACCAGTTTATTTGAAAACATTTTTTTTCTCCAGAGTACCCCTTTAGTAAGAGCAATTTACATTTCTGCAAACTCTCAGTGAGGTCTGTTCTCATTCAGAGTTTTGCTATGGGCTCTCATGGTTTCCTAGTATGGTCTAGTAATTAAATGTTTAGCATGCTGTATAATTTTCATATGTTGTTTTTGTCATGTATGATAAAATGATTAATATTCTTTTCAGGGTTTCTCGAAGTTGCCTCTAGTCGGTCAGTACACAGTACGCAAGCAGCCATACAACAACCTAAAGCATAAGTTTCCCTGGCTTTCTGAAGCTGGCCTCCGACTTCTCAATTTCTTATTTATGTATGATCCTAAAAAGAGGTAAGAGAGAAAGCTACACGAATAGACTTACTCTGAATTCTTCTTAATCAATGTTCACACGTTGAATGGAAAAACCATAATAACGTTAGTGCTGGATTACAATAGACCACTTTGGCCGTAGTGGGGTCTGTCATTGTACACACACAAAAAAAGTAGCATGCTGCAAAAAGGATCCTGGTAACACTGATGTAAACATAGCTTTGTATCATAAATGCATTATTACAGGGGTAGTTATTAATGGAATAAATGTGCTGCTTTATAGCCTATTTTTTTTTAACCATACACTGTTTTACAGCATAGATTGGCCAATTTTACTGTGTATGAACATAACCTTAGACAAAATACTGACTGACCTTTTGTTGCTACCCTCCTGTCAGAGCTACAGCAGAAGACAGCCTGGCAAGTTCTTATTTCAAGGAGAAACCTTTACGTAAGTCTTTTATGTTTTCTCTGATTTAATGTATTTCTTACCTTGTCAGATCGCATAATAACACTGCCTGCCTTGGCATTTAGGCTCTTTTAGGCTTCTCCAATCTTATGTAAGTAAATCTTAATCACTTAATAGGTTCTACAGTTCTCAAATATATTTATGTTTCACCATTTTCATGGTCTTGCTTTCTATCCGTGAAATATTTTTACCTAGATCCAGGGGGTGGAAACCCCTTGAACAGCTAGGAATTAGCTTCATTGTAGACAGTCCTCTGTGTACTAAGTACCTGGACCTGTGTGATCCATTGTAACAAACTGTTTAGCTCACTGTCCACCTGACTGGATATAATTGTAGCAATTTGTATTCTTTGAGAACTATTAGGCTATGTTCTCACATCCAGGATCTGCTAACATGGCTCAGTACACTGTATATACATGATTGAAAAGTCTGCCAAAAAACAAATTGAAATCCTGCTATGAAGACTACTGAATTAGAAAGGTATGCATGCAAATCTGGTGATCAGTCTGAGGAAGAAATCTAAACTTATGGATTTCTTTAGCAGATTCTTCAGAGAACCCATGTTTTGTAAATAAATAAGGCCTTAACCTCTTAAGGACATAGGACGTACCGGTACGTCCTATGTCCTCACTTGCGCGGCCCCGCTTTGAAGTGCCGCGATCCCGGGTGCCGCGTGTAGCCCGGGACCGCCGCTATTAGCGGGCACGGTCTGATCGCCGTGCCCGCTAATTAGCTAATCGGAGGCAGCTGTCAAAGTTGACAGCTGCCTCCGATTACCGGAGGCAACGTTTCCCTGGTGTCTAGTGGGGGAGATCGCTCCTCCGGGACCTTGTCCCGGAGGAGCGATCTCCGTTACTGATGCCGGCCGGGGACGCGTCCAAGATGGCGCCGTCCTCGGCTCGGCACTCGTTCGTTTTCGGCTGCAGCAGCCGAAAGCAAACGAGTGCCGATCTCATGGATCTCTGCAGCATATCTATGCTGCAGAGATCTCAATGAGAGATCCAAGTGTATATACTAGAAGTCCCCTAGGGGGGCTTCTAGTATATGTGTAAAAAAAAAAAAAAAAAAGTGTTGTTAATAGTAAAAAGCCCCCTCCCCTAATAAAAGTCTGAATCACCCCCCTTTTCCCAGGTTTTAAATAAAAGTAAACAAATAAATAAATAAACATGTTTGCTATCGCCGCGTGCGTAATCGCCCGAACTATTAATTAATCACATTCCTGATCTCGCACGGTAAACGGCGTCAGCGCAAAAAAATCCCAAAGTGCAAAATTGCGCATTTTTGGTCGCATCAAATCCAGAAAAAATTTAATAAAAAGCGATCAAAAAGACGTATATGGGCAATCAAGGTACCGATAGAAAGATCAAATCATGGCGCAAAAAATGACACCTCGCACAGCCCCATAGACCAAAGGATAAAAGCGCTATAAGCCTGGGAATGGAGCGATTTTAAGGAACGTATATTGGTTAACAACGGTTTGAATTTTTTACAGGCCATCAGATACAATATAAGTTATACATGTTATATATCGTTTTAATCGTAACGACTTGAGGAACATGCATAACAAGTCAGTTTTACCCCAGGGTGAATGGCGTAAAAACACATTTCCCCCAAATAAAAGAAATGCGTTTTTTTTTTTTCAATTTCACCACACTTTGAATTTTTTTCTGGTTTCGCAGTGTACTTTATGCAAAAATTCAGCCTGTAATTGCAAAGTACAATTAGTGACGCAAAAAATAAGGGGTCATGTGGGTTTCTAGGTGGAAAAATGCAAGTGCTATGACCTTTTAAACACAAGGAGGAAAAACCGAAAACGTAAAAACGAAAATGGGCCATGTCCTTAACCCCTAGACGACCCTGGACGTAGGGTTACGTCATGGAAGTCTGTCCCCAGACGACCCATGACGTAACCTTACGTCACGGGTGTTATTCCCGCTATGAAGCGCGCTCCGGAGCGGAGCGCGCTTCATAGGAGGTGGGGGCCGGCTGCAGTGAGCAGCCGGGACCTCACCGGCAATGACACGCTGCAGCGATCGCGCTGCCGCGTGTCATTAACCCCTTAAACGCCGCGATCACGGCGCGACCGCGGCGTTTAAGTGTAAGTGACAGGGGGAGTCCCCTGTCACTTACCGATCGGGACCCCCGCAGTGTGACTGCGGGGGTCCCGATCGGTATAACGGACTGCTGGAGGTCTCTTACCTGTCTCCATGCGGTCCGATCGGCGCTCTGCTACTCTAAGCCTGCACAGGCAGGCTCAATGAGCAGAGCGCCGATAACACTGATCAATGCTGTGCCTATGGCATAGCATTCATCAGTGTAAAAATCAAACTAATCTATGTACAAGTCCCCCAAAGGGACTTCAAATGTGTAAAAAAAAAAAAGTTAAAAACACTAACACACTACCCCAAAACCCCTCCCCCAATAAAAGTTGAAATCACCCCCCTTTCCCATTATATAAATAAAACATATAAAAATAAATAAATAGATAAACATATAATATACCGTAGCGTGCGTAATTGTCCGATCTATTAAAATATAACAAGTGTCATTGCGAACGGTAAACGGCGTACACGAAAAGAGGGGAAAAAGTGCGCGGATTACCGATTTTATGTTACATTATATATATAAAAAAATTAATAAAAAGTGATCAAAACGTCCGATCTTCACAAATATGGTATTAATAAAAACTAGAGATCATGGCGGAAAAAATGACACCCCATACAGCCCCGTAGGTGAAAAAATAAAACCGTTATAAGCGTCACAATAGTCCCATTTTATTTATAATTAATTGCCAAAAAAAAGGATTTCATTTAAAAAAAATATATAACATTAGAGAATCTGTGTAAACCTGCATATGGTTGTGTTCGGACTGACCTATAGAATAATAGTGTCATGTCGCTGTTACCATATAGTGCATAACGTAGACACAGGAACCCCCCAAACGTTACCATATTGCATTCTTTTTTGCGATTTCATCAATTTATATCTTCATAAATAATATATTTGGAATTCCATCATACATGTTATGGTAAAATGAAAGACGCCATTACACAGTACAACTATTCCTGTAACAAATAAGCCCTTACATGGCCTGTAGATAAAAAACTGAGAGTGCTAGAGCTCTTAGGAGGGGAGGAGGGAAAAACGGAAACACTAAGATCAAAATTTGCGCGGTCCACTGGGTCATTTTGGGCCTGGTCCTCAAAGGGTTAAAGGGTTAAAGTGTCACTGTCGTGAATTTTTTTTTTGCAGAAATCAATAGTCCAGGCGATTTTAAGAAACTTTGTAATTGGGTTTATTATCCGAAAAATGCATTTTTATCATGAAAAAGCAGTTTGAAGCTCTCCCCCCTGTCTTCATTGTTCTCCTATGGAGAGAGCTAAAGAAAAGACCAAAACAGGACAACAAAGAGTTAATCTACAAATCCCTCACGGGATATCTCCTGTGACAGTCACCAGTGACCTGTCTGTGCTCGGATTACAGCTGTCACCCAGCTCTGTGCCTGTAATCCTCTGTTATCTGCTTTCTGCTGCCGGCTAACTCCCTCCTTCCTCCTCCCCCCTCCCCTCTCCCTAGAACAGACAGGGTACGTCTCCTGCAACAAGTCACAATTTTCAGATTTTTCAGAGTGGATGAAAAAGAGGAAGGAGGGGGGGACCTGGGAAAAGGCTTTTTACATGCAGATAATGGCAGATTTGGCTAATAAACCCAATTACAAAGTTTCTTAAAATCGCCTGGACTATTGATTTCAGCAAAAAAAAAAAATAAATAAATACGACAGTGACTCTTTAAGGGCCAGTTGCAAGGGGTGATTATGTGCCAAGCAGGCTAATAAGTGCTCCATGAAAATTACTCAGGGATGAGCTGACAATTGTTGGGATCATGTGGCCTGAAAAATCATTCAAAGGCAGTCTTACACGGCACGATAATCCGCGGTTGGCCAACCTGTCAGTTCAGTGCTCGCTTCCCTCGATTGATGTCAGCAGCAGTCTGCACTGCCGCTCCTTTTACACACCATTTTTACAATTGTTCTTATACTAGAGTACACAAACTATGATAATTATGATCGTAATTGCGTTTGTAACTAACCACTATTGTTCAGTGTATTATGGTAAAGAATTATTTCATGTTGTTCGCAAAAGAGCTCGTTCATTGTTAACCGGAGAAAACAAATAATCGCTTCTTCTAATAGAACCCTAAGTCTGGTGGAACTTAATCCTAATAGGTCTACAAAGACCCTCCCTGTCACCGTGGGGTAGGTTGGGGGGGCGGTAATCATACAGTATATTGTGTTTTATCTTCTATGTGACCACCTGTTGTTAAAGGCATTTAATGGGTGATGTTTCCCTTCAAGCCAAAGTGTATTACAAGTTGCCAAACCTTTTATTGTACAATGGTTGGAGCACAATGTACTTGCAAACTCCAGGAAAAGGAAAACATGGGTTAAGCCTGTGAAATGCATTGGCACATTGCAGACATGCTGCCAAAGTCCAGTCATCCAATTATACTTGGAAAGTTGCCACCCAATCATGAAGCCCTTGTTCAGGCTTGGTAAGCAAGCCTCTATGTACCATTCTGTGCAATGGACAGTGGGACCGTGTCACCTAGGTGGGGCTTCACGGCAGTTGGGACCTCTGGCAGTGGCTTATTTCGACAAGAACATAGGGGGAAGCATTGATTTTCCATCATGCCTGACCCTTCTCTCCACCAACATTATCTGTCGGTGGAGTCTCTAGAGAGCCCTTTATATTTTCTACCTTTGTTGGCGGAACCCACTGCAAGTGTTAAAAGTATATGGGGGACCTTTACACACAGCATAAACTCACTTACCAGCAAGCTCTAAAACAACATTGATTCAGGACATTTGTGGTTGTGACAATGACAACATTATCTTAAAGAGGTATATAACTGTTTTGTTTAATTCTGCATAGGCTGGTTGTAACCACCCAAAACAAACAAAAAAAAAAATTGCATTCCTCATTTCCCTATCACCACCAATGGAGCCTGGTCAAGCTGCGCAGTACATCCTTGTATCCGTGCCAGCACCTGTCTGTTCAGATGATCACTGGCAGGACGGTGCTTTTAAAAAAAAAAAAAAATCTTTATTAACCCCTTAACGACATCGGGCGTAAACTTACGCCCTCGCGCCCTGGTACTTGGCGCATCAGGGCGTAAATTTACGCCCGATGTTTCCCCGATCGCTGCGTGTTCACACACAGCGGTCGGGGAAGATGGCCTGCTATAAATCATAGCAGGCCATCTTAGCTTCAAGGCACGGGGGGTGGTTAACACCCCCCGTGCTTACGATCGCCGCTATAGGCTGATCAATTCAGATCAGCCAATAGCGGCGATCGGAACCTTTCCGGGTCATCGATGACCCGGAAAAAAATGGCGGTCGGTGCTGTCCGAGGACGGCACCGACCGCCATTACTGTAAAAAGTAATGGTGATCGCCGTGCCACCGGCCCGATCGCCGTGAACGGCCGGCCGGCCGTTCACGGCGATCGGGCCGGTGGCACGGCGATCAGAGTCCCACAAAATAGTAAATACCTGCCCTGGACCCCTCAGCTAGGTAGCCGAGGGGTCCAGAGCAGGTATTTGTACATTACTCACCTGTCCCGGGCTCCTGATCGGCGTCTTCCGGGTTCGTGGCGTCCTCGTCTTCGTTCGGGTCTTCGGCTTCTTCCGTGACGTCACGTTCGGCTTCTCTCGGCTATTTTCGGCTCCAGCGTCGGCTTTTTCCGTATTTTGCGCTCTGCTGCCCTCTAGCGGCTAATATATGTGTAATACACTTATCAGCAGCTACAGGGATGTTCAGAATGTAGAAAGTTTTTTTTTTTTTTTTTTTTTTCTATTTTCCGCACCCTATCGCCGCTGAGTGTTGATCAGCATCGCACGAAAGTGCGCTGCTAATCAGCAACTCCTCCTTTTTGGCGTAGGGTGTTTTTTTTCTATATTCTACTGCCACAGTCTGCTAATAAGTGCCGCATATAAGTGCGGCATTTATCAGCAACTCCTTTGTTGGCGTAGGTTTTTTTTTTATACTTACTGTAAAAAAAACACGTAAAAAACACTACATTACACCACACTACATTGAATAAAGTTTGACACTACACCACTACATACCCCATATACCAATCCCCGTATAAAGATGGCCCCGAGGGTGTTTTCGGTGTCAGAGGGATACGTTATTATTGCCTCCGACACCAAAACAGCCAGTGAGGATGAATGGAGGGGATCCTTCTTTCCTCCATTCATCCTCATCCTCCTCATCATCCAGTGACGTGTCTGGGGGGTAGCGTAGTGTACGCTGCCCCCCAGACACGTCTTTTCCGCCAGTACCGTCCCAATAAGAGATGACGGTATGGTGTGAAATTCTACAAACTCTGTGAGGGTATCTCAGGGTACACTTACAGATTTAAGGTACGTGCACACTGCGGAATGGCGAAGGATAACCCTTTGTGCATTCCGCAGCTGGCACCCGCCGGCGGACTGATGCGGGCGCATGTCTCTACCCGTGTCATAGACTCCATTCTATGCACGGGCGGAATCCGTCGTCCATCCAAAGAATGAACACGTTGGACAGAGAGTGGAATCCGCCCGTGCATAGAATGGAGTCTATGACACGTGTGGAGACATGCGCCTGCATCAGTCCGCCGGTGGGTGCCAGCTGCGGAATGCACGAAGGGTTATCTGTCGCGATTCCGCAGTGTGCATGTACCCTTAGAATGTATGTAGGAAGGGACACCCAAATGCAGCCCCCAGATGGCCCTTCCCCCCCCCCCCATCCTCGGAACAAGTGGGAAGATCGTCCGGGAACTGATCTTCCCACTGCTGGATAAAGGTTACCACCTGTACGGGGATAACTTTTATACCAGCACCCCCTCTTCGGGTCCCTCGCTGCCCGAGCTACTGTAGCTTGCGGCACGATATGAAAATATCAGAAGTAGTAATAGCGCCCTAATATTTAGCAGCCATGGAGCGGACCCAGCGCTTCTGGATATGAAGGACCCCGTATCGCACCAGGACAACATTTTCCAGGTGACGTCCCCCACACTGGAAAACAGGAGACCCCAGAAGAAGTGCAGAGTGTGGTGTAACAGGGGGATCAGGAAGGACACCATTTTCCAGTGTGACACCTGTCCTGATCCCCCCGGCCTTTGCATACTGGATCGCTCCAAGGCGCACCACACGTCATTGGAGTTCTACATTATCTAAATTCTGTCCCTTATTCCTATTTCAGGGGTCACGTTGATCCAGGGATTATTCTGATCGCCATTATGGAGTCGGGAAGGAATTTTTCCCCTGTGATGCTGCTACTGTTGTCTGCCTCACGAGGGTTTTTTGCCTTCCTCTGGATCAACACAGGTTGAATTTGATGGACACCTGTCATTTCCAACCTTATAAACTAATAATTGGCCTAATACCCCCAAATAAATTAGAATTGTCCCTTTTCCCCAGCTAAGTAGGTATGGCCGCCATTCCCATTAGAGGATGCCATGATGCAATTACAAAGCCTCTGTGCGGCCAGGACAGTAGAAACCCCCCACAAGTGACCCCATTCTGGAAACTACACCCCATAAGGAATCTAACAAGTGGGGCAGCGGGGATATGGCCCCCTGGTGACGGCCACATTTGGGACGTGAAAATGAAAAAAATTGTATTTTTTATTTTCTCGGCACATGTTCTACGTAAGTGCCCGTCACCAGTGGGGTCCATATGCTCACTGCACCCCTTGTTAGATTCCTTATGGGGTGTAGTTTCCAGAATGGAGTCACTTGTCGGGGGTTTCTACTGTCCTGGCAGCACAGGAGCTTTGTAATTGCGACGTGGCCTCCATCCTCCATTCCAGCCTCTAAATGGCGCTCTGTCCCTTTGGTGACTTGCCCTGTGCCCATATGGCACATTATGCCCACATGTGGGGTATTTTCGTACTCAGGGGACACTACCCTACACGTTTTGTGTTCATTTTCTTTTTTAACCCCTTGTGGAAATGGAAAAAAATCAAGGCTAGACCAACATTTAGTGTAATTTTTGTAAACTTTTTACTCTAAATCATTAATCTTGTCATGATTTTTTCATTTTCACAAGGGGTTAAAAGATAAAAAAAAACATTTAATATGTAGAGCAATTTCGCCTGAGTAGGGAAAAACCCCACATGTGGACATAAAGCGCCATGCGGGTGCAGGGTAAACCTCCAAAGGGAAGGAGCGCCATTTGGTTTTTGAAGGCTGGATTTGGATGGAATGGATTTCGAGGGGCCATGTTGCATTCAAAAGGCCCCTGTGTTGCCAAGACAGTTGAAACCCCCCACAAGTGACCCCATTATGGAAACTGCACCCCTCAAGGAATGTAACAAGGGGTGTAGTGAGCATATGGACCCCACTGGTGACGGACACGAATGTGGAACAATGTGGCATGAAAATGAAATATTACATTTTTTACACTATAATGTTGGTTTAGCCTTGAATTTATCATTTTCACAAGGGGTTAAAAGAGGGAAAAAAAACTAAATGTGTAGAGCAATTTCCCCCGAGTCCGTAAATACCCCACATGTGGACATAAAGCGCCGTGCGGGTGCAGGGCAAGCCTCCGAAGGGAAGGAGCGCCATTTCGTTTTTGAAGGCTGGATTTGGATGGAATGTATTTTGAGGGGCCATGTTGCATTCAAAAGGCCTCTGTGTTGCCAAGACAGTTGAAACCCCCCACAAGTGACCCCATTATGGAAACTACACCCCTCAAGGAATGTAACAAGGGGTGTAGTGAGCATATGGACCCCACTGGTGACGGGCACAAATGTGGAACAATGTGGCGTGAAAATGAAATATTACATTTTTTACACTATAATGTTGGTTTAGCCTTGAATTTATCATTTTCACAAGGGGTTAAAAGAGAAAAAAACACACAATATGTGTAGAGCAATTTCCCCCGTTTCCGTAAATACCCCACATGTGGACATAAAGCGCCATGTGGATGCAGGGCAAGCCTCCGAAGGGAAGGAGCGCCATTTGGATTTTGGAGGTTGGATTTGGCTAGAATGGATGATGAACGCCATGTCGCATTTACAGAGCCCTCGTGCTGCCAAAACACTGGAAACTCCCCACAAGTGACCCCATTCTGGAAACTGCACCCCTCAAGGAATCTAACAAGGGGTGCAGTGAGGATATGGACCCCTTGATGACGGGCACATTTGTGCCATGAAAGTGAAAAAATGAAATTTTTCCCTTTCACGTCACATTGTTCCACATTTGTGCCCGTCACCAGTGGGGTCTATATGCTCACTGAACCCCTTGTTAGATTCCTTGAGCGGTGTAGTTTCCAGAATGGAGTCACTTGTGGGGGGTTTCCAGTGTCTTGGCAGCACGAGGGCTCTGTAAATGCGACATGGCGCTTGAAATCCTTTTCAGTGAAATTCAGCTTCCAAAAGCCAATTGGCGCTCCTTCCCTTTGGAGGCTCGTCCTGCGCCCCCTTGGCACTCTATCGCCACATGTGGGGTATTTCCGTACTCGGGAGAAACTGCGCTACACATTTTTTGTCTTTTTTTGCCTCTTATCCCTTTAAGAAAATGAAAAATTGAAGGCTAGAACAACGTTTTAGTGTAAAAAATAAATTTTTCTTTTTTTCACGCCATATTGTTCGGAAAATCTGTGAAGCACCTGTGGGGTCCAGATGCTCACCGCACCCCTTGTTACATTCCTTGAGGGGTGTAGTTTTCTAAATGGTGTCCCTTTAGGGGTGTTTTTTAGGTTTTGGCACCCCAGAGCCTCTGCCAACCTGAAGTGGTACAGTCAGAAATGACCAAATATAACGGAGGCATTAAAATTCACTAGGCGCTCCTTTATATCTGAGGCTTGTGGTTGCGTCAAATAGCGCAATAGGGTCACATATGGGGTATTTCTATAAACTGCAGAAACGGGACAATAATTATTGGGGTGCATTTCTCAGGTAATAGGTTTATAATTATGAAAAATATTGGATTACAATAAAATCTCTGCACAGAAAATTAAAATTTTCAAATTCCTTACACACTTAGCTTTTATTTCTGTGACTCCCCTAAAGGGTTAAAACACTTTCTGGATATGCTTTTGCAGAGTTTGGGGGGTGCAGTTTCTAAAATGGGGTGCTTTGTGGGGCTTTCTAACATACAGGCCCCTCAAATACACTTTAAGGCTGGGTTCACACACTGTATACTTCAGGCAGTATTTGGTCCTCAAGTCAGGTCCTCATAGCAACCAAAACCAGGAGTTGATTGAAAACACAGAAAGGCTCTGTTCACACAATGTTGAAATTGAGTGGATGGCCGCCATATAACAGTAAATAACTGCCATTATTTCAATATAACAGCAGTTGTTTTAAAATAACAGCAAAAATTTGCCATTAAATGACGGCCATCCACTCAATTACAACATTATGTGAACATAGCCTTTCTGTGTTTTCAATCCACTCCTGGTTTTGGTTGCTATACAGCCTCACAAATACAGCCTCAAATATACATAGTGTGAACCCAGCCTTAGGGTATAAACCCACACACTGTATACGCAGCGTATTTACTGCTGCGATACGCAGCAAACACGCAGCAAATACGCAGCAAATACGCAGCAGATTAGATCTAAATAACTGAACACAGCATCAAATCTGTACCAACAAATCTGCTGCGTATTTGTTGCGTATCTGCTGCGTATACGGTGTGTGGGTTTGTACCCTTAACCTGAACAGGTCCCTAAAAATATCTGATTTTGAAATTTTACTGAAAATTTGGAAATTTGCTGCTAATGTTTTAAGCTTCCTATTGTCTAAAAAAAGAAAGCTAGTTTAATAAATACCGCCAACATAAAGTAGACATGTTGCTAATGCTATTTAATATATAATTTATGTGGTATAACCACTTTCTGTATGCGCAAAAAAGTTTCAAAGTTGGAAAAATGCATTTTTTCTCATTTTTTCACATTATTTGGGTTTTTTTCATAAAGATTTGTTATGAGTATCGACTCCAATTTACCAGAAATGTAAAGTACAATATGTCACGAGAAAACAATCTCAGAATCAGCCGGATAGGTAAAAGCATCCCGAAGTTATTAATGAATAAAGTGACACTGGTCATATTCATAAAATTTGTCTCTGTCATTAAGGCCATTTCAGGCTCTGTCCTTAAGGGGTTAGTCTTTATTAAAAAAAATAAAAAATCTGTATGGAATACCCCTTTACGCCACTTGATTTACTTTCCTCAATTATCATTACATACTGTATTTTATTGATGCAAAACGTCTTTTATTCTAGACCCATTAATGATGATATTAGGAAACTTGACTAGCAATAATAAAATATTTTCTGTGCAGCCTGTGAGCCACAGCTGATGCCGACCTTTCCACATCACCGCAACAAGAGAGTGACCAGCTCTGGGACAGAGAACCAAGCAAAGCGTTGCAAACCGTGACCTATTGATGTGAAGTTGAAGAATTGCAAAACGCAGATGAGCTAGCATGTTGACATGCTACCGTACATATGGCTCACTTTGTGAAATGTTGGATGGGTATCCAGTTGACACATCTTAAAGGGAACCTGTCACCCCCCGTGCCGGGGTGACAGGCTCCCGACCCCCCGTTAGAGACCCCTATACTTACCTCATCCCGCCGGGTCCCGCTTCTGGATTCGGTCGGGTCCCGGAGATCTCAGCCGCTGCAGCCCGGCGCGCGCGCTGAGAGATGAGTCCAACACCCATAGAGAATGACAGGAGAGTCCATCGCTCCGTCATTCTCTATGAGCGTTGGACTCATCTGTCAGCGCGCGCGCCGGGCTGCAGCGGCTGAGATCTCCGGGACCCGACCGAATCCAGAAGCGGGACCCGGCGGGATGAGGTAAGTATAGGGGTCTCTAACGGGGGGTCGGGAGCCTGTCACCCCGGCACGGGGGGTGACAGGTTCCCTTTAAAGCTCAGAGGGACAGCTGGGTAGGATTATGGATTCTAAAGATGGTATGACTAAGCAAACCCCTAAGGAACAGTACAAGAAGAAGATGATCTATGACAGTGAAGGCTGTAATAACTTCAGAACCCAAAAAGGTGTTTTGTGGTAGGCTTTTTGTTTGTTTTGTTGAATACAGCTTTATTTTGTTTTTAATCTTCATTTTCCCATTGTTGCTGATTGTATTAGACTTATGAAAGAGCATCAACAGGAACAGGTAGATTTTTACCAATCCTGATCTTGTACCAATCCTTCTGTAATGCAGTACAGCAGGTAACTGTATAATGCCTAAAATAAATGTATTGTTATTGCCCGCACATCCCCTGTTTAGACAGATGTGTGGCCAATACAATGATTTTACAGCTGTGCAAAAGATCCAAGCAGCTGACAAGCGGGTGTTTACTCGTTCAGCGGCTGATCACTGGCCCTTTTACACAGCCAGATTATCGGGTTAACGCGTGTTTTCCTAGGAACGTGTAATCGTCTCATGTAAAATGTAAAGAGAAGCTGGAGACAATACTACATGGAAAATGATGGAACTGCACAGCTTCATGTCAGGTGTAAACCAAGCAAACTGAAGCCAATACAATTTGGGGTGATAATTTTATTTAAAAATAATGTTGAAATCAGAAAACATTCTGTTGAGTAGATCATAAGTAATGCATAGCAACATTTATTAGAATGCAGCAGGCTCACATGGTCAAATATAATTTTTATTATTTTTTATTAAGTTTTTGCAGCATACAGGACAACAGAATATGAACTACAGGTTTAAGTTCCAAAAGTAAGGCCATAATATGCACATTTACAATACCATGACAAGTTTAGAAATTCTTGTATGAAAATGCTTTAAATATTAAAGGCTATGGACACCATATTTTTTTTTTTATTCTTAATTTTCTTACTAAATGCAAAACTCCTCATTGCTGTCTGGCCCATTGAGTATGGCATAGATTATGCAATACACTGCATGGCCGTGTGCTTTCTTTGAGGAAAGAAGAGGTAAACCAAATCTAGGCAGCTCTGGCCCCTGGCCTATTCCTCCCAGAACAATAGGACTGCACGTTAAAATCCATTAAAGTACCACTGTCGTTACAAAAAACCTTTGACATGTCGTAGGAACATTGCAATAGAAAGAAAGTCCAACAGAACCTTTATGGAAAAGGCTTCCAAATGGCTATTCAGTGATGAGGTGGGTTGCACACTGGAAAGGCCACTATCCTTGTAGTAGGCACTGCAGACTTAAAGAAAAAGGGTTCCTACAGCATCTATATTGAGGCAAACATAAATTTACTCACATGTCAGGGTACAGGGGTGCAACGTTTCGACCCAGGATAGGGTCTTGACATGAGAATAAATTCACGTTTGCTTCAATACGGATACTGTAGGAACCCTTTTTCGTACTGATCAGGAGAACAAGCTGAGAGAAGACACGCTGCAGTACATTCATTTTCCATACATTCATTCAGTTAGAAAAAAGAGTTGGGCTCCATAGAGGTCCATTATAAGTCCAACTCTTTTTTTCCTAACTCAGAACTGAGAGTGGATGTGCTGCAGTGCATCTTCTCCATGCTCATTCTCCTGATCGGTACAAAACAGTCAGACCGATCAAAACTTTTGACGTGTCTCTATGACATAAAAACTGGAGTATGCATAGAGGTGCGACCAGTTTTTCCCTTTTTCTTGTGTCTCTATGATATGTCATCCCCTGCCCCCCTCCAAGTCATGATGTCATCACAACTCGGGGGTCCCAAGGTTAGTCAGCATTACAGGCACTGTCCCTGCTGCCTGACAACAATTTGTTTTGGCTGGACTTCTCCTTTAACCACTAACTAAAAAAAAATAAAAATCTTATTCGGACTTTATATTTCTATCAACTCTTCATTGAAAAAAATTTAATTACATTTTCTGTGTGCCTTAATACATAAGGAACTCTTACCAACGCAGGGGTAAAGCTGTAAGGCAGATGGTGCCCATAATGTCTGTTTCCCTCAATACAAGGAGACTAGTATTTATAGTACTACAAATTTTGTCCAATTATACATCTGTGCCTACAAAGTTTTTGTCACTTCTTACTTTGTTTTTATACAGTAGTATACCTGTATGCCATATACAACATAAACAAAGGGGGGACTTTTAAGTCTTTCATGCTAATTATCTGGCATTAATAGTCGCTTTATAAAAAACTTATTTTGCTTAAAATTTCTGACCTCTATGTGTTCTAGACAGTCTAGACATTCTAACAGAGGTGTAAAAATGCAGCAACAGACAGTGCTACACGGTGCAGATAACCAGAGAATAAGGGCCCTATTCCACCGGACGATTATCGTTCAGATTATCGTTAAATCGTTAAAATCTAAACGATGTTCGGTTGAAATGCAGTTAACCATTAACGACAGAACGAGAAATCGTTGATCGCTTTATAAGACCTGGACCTATTTTTATCGTTGCTCGTTCGCAAATCGTTTGCATTGAATAAGACATCGTTCGGTCGTTCGCAAAAGATACGAACACAATAGCGAATAAATAGCGAAGAAAAATTATCGCAATTACGATCATAAGTAACGATTATCGTTCCATGGAAATGAGTGAAAGTTTTCAGGTCTTTCGCAATAGTGGTCGTTTTAAATCGTTAACGATTATGCAAACGATAATTGTCCAGTGGAATAGGGCCCTAAGTTGGATGGTGAGAAAATGGACATATATTCTCACATGGACGAGTTGTCCAACAGGAAGAGGCACAACAACACTTGGCAACGCATGTATATATCCAATCTGGCAACAGCAGACCGCAGCTCCTTCTGTGTGATCCCTCCAAGGAATCCCCTCTAATTTCAACACAGGTAATCCAGGCACAGGTCAGCAAGGACAAGGTGGGTTTCCCATAAGGTGCAATACTTATTAAAGCTTTAAAATATGATATAAACAAAATGCTTAATAAAACTATACAAAATGTTAGGTAGATAACAACATTGTTCATATGCATTTTATATATATATATATAATATATATATTTTTTTTTTATAATTATGTGTGGATTCATAGTGCCTTTATGTCTGCGCCTCTTTAAAATTTGTATTTATTTTTGTTCTGTGTTAATATTTTTCTTCTATAAATGTCCCTAGAATGATGGGTCATACATACTGCCGTGGATTACAATGTTGTTATGTTAGAACACTTGATAAATAAACCAGGCCAGTTTCAAAATGTGTTATATTATTTTAAATGTATTTTTTTTTAATAAACATTCCACCGGCCGGGTCCTTTTTGGCTGGAATACCTGTGTTTAAATTGGTGTGGATTTTTTTTTCCAACAGAGGTGTGGCTTTGTTATAAAAGGGGTTTGGTTAAGGTTAATGAGAGTTTTTAGATGTATTTATTATTTATGCTCAACTCCACTCAATAGGTGGCATACAAACAGTACAGAGCCTGATGAATTAGCAAATTCATTATATATTGCACAACAGTTTGATAAATCCTCTACCCCAACCCCAACCCCCACCCCCAGTGTGTGAACTAGGTAGCAACTAGGGATGGTCCGAACCTGCCGAGGTTCGGGTTCGTACGAACCTGAACTCTCGGCAATGATTACTGCTGTCTGCCCGCTCCGTGGAGAGGGTGGATACAGCCGGAGGACCGCCTGGAAAACTGGCATACAGCCATAGCCATAGGCTGTATCCCAGTTTTCCAGGCGTTCCTCCAGCTGTATCCACCCTCTCCATGGAGCGGGCAGACAGCAGTAATCATTGCCGAGAGTTCAGGTTCATGCAAACCCGAACCTCGGCAGATTCGGACCATCCCTAATAGCAACCATTGTGTTTATGACTTGCTGGTGTGAACCAGTGTGTCCTTACAGAGTATCGTCAGGTCCATCAAGCTGCGCTGGAGCCATAGCTTCTGATCTTTCTCCAGCATGATCATGGTGGCGTTATGACCTTGGCGTCGGCACTCTTGAAATCCCTTGCAGTTTATGTAATGAAGCTGTCTGCAGTGACCACAACGGTAATGGGGTAATTGACCTGGCTGCAGACAGCAATGTAGCTGATATTTCCTTCCTTGTTCTCTCATCACTGCTTGTATCTTCTCCGATGATGTCATTTGGGTTACTTTATGACCTTTCCCTCTACAACCCTTCACAATTGAGCAGACGCCACTGTGAAAGATGTGGCACGATGCACAACACTGCTCCAAAGATTTTTCTACAAATACACAGTCATGCATGACAAAGTCGACATTTGTTATTTGGGTGTGGAATCTATCATCCCCACGCTGGATGTGACTTTCCATGTGATTGCTATGAACAGGCTGGTCAATGATCATTTCACAGCCTCCATTTACATGCTTATGCCAAGGTTCATGGCAATGGTCACAAATCTGTGGTTGGTAAAATACTTCTCCACTGGAGGTTCCATTAACACTGTCAACAGCAGTAGAGGACTTGGCAACAGAAGCCGTTCTCAGTTTTAAAACAAGTTTTTGTAGTCTTTCCATGCAGGCTTTTTCACCTCGCCAACTCTGCCTTTCGTGAATGAGATCAGCCCCATTCACCACAGTAGATCCTGAACAAGACGCAAGTTCAGCTAAGATATTACATTCCAGCTGAGCAGCCAGGAAGCCAAGGGCAGCTTCAACAAGAGTCTGGGGTGCAGGTAGGACCTGTAGCTTCAGGGAGGTCCCATCTTCTTCTGGCTCATAATTTAATCTTTTGAGGGCTTGGAATATTGCATCCTGGGGGAGGGCTGCCTCCAGCATGTGCACATAATGTCCAGAGTATGTCTGGTGGGACAGTTTAAGTAAAACAATGAACAAAAAGAAACCAAAGAAAAGAAACCAACACATTTATCTCATGTTTTTTATTAAAGGGAAACTAACTGCAGGTTAGAAGACTTGCAGTGATGTTTCCATAGTGGACAGGTAATTTACCTTACCTTCATCCTCATACCATTTTCATAAGATCTCCAGTTTAATTAACTCATGCCTTCCAGTCCATATCCAGTCTGACACAGTGCTCTCTGCTGCCACCTCTGTCCATGACAGGTACTGTCCAGAGCAATAGCAAATCCTCATAGAAAACCTCTACTGCAGTGAACAGTTTCTGGCACAAACAGGTGACAGGAGAGAACACAGTGTCAGACTGAAAGCATACATGGCTTGATGCAGGACATACAGCCGCTGATAAGTACTTAAAGGCTTGAGATTTTTAAATAGAAGCAATGTATAAATGTGTATACCTTTCTGGGACCAGCTGATCTGCAAAAAAAAATTTCTTAACATGGTTACTAGTCAACCCCTGCTTACAGGATCTATGGGCTCCATAATTGATAAAAATTGGTCTATATGACTTCCACTTTTTACAGAAAATGCCTAGATCCTGGATGGGGTGCTGCTTGCTAAGGCTGTGTTCCCACATGCATGGAAACACAAGCATTTGAAACCACACTCCCCCTAAGTTCGCCAAAGGCCATGCAATGTTGTTGAGAGTTTTGGCAACACCCAATAACCATTAGAGAATGCAAGGTGTGTGGTTTCAAGTGCTTGCGTTTACATGCATGCAGGAACGCATCCTTATACGTACATGTCATGCTTAAAGTGATTCTGCAATCCACAACTGCTGACACTGCTAGATAGCTGTTAGGTCAGGTAGACAAACAGTACCTTTCATGTATCCATCTGTACTTCCAGAAAGTAGAAACATATTTCCTATATAAAGTGTCAAAGAGGCTTTCCTAAGCCCCTGAACTGTTGCAAGCTGGAATATCTCCTTGCTCTCTCACCCATCTCTGCCCTGTTTGGGGCACAGCTTCCAGCTGTCAGTCAGGAGACAGGTATAGAAGAGGGGGCAAGGAGGTGTTCCAGCTTGCAGCACTTGAGGGAAACTGCACAGGAAAAAGCATTTTTCTACATTCTAGAACCACATGTATCTGTAATATCTCAAAAGCTTTCTTTAAAGGGGTAGTCCACCAAAAAATTTTTTCTTTCAAATCAACTGGTGCCATGAAGTGCCAGAGATTTGTAATTCACTTCTATTAAAAATCTTAAGTCTTCCAGTACTTATCAGCTGCTGTGTGTCCAGCAGGAAGTGGTGTTTTCTTTCCTGTCTGACAAAGTGCTCTCTGTTGCCTCCTTTGTCCATGTCAGGAACTGTCCAGAGCAGTAGCAAATCCCCATAGAAAACCTCTCCTGCTCTCCAGACTAGAAATAATACAACTTCCTGTTGGGCATACAGCAGCTGATAAGTACTGGAAGGCTTGAGATTTTTTAATAGAAGTAAATTACAAATCTCTGGCACTTCATGGCAGCAGTTGATTTGAAAGAAAAAATTTTTTGGGTGAACTACCCCTTTAAAGGCAAGGACACTTTACAATATACTAATATAATCTGCAACAAATAGGGATATATCCCCCCCCCACCCCCGCCGTGTTACCTGTGGTCTGCTATTGCACATTTGTGAATAAACTCTGCTAGATTTGTCATCATTTAGGGAGTGTGTTATTATTGTGTTATTTTACTAATATAGAGAGGACTCCCCTGCTTGGATCCACACCTCTAATGTATACATGAGTTTATAGGTGAAAACTTACCAGAACATTTATGTTCCAAAATCCTGCAGTCTATGCTAAGTCCACTGTCTGTGGAACCATTTCATTACAGAAGATACCTGTTACTTACCTTTATGGTATGAAACTCTTTCCTCCATGGTGTGAAATAAAGGTGGAGTGCTGCTTGCTCAAGGGTCTGAAAGGCACACCCCAAATGTTGCAATGTTGGGAGCAGTTCAGCTTTGCCCTGGAGTCCACAGCTGATCAATTGGAAGGCGTCATTCTGGAGAATGTTGTGCAAGTCTGGCTCCTCTAGTATCCTCTGTCTCACCAACTCAATTGTCTTGTTTTCTGTGCACGGAGCCACAGTTTCTGCAATCGAGACACTGAGCAGCCAGCTCTTGTACTGGGCAAGAAGGGAGCCTGTAGTCATTCTAGGACATAAATAGGGAAGAGTATAAGGGCCGTATTACATGGCAAGATTAAGAGGAGGAAGTGAAGGTCCACCTGTCAGGTCAGCGCTTTCTTCCTCCTCGTTCCCTACTCGCTTCCTGTGCCACTACATGCACAGACAGCGAGCGGGGAGCTGTGGGAGGGGTGGCGCAGGCGATCCTTGGATCATCTAGGTCAACGCTTCTCAAACATTTTCTACTGGAGCCTCACCCAACAGACAAAATGACGCCTGGGCCTCACCAAACTGACCAAGAGGATGTTGGGGCCTCCCCATCTATGATAGAAGTCCATGCAAATAAAAAAATATATATATTGCTCAGTCTATCCTCCATTTGTCTCCTAATCTCTGTATAACATAAAATAAATACAAAATGAGTCAATAATGTTGTCAGCAGACATTGTTGCAGTCAGGGAAAGGACAGTGCAGCTTGTGGTCACTTTTGTGAGAACTGCCTCCCCAGCTGAGCCTTACAGTTTGAGAAGCACTGATCGAGGTGGCCCACTGAAGAGAGCGCTGTCATCGTTTTGAATGAACATATTGAAAGACAACGATCAGCCAACATTGTGCATGTCTGCTGATCATTGCCTTTTACCATGACCTATTACACGAAACGTTTTTTGTCCGGTAATCAGCCAAGTACGGCTCGTCTAGCACTCTGCAATTAAGGGCATTTTGAAAATAAATAAATAATAATCATTCGACGTAATAGGGCCCTAAGACATGTGACCAGTATTACTGTCCATACAATAGTGTAACTTCCCTATACTTACAGTTCCTCTAAGTGTGTGTTCATTACTGTGACTGCTTCTCGAAGTGTATCTGCTGCTCAGAATTGCTACCTGCTAAGTGCTCATGGATTTATTCAGGATCTGGATTGAGCATTAGTGTCTTGCTTAGACCAGCTAAACAAGACACTGTAGGCAGCTAGTAAAAGCGCTCAATAAAGTAAAATCCAAGGTGCATTGCCCCCTGGGAAATACAAATATGCAAAAAGAGCCCGTGGAATCTCATTTAAGAGATTCAAAACACAGGCCTAGCCAGATATCCCTCCGGGAAGGACCCAGCCAAGGGCTGTCTCCTGTAGGGAAACCACCAAATCAAGTGGCCCTATAAGTCAGTATCCAATTCAATTAACCAGTCCGAGGTTATGACAAAGGAAATACAAAGGCCAGGTATCCATCCACAGACAGCTGTTTTGGGGTATTGCCTTTCATCAGTGTGGAGCAGGATTCTAAGACTCTGCTGACTGTCTCCACACTACACCAAGCCCCCTGCTGACAGTCACCACAATACACCAAGCCCCCTGCTGACAGTCACCACAATACACCAAGCCCCCTGCTGACAGTCACCACACTACACCGAGCCCTCTGCTGTCACCACACTAAATCGAGCCCTCTGCTGACTGTCACCACACTACAAGCCCTCTGCTGACTGTCACATTACACCGAGCCCTCTGCTAACTGTCACACTACAATGAATCCTCTGCTGACTGTCACCACACTACACCCAACCCTCTGCTGACTGTCACCACACTACACTAAGCTCTCTGCTGACTGTCACCCCTTATACTGAGCCCTCTGCTGACTGTCACCACACTACACCGAGCCCTCTGCTGACTGTCACCACACTACATCGAGCCCTCTGCTGACTGTCACCACACTACACCGAGCCCTCTGCTGACTGTCACCCCTTATACTGAGCCCTCTGCTGACTGTCACCACACTACATCGAGCCCTCTGCTGACAGTCAGCAGAGGGCTCGGTGTAGTGTGGTGACAGTCAGCAGAGGGCTCGATGTAGTGTGGTGACAGTCAGCAGAGGGCTCAGTATAAGGGGTGACAGTCAGCAGAGGGCTCGGTGTAGTGTGGTGACAGTCAGCAGAGGGCTCGATGTAGTGTGGTGACAGTCAGCTGAGGGCTCAGTATAAGGGGTGACAGTCAGCAGAGGGCTCGGTGTAGTGTGGTGACAGTCAGCAGAGGGCTCGATGTAGGGTGGTGATAGTCAGCAGAGGGCTCGGTGTAGTGTGGTGACAATCACCACCCTACACTAAACCCTCTGTTGTCACCACACTACACTAAACCCTCTGCTGACTGTCACCACACTACACTGAGCTCTCTGCTGTCACCACACTACACCGAGCCTTCTGCTGACTGTCACCACACTACACTAAGCCCTCTGCTGTCACCCCTTATACTGAGCCCTCTGCTGACTGTCACCACACTACACTAAGCCCTCTGCTATCACCCCTTATACTGAGCCCTCTGCTGACTGTCACCACACTACACTGAGCTCTCTGCTGTCACCACACTACACCGAGCCCTCTGCTGACTGTCACCACACTACACTGAGCTCTCTGCTGTCACCACACTACACCGAGCCCTCTGCTGACTGTCACCCCTTATACTGAGCCCTCTGCTGACTGTCACCCCTTATACTGAGCCCTCTGCTGACTGTCACCACACTACACTGAGCTCTCTGCTGTCACCACACTACACCGAGCCCTCTGCTGACTGTCACCCCTTATACTGAGCCCTCTGCTGACTGTCACCCCTTATACTGAGCCCTCTGCTGACTGTCACCACACTACACTGAGCCCTCTGCTGACTGTCACCCCTTATACTGAGCCCTCTGCTGACTGTCACCCCTTATACTGAGCCCTCTGCTGTCACCACACTACACTGAGCCCTCTGCTGACTGTCACCCCTTATACTGAGCCCTCTGCTGACTGTCACCCCTTATACTGAGCCCTCTGCTGACTGTCACCCCTTATACTGAGCCCTCTGCTGACTGTCACCACCTTATACTGAGCCCTCTGCTGACTGTCACCCCTTATACTGAGCCCTCTGCTGACTGTCACCACACTACACTGAGCCCTCTGCTGACTGTCACCCCTTATACTGAGCCCTCTGCTGACTGTCACCACACTACACTGAGCCCTCTGCTGACTGTCACCCCTTATACTGAGCCCTCTGCTGACTGTCACCCCTTATACTGAGCCCTCTGCTGACTGTCACCCCTTATACTGAGCCCTCTGCTGACTGTCACCACACTACACCAAGCCCTCTGCTGACTGTCACCACACTACACCGAGCCCTCTGCTGACTGTCACCACACTACACTGAGCCCTCTTCTGACTGTCACCCCTTATACTGAGCCCTCTGCTGACTGTCACCCCTTATACTGAGCCCTCTGTTGACTGTCACCACACTACACTGAGCCCTCTGCTGACTGTCACCACACTACACTGAGCCCTCTGCTGACTGTCAACTCACTACACTGAGCCCTCTGCTGACTGTTAACTCACTACACCGAGCCCTCTGCTGACTGTCACCCCTTATACTGAGCCCTCTGCTGACTGTCACCACACCACACTGAGCCCTCTGCTGACTGTCACCACACTACACTGAGCCCTCTGCTGACTGTCACCCCTTATACTGAGCCCTCTGCTGACTGTCACCACACTACACTGAGCCCCCTGCTGACTGTCACCACACTACACTGAGCCCTCTGCTGACTGTCACCACACTACACTGAGCCCTCTTCTGACTGTCACCCCTTATACTGAGCCCTCTGCTGACTGTCACCACACCACACTGAGCCCTCTGCTGACTGTCACCACACTACACTGAGCCCTCTGCTGACTGTCACCCCTTATACTGAGCCCTCTGCTGACTGTCACCACACTACACTGAGCCCCCTGCTGACTGTCACCACACTACACTGAGCCCTCTGCTGACTGTCACCACACTACACTGAGCCCTCTCCTGACTGTCACCCCTTATACTGAGCCCTCTGCTGACTGTCACCACACTACACTGAGCCCTCTGCTGACTGTCACCACACTACACTGAGCCCTCTTCTGACTGTCACCCCTTATACTGAGCCCTCTGCTGACTGTCACCACACTACACCGAGCCCTCTGCTGACTGTCACCACACTACACTGAGCCCTCTTCTGACTGTCACCCCTTATACTGAGCCCTCTGCTGACTGTCACCACACTACACCAAGCCCTCTGCTGACTGTCACCACACTACAAGCCCTCTGCTGACTGTCACCACACTACACCGAGCCCTCTGATGACTGTCACCACACTACAAGCCCTCTGCTGACTGTCACCACACTACACTGAGCCCTCTGCTGACTGTCACCACACTACACCGAGCCCTCTGCTGACTGTCACCACACTACAAGCCCTCTGCTGACTGTCACCACACTACACCGAGCCCTCTGCTGACTGTCACCACACAAGCCCTCTGCTGACTGTCACCACACTACACTGAGCCCTCTGCTGACTGTCACCACACTACACTGAGCCCTCTGCTGACTGTCACCCCTTATACTGAGCCCTCTGCTGACTGTCACCACACTACACCGAGCCCTCTGCTGACTGTCACCACACTACACCAAGCCCTCTGCTGACTGTCACCACACTACAAGCCCTCTGCTGACTGTCACCACACTACACCGAGCCCTCTGATGACTGTCACCACACTACAAGCCCTCTGCTGACTGTCACCACACTACACTGAGCCCTCTGCTGACTGTCACCACACTACACCGAGCCCTCTGCTGACTGTCACCACACTACAAGCCCTCTGCTGACTGTCACCACACTACACCGAGCCCTCTGCTGACTGTCACCACACAAGCCCTCTGCTGACTGTCACCACACTACACTGAGCCCTCTGCTGACTGTCACCACACTACACTGAGCCCTCTGCTGACTGTCACCCCTTATACTGAGCCCTCTGCTGACTGTCACCACACTACATCGAGCCCTCTGCTGACTGTCACCACACAAGCCCTCTGCTGACTGTCACCACACTACACTGAGCCATCTGCTGACTGTCACCACACTACACTGAGCCCTCTGCTGACTGTCACCTAACTACACTGAGCCCTCTTCTGACTGTCACCACACTACAAGCCCTCTGCTGACTGTCACCACACTACACTGAGCCCTCTGCTGACTGTCACCTCACTACACTGAGCCCTCTGCTGACTGTCACCACACTACAAGCCCTCTGCTGACTGTCACATTACACTGACCCCAGAGTTTTCACCCTTTGACACACAGAAGCATGTTATCCCTGCCTATCCCCACTAGATGTCCCCAACGTTCTCTCACTTGGTGACTCCATCATCCACAGACTTCGTGTGACTCCACTTATTTTTATATAAAGTAATGTCTCCACTCTTCCCACCCATAGAGCAGGACATGGCCCACTAGCGCGCCCCCTCCTGGTTGTGAACCCCGCTGCATGTCAGCGTTCCCCAACTACACTCACCTGCTAATCGTACCAACCTCAGCTGACTTCCGGGTGGCGCCCCGCCCCCGTCACAGACACGCCCCTTCTGGGTGACTGACACGAACATCTCTCTGATGATTGGTGGATCGTTTATAACCTGTTGGTTGGTTGGTGATAAACCTATTTGGGCAGCATGCCCGGACTGTGTGACTGAGAGGGAAGAGGAAGCTGTATGGGGGAAACTGCTTATCTGTGCTGGGATTGTCCCACAGAAAGCCGCAGACCAACAGGTTCAGTCACACTAGAGCTGCTCAGTGCTGTTCTGCTGTCTATAGGCAGCGCCACTGCCAATACATATAAACTGGAGAATCGTATAGATATGAGTGGGATTTCTCAGGCCTTGTGCTCCAGCTTTTTAGCACTACTCCCCACCCCCTGAATTTTTTGAGAAGTCTTACCAGTAGCAACCAATCACAGCTCAGCTTTTATATATTAATGAACGCTGGCAAAATGTAAGCAGAGCTGTGATTGGTTGCTATGAGCAGTAATGGTGTGTTTACACAGACAGATTATGTGACAGACTTTTGAAGCCAAAGCCAGGAACAGGCTATAAACAGAACAGGTCATAGAGGAAAGACTGCAATTTCACTTATTTTCTAATTCATTGCTGTCTGTTGCCTCATAAATCTGTTAGATCTGTCTGTAAACACACCATAAGACAGCTTGATAAATCTGCCCCTTTAACTGAGGCAGTTTTCATTTTTGTGCTTTCGTTTTCTCCTTCTTGTGTTTACAAGGCCACTGCGCTTGTATATTTCCCCCTACAGACCCACATGAGCCTTTATTTTTTGCGACACCAATTATACTTTGCAAATACAGACCTATTTTTTCCATAAAATAAGCTGCAATTCCAGAAAAAGATTATATGTGCAGTGAAATTGGAAAAAAGGTGCAATTCCTTTTAATTTGAGGGGTTTCGTGTTTGCGTCTTTCGACCTATAGTAAAACTGACATGTTATCTATGTTCCTCAAGGCAGTACGATTACAACGATGTGTAACTTTTACTTTATCTGATGGCTTTCAAAAAATTAAAACCTTTAAGAATAAACTTTGTTTTATAAAAGGGGGATAATTTAAACTTTTTATAGTGTAGAGGATTTTTTTATTAATATAAAAAACTTTATTTTTTACATACAGCAATTAGAAGTCCCCTGGGGGACTTCTATATACACAGCACTGATCTCCCATTGAGATCAATGCTGTGTATATAATAGAGCAATGATCCATCAGATCAGAGCTCTATTTTTCTGGTCTGCAGCAGATCAGATACACTGATTGCCGAGCCGGGATCATCACCATTCCAATGCTGAGCCCCGACCGGCTCTCTAGAAGGGATCTGCCCTCCGCGATCGCATCGCGAGGGGGAAATCCCCCCACTTAGACACCAGGGACAGGGCCAAGGACTATTTAAATGCAGCTGTCAGCTTTGAAAGCTGCATTTAAATAGTTAACTAGCCATGAGCGGCGATTGACCACAACGGCTAATACCCACGGTCCCTGGCTGCACATAACAACCAGGGACCGCACGCTGCAGAGAGGGCTCACGCTGGAAGCCCTCTCTGTTTACCCTTAACAGCCGCATGACGAGTATACAAGTATAAGGGGTTATCCGGGTAACAAAAACCATGTTCTAAACCAGGGGTGTCAAATTAAAATACTCAGTTGGGCAAAATTAAAAAATTGGACAAAGTCGTGGGCCAACCTAGATAATTATTGAAGTGCAAATGCGGTGTTCCTTGTACTGTCAGTGGTGTGCGTCTCCCAGGGCTGTGCACTATGATAAATGACATGATAAATTACTATATGATTAAACCTAAACCCATTTAATAGCCAACCTCCCCCTATATTACACCATGTAGTAGCCAAGCCAACCAAAATTGCCCCACATAGTAGCCAGCCCTCCCAATAGTGCCCAAATAGTAGCCAGCGACCCCAAGTATCCCATATAGTAGCCAGCCCTCCCCAATAGTCTCATACAGTAGCCAGGCCTCCCCAATAGTCTTATATAGTAGCCAGCCCTCCCCAATAGTCTTATATAGTAACCAGTCCTCCCCAATAGTCTCATATAGTAGCCAGCCCTCCCCAATAGTCCCATATAGTAGCCAGCCCTCCCCCATAAAGTCTTTTATATAGTAGCCAGCCCTCCCTAGTAGTCTCATACAGTAGCCAGGCCTCCCCAATAGTCTTATATAGTAGCCAGCCCTCCCCAATAGTCTTATATAGTAACCAGTCCTCCCCAATAGTCTCATATAGTAGCCAGCCCTCCCCAATAGTCCCATATAGTAGCCAGCCCTCCCCCATAAAGTCTTTTATATAGTAGCCAGCCCTCCCTAGTAGTCTCATATAGTAGCCAGCCCTCCCCATAGTCTCATAAAGTAGCCAGCCCTCCCCATAGTCTCTTATATAGTAGCCAACCCTCCCCAATAGTCTCTGTTATATTAGTCAGCCCTCCCCCATAGTCTCTTATATAGTAGCCAGCCCTCCCCAGTAATCTCATATAGTAGAAAGCCCTTCTCCATAGTCTTATATAGTAGCCAGCCATCCCCCATAGTCTCTTACATAGTAGCCATGGTGGGCCAGATGTAATTCAAACTCTGAATTGCCTGGCTGGCCAAAAAAAAATGGCCCCACGGGCCGATGCCGATTTAGCCCGCTGGCCAGAGTTTGACATGACTGTTCTAAACAATCCCCCTTCCAAATACCACCCTACATCTAATATATATGTATAACCTATCTTGCACCCTTTCCTTGTTCTTGTTTTCTTTCCTCATACTTACCCACTATGTATGTCTAAAATCATCTTCTCTGTGTCCTCTCTGACAATGCATTGATCCCTCTCCCTTGTCTCCTTGTCCTAACAGCTGTCTAACAGGTTTACATAATCGCAGCAGAATTCTCATTCCCCTGCACGTATGTAAAGCGCCATCCCCCTTAACCCGCGGGGGCCCATAGAATACTTTACCGGTCCATGCTCCAGCCTGCTTCTGTGACTCCCGGTATCCTAACACTTTACATACAAGTATGTACACCTATTCAAAATGTTAGTGTCAGGAATCACAGCGGATTTCGCTACGGAACTTGCATTTTGAAAATCGCTGCAATTCGCTATCTGTGAAGGAATTGGAACTATAAAGGAAGGACTAATATTCTGCTTCCTGCTGGATCCACTTCTGGTTTCGGTTTTACAATAAAAACTGCCGTGTGTGACAGCAGCCTTAGCCACAGCTGTTTGTGTGCCATGCTTTAAAAGCTACACTAGTCCAGAGCTAGCCTAGATTTCAGCTACAACTTAGGGGGCATTCACACGTTCCTTGATTACTGTCTGTGCACCATGGTCCAGACCAGAATGCAGAGCTCCTGGTATCATGATTAGGGATGGACAAATTTACAGTACTAAGGAAGCTAAGCACTTCGCTAGTCTTGACTGTCAGCTTGTCAGCCTGCTGACTTTGAATTCAGTGCCGTTCCTCTCCAAGTGCCTGGAAAAGCTGGATCCAGTCCTGGGAAACTGTGAGACGTTTCCCAGGACTGGATCCAGCTTTTCCAGGCACCCGGAGCAGAGCGGCACAGAGTTTAAAGCCAGCAGGCTGACAGCTGAGACTAACGAAGTGCTTAGCTTCCTTAGTATTGTAAATTTGCTCTTTCCTAATCGTGATTCATGATGATGCCGGGACCTACACAACTATTTAAATCTTTATGCTACAGTACTTAGCAGGCCTGCGACGTCACATCTTAAGTCCTGTCTCAAGGCCAGGAAGTGGCTAGCCGCCGGGACACCAAATCAGCGGAATGCTTGCTGTTTGATTCCCCGTGGCTACAGAAGATAGATGCTGCCCTGTATCCATATTTTTCTGGCAGCCCTATGGCAACAACCATCTTCTGCAGCCAATGGGAATCAAACGGCAAGTGTTGGGGTTTGGATAACTTGATAACTTGAATATTTTGACAGGTTCGCTCCACACTACTTGTAAACCAAATGTTTAAAAAGCCATTTTGCTTTCATTTTTTTTTTTTACCTACAGACTGTTAGAAGCTCTTTTTTGTGTGTGCGAAACTACTTGTACTTTGTATTGACACTCTTTATTTTTTCACAAACTATGTGGCAAAACAGAAACAAAAATATTTGGGAGATGAGTTTGAAAAAAATTAAAAATTTTAAAATTTGTGGTGGTTTTTCTGTTCACACCGTAAAACACATGGTAAAATACATGTTGACTCATCCACCCTCCTGGAGACTAACAATTTGGTCCATACTTGTTATTATCTATTCAGTGTCCTTCCCCTAGTTCTGAGATGCTGCTTTCTGCTGAGGACACAGAAAACTGTGCATGACCTGTTTTCTCCGCTCTGATCTCCCTCCTCCCCCCTCCCTTCCTAGATGGCTCATGTAAACAGTGTTCCTGGCTGCTTGTCACTGCACTCTGTAATGCCAGGAGGATTTATCCCAATACAAGCAACAAATGAATCTTTAGTAACGTTAGCCTCGTTCTGACTGCTACATTCTGAGTCAATGTTGAAGGTTATGGGCCCAGACTGATTTAATACTATGTATTGTATATGGTTAATTTTCACACAGTTTCTATACTTGGCCACAAGTCATTTATCTGGTTTATTGGCAATGTTATAGTATAGAGCAGTATTTCTCAACTCTAGGTACCCAAAACAGGTCATAGTTTGATGATATCCCATACAGAGTATACTTGTGGTGATACCTGATGTATTGACTGTGACATACTAAGGAAATCCTCAAAACGTGACCAGGTCATAAAGGAAAGACTGAGATTTCTCTTCTTTTCAGATCCATTCCTGGCTTTGTTTTCACCAATTGTGACCATAAATCTGTACATGTGAACACACCATTAGTCTTTTTTGTCTTGTGGAGAAGGGGGTTATTGATGTTTCACCAGTTTATTTTATGTGTCAAATAATGGTAGGTGTTTTGCTGATTTGATGGCTTTATTATCATGAGTTTTCTTTGTAGGTTAGACACTAGCTATTTTGACAATTAGACCCCTATTAAAGGCCCTGTGTGCAAGCCAAACCATAAACTAGATTTGGAAAAACACACATGAATATGGTCCTTTATCTAGGAGTGAGGGAGCAAACAGGGCTCCATTTAGTCTCCAAAAAGGAGGCCACTGAGGTCCCAATCAATCTAAAGAGAGAAGAACCACATCTTGGTCCGGCCCAAAACATGGTACATGGGCAGCATATATTAACCCCTTAACGACATCGGGCGTAAGTATACGCCCCCGCAGGGTGGGCTTTAACGCAAACGGGCGTATACTTAAGCCCGATGTTTCCCCGATCGCTGTGTGTTCACACACAGCGGTCGGGAAGATGGCCTGCTATAATGTATAGCAGGCCATCTCTGCTCGTCGGCACGGGGGGTGATTAACGATCGCTGCTATATGCTGATCAATACAGATCAGCATATAGCAGCTAAATTCAGCTTTCCGGGTCATCGGTGACCCGGTGACCCGGAAAGCAATGGCGATTGGTGCTGTCCGAGATAGCACTAATCGCCATAAGTGTCCCCACCAAAGATGGCGCCGATGCCACCCCCACGATCGCCGTGATAGGCCGGCCAGTACCAGCCGGCCCATCACGGCGATCATACTGTAAAAACAAAGTTTTGCCGGGTTCTGCACCCTTCAGCTAGGTAGCTGAGGGGTGCAGAACAGGTGTGTGTGGTGCAGGTGTACCATACTCACCTGATCTGGGCGTCCGGAGCGAAGATCTGCGGTCCGCGCCGTCCTCGCGTCTTCTTCGCTTCACTTCCGGGTTCGGTCGTCCAGCGTCGGAAATCTTCGGAAACGCTCGGCAATCTTCGGCAGCGTCGCTCTACTGCCCCCTAGCGGCTGATCAGTGAATATCATTCACTGATCAGTTGCTTTGGGTTAAAAAGATTATTTTTTATTTTTTTTTGCGCCCTAACGCCGCTGAGTGCTGATCAGCATCGCACATAAGTGCGCCGCTTATCAGCAACTCCTCCATTTTGGCGTAGGGGCGTTTTTTCCCCCCTATATCCTACCGCCACTGTCTGCTGATAAGTGCCGCACATAAGTGCGGCATTTATCAGCAGCTCCTTTCTTGGCGTAGGGATATTTTTTCTTACTGTCAAAAAAACACGTAAAAAACACTACACTACACCACACTACATGGAATAAAGTTTTACACTACACTACATTACACATTTACATACCCCATATACCAATCCCCATATAAAGATGGCCCCCAGGGTGTTTTCGGCGTCAGAGGCATACGCTATTATTGCCTCCGACACCGAAACAGCCAGTGAGGATGAATGGGGGGATCTTTCGTTCCTCCATTCATCCTCATCGTCCTCAACATCCAGTGACGTGTCTGGGGGTAGCGTAGCGTACGCTGCCCCCCCAGACACGTTTTTTCCGCCAGAACCATCCCAATAAGAGATCACAGTATGGCGTGAAATTCTACAAACTCTGTGAGCGTACCTCAGGGTACACTTACAGATTATGCTGGGTTCACACACTGTATACTTCAGGCTGTATTTGGTCCTCAAGTCAGGTCCTCATAGCAACCAAAACCAGGAGTGGATTGAAAACACAGAAAGGATCTGTTCACACAATGTTGAAATTGAGTGGATGGCCGCCATATAACAGTAAATAACGGCCATTATTTCAATATAACAGCCGTTGTTTTAAAATAACAGCAAAAATTTGCCATTAAATGACGGCCATCCACTCAATTACAACATTATGTGAACAGAGCCTTTCTGTGTTTTCAATCCACTCCTGGTTTTGGTTGCTATACAGCCTCACAAATACAGCCTCAAATATACATAGTGTGAACCCAGCCTTAGGGTACGTGCACACTGCGAAGGCGAAGGATAACCCTTTGTGCATTCCGCAGCTGGCACCCACCGGCGGACTGATGGAGGCACGCGTCTCCGCCCGAGTCATAGATTCCATTCTATGCACGGGCGGATTCCGTTGTCCGTCCAAAGAATGAATACGTTCATTCTTTGGACAGAGGGCGGAATCCGCCCGTGCTTAGAATGGAGTGTGACACGAGAGGAGACGCGCGCCTCCATCAGTCCGCCGGTGGGTGCCAGCTGCAGAATGCACAAAGGGTTATCCTTCTCCATTCCGCAGTGTGCAGGTACCATTACAGTGTATGAAGGAAGGGACACCCGAATCCTGCCCCCAGATGCCCCCCCATCCTCAGAGTTAATAGGGAGATCGTTTGGGAACTGATCTTCCCACTGCTGGATAAAGGTTACCACCTGTACGGGGATAACTTTTATACCAGCACCCCCCTCTTCCGGTCCTCGCTGCCCGAGCTACTGTAGCTTGCGGCACGATCCGAAAATATCAGAGGCAGTAAAAGAGCCCTAAAATTTAGCAGCCATGGAGCGGACCCAGCGCTTCTGGATATGAAGGACCCCGTATCGCACCAGGACAACATTTTCCAGGTGACGTCCCCCACACTGGAAAACAGGAGACCCCAGAAGAAGAGCAGAGTGTGGCGTAACAGGGGGATCAGGAAGGACACCATTTTCCCGTTTGACACCTGTCCTGATCCCCCCGGCCTCTGTATACTGGATCGCTTCAAGGCGTACCACACGTCATTGGAGTTCTACATTATCTAAATTCTGTCCCTTATTCCTATTTCAGGGGTCACGTTGATCCAGGGATTATTCTGATCGCCATTATGGAGTCGGGAAGGAATTTTTTCCCTGTGATGAGGCTACTGTCGTCTGCCTTATGAGGGTTTTTTTTGCCTTCCTCCGGATCAACACAGGTTGAATTTGATGGACACCTGTCATTTTCAACGTTATAAACTAATAATTGGCCTAATACCCCCAAATAAATTAGAATGGTCCCTTTTCCCCAGCTAAATAGGTATGGCCGCCATTCCCATTAGAGGACGCCATGATGCAATTACAAAGCCTCTGTGCGGCCAGGACAGTAGAAACCCCCCACAAGTGACCCTATTCTGGAAACTACACCCCATAAGGAATCTAACGAGGGGGGCAGCGGGGATATGGCCCCCTGGTGACTGGCACATTTGTGGCGTGAATATGAAAAATTTTTATTTTTTATTTTCACGGTACATGTTCCACATATGTGCCCGTCACCAGTGGGGTCCATATGCTCACTGTACCCCCTTGTTGGATTCCTTATGGGGTGTAGTTTCCATAATGGGGTCACTTGTGGGGGGTTTCTACTGTCCTGGCAGCACAGGAGCTTTTTAATTGCGACATGGCCTCCATCCTCCATTCCAGCCTCTAAATGGCGCTCTGTCCCTTTGGTGGCTTGCCCTGTGCCCATATGGCACATTATGTCCACATGTGGGGTATTTTCGTACTCAGGGGAAATTACCCTACACGTTTTGTGTTCACTTTCTTTTTTAACCCCTTGTGGAAAAGGAAAAAAATTAAGGCTAGACTAACATATAGTGTAAAAAAATTTTAATTTTTACACTAAATTATTGATCTTGTCTTGATTTTTTCATTTTCACAAGGGGTTAAAAGATAAAAAAAACACTAAATGTGTAGAGCAATATCACCTGAGTACGGAAATACCCGACATGTGGACATAAAGCGCCATGCAGGGTAAGCCTCCAAAGGGAAGGAGCGCCATTTGGCTTTTGGAGGCTGGATTTTGCTGGAATGGATTTCGAGGGGCCATGTTGCATTCAAAAGGCCCCTGTGTTGCCAAGACAGTTGAACCCCCCCACAAGTGACCCCATTATGGAAACTACACCCCTCAGGGAATGTAACAAGGGGTGTAGTAAGCATATGGACCCCACTGGTGACGGGCACAAATGTGGAACAATATGGCGTGAAAATAAAATATTAAATTTTTTACACTATAATGTTGGTTTAGCCTTAAATTTTTCATTTTCCTAAGAGGTTAAAAGAGAAAAAAACACACATAATGTGTAGAGCAATTTCCCCCGAGTCTGTAAATACCCCACATGTGGACATAAAGCGCCATGTGGGTGCAGGGCAAGCCTCCGAAGGTAAGGAGCGCCATTTGGATTTTGCCAGAATGGATGATGAACGCCATGTCGCATTTACAGAGCCCTCGTGCTGCCAAAACACTGGAAACCCCCCACAAGTGACCCCATTCTGGAAACTACACCCCTCAAGGAATCTAAGGGGTGCAATGAGGATATGGACCCCTTGATGACGGGCACATTTGTGCCGTGAAAGTAAAAAAATGAAAATTTTCACTTTCACGTCACATTGTTCCACATTTGTGCCCGTCACCAGTGGGGTCCATATCCTCATTGCACCCCTTGTTAGATTCCTTGAGGGGTGTAGTTTCCAGAATGGGGTCACTTGTGGGGGGTTTCCAGTGTTTTGGCAGCACGAGGGCTCTGTAAATGCGACATGACCCTTCAAATCCATTCCAGTAAAATACAGCTTTCAAAAGCCAATTGGCGCTCCTTCCCTTTGGAGGCTCGTCCTGCGCCCGCTTGGCACTTTATGTCCACATGTGGGGTATTTCTGTACTCGGGAGAAACTGCGCTACACGCTTTGTGTTTTTTTTTTCTTTTATCCCCTTGTAAAAATGAAAAATGAAGGCTAGAACAACATTTTACTGTAAAAAATAGAATTTTTCCTTTTTTACGCCACATTGTTCTGAAAATCTGTGAAGCACCTGTGGGGTCCAAATGCTCACCGCACCCCTTGTTACATTCCTTGAGGGGTCTAGTTTTCTAAATGGTGTCCCTTTAGGGGTGTTTTTTAGGTTTTGGCACCCCAGAGCCTCTGCCAACCTGAAGTGGTACAGTCAGAAATGACCAAATATAACGGAGGCGTTGAAATTCACTGGGCGCTCCTTTATATCTGAGGCTTGTGGTTGCGTCAAATAGTGCAATAGGGCCACATATGGGGTATTTCTATAAACTGCAGAAACGGGGCAATCAATATTGGGGTGCATTTCTCTGTTAATAGGTTTATCATTATGAAAGATATTGGATTACAATAAAATCTCTGCACAGAAAATAAAAATTTTCAAATTTCTTACACACTTAGCTTTTATTTCTGTGATTCCCCTAAAGGGTTAAAAAAAACTTTCTGGGTGTGCTTTTGCAGAGTTTGGGGGGTGCAGTTTCTGAAATGGGGTGCTTTGTGGGGCTTTCTAACATACAGTCCCCTCAAATACACTTTCAACCTGAACAGGTCCCTAAAAATATCTGATACTGAAAATTTGGAAAATTGCTGCTAATGTTTTAAGCTTTCTATTGTCTAAAAAAATGAAATATAGTTTAATAAAAGCTACCAACATAAAGTAGAAATGTTGCTAATGCTATTTAATATATAATTTATGTGGCATAACCATTTTCTGTATAAGCAGAAAGGTTTCAAAGTTAAAAAAATGCATTTTTTCACAATTTTTCAAGTTATTTTGGTGTTTTTCATAAAGATCTGTTATCAGTATCGACTCCATTTTACCAGAAATGTAAAGTACAATATGTCACTAGAAAACAATCTCAGAATCGGCTGGATAGGTAAAAGCATCCCGAAGTTATTAATAAATAAAGTGACACTGGTCATATTCATAAAATTTGTCTCTGTCCTTAAAGGGGTAGTCCACCAAAATTTTTTTTCTTTCAAATCAACTGCTACCATGAAGTGCCAGAGATTTGTAATTTACTTCTATTAAAAAATCTCAAGCCTTCCAGTACTTATCAGCTGCTGTATGCCCAACAGGAAGTTGTATTATTTCCAGTCTGGAGAGCAGGAGAGGTTTTCTATGGGGATTTGCTCCTGCTTTGGACAGTTCCTGACATGGACAGAGGAGGCAACAGAGAGCACTGGGTCAGACAGGAAAGAAAACACCACTTCCTGCTGGACACACAGCAGCTGATAAGTACTGGAAGACTTAAAAATTTTTAATAGAAGTGAATTACAAATCTCTGGCACTTTATGGCACCAGTTGATTTGAAAGAAAAATTTTTTTGGTGGACTACCCCTTTAAGGCCATTTCAGGCTCTGTCCTTAAGGGGTTAAATAAGGCAGTAAAAAAGTACACAAGGATGAGATCAATTCTAGAATAGGATCTATGAAAGGCAGACACACATGTGAATCCTCTACAGGTCAGATTATATTCCATCCAGGAATCCACCAGACCCAAATGGTGGTCTGTTTTTAATAGACCATGCAAACTGGTGAAACGACAGGGACCGCAGGGCAACTAGAGAGGGGTGGTCAGAGGCAAATAGTCAGAGCCCAAAAACAAGTAAAAGGCATCAGGTGCAGGAGAGGTTCCAGCATGCGTCCTGCTTGCTTCCTGGCTACATCACAATTTTGGCACTTTTTTAAAAAGTTGCATATAATGACCCGATTAATCTGAGAAATAAATGTGTATAATTTCTATCTCAGTCCAAAAGCAACCAACCACAGCTCATTTTGATAAATGACCCATTTCTGTCTATTGCTGCGTTTACACGAAGCGATAATTTGCCCAATCGATTATTTAACGATACTGAAGCAACAATTTGGTTTTTATAACGATCAGAGTTTAGACGAATAAATTGTTAAAAAATTTGTAAGAAAAATCGTTATTGCGATCGTTTTTAAGACCGCTTAAGCCCATCTTTCACATAGGGTGAATCTTTGAAAGACTGTTTACACGAAGCAATCTGCGAATTTTTAGCGAACGATGAACGCCGATTTGAGAACATGTTGAAAGTTCAAAATAAACGATTTCTCGCTCTTCACTTGATCGTTTGCTGTGTTTACACACTAAAATTCGAACAATAATCGTTCCGTGTAAACGCAGCATAAGACAGATAAATAAATCTGTCAATGTGTCCAAGAGGTAAAAAAAAATAAAAAAAATGATTCGCAGGTGAAAAGCAACAACACATGGTGCAAATTCTTGATAATTTCTCTCAGCGGTATACTACAGAGCTACACAGCTGCTTTCTAGTAAACCAGTCAGCAAGCTTGTCAAGAGATGTATTTCTTATAGCTTTGCTGAGTTTATGACTGCTGGCTCTGCTACAGGCTGCCTCCATACACAAGTGCACGGTCCATGATGGTGGCACATAGTGTGATCCGTGCACGCCTCAGTCATAGACTCTGCATTATGGAGGCACACATGTGAGCAGGAGGCCCTAAAGGAGTTTTCTCACTGTTTATCTGACACTGAAAGTGATTTTTTTTCTGTTGTTCAAAGACTACCTCTAGGGGGCGATCACTGACAACTAAAGGACAAGACTCAGTAGATTCACAGCAATGGTCTCAGTAGACAACCATCTATGCAATAAGGCACGTGATGACTTTCATTAACTTTACTTTTGTGTACTGGACTTGTGACCTTTTCCTTTCATATAACAATAGTCTTCATATCCATATGAATATGTCAGCCAAAAACCTTGTTTTTATTAGGAGGGTCTATACGTTATCCCAAAGAGCTTACAATCAATCATAAACTATCTATTAGTAGCTTGTTGCCTCACCTGATAACTGTCTTATAGGGACATATTGGTATAAAGAAGAATTAGGGGGAGGATGTACAGGAGGGTGGAGTTTGGGTGGCTTTGTTGGGGTGGGAGTTATTGGGGAGGTATGAAGGATTTTTGGGAGGTGCCATGACAGCTCTCTATTAATATTGAGTGTGTATAGCTGATCTCTTTATTTGATTGCCAGACTTCTCTCTTTGGTCTGGGAATTCTGCTGTTCAGTTGGTCACTATGTCCACGTCACAAAGGCTGGTTCTGGTTCTTGGAGGAGCTGGTACTGTTGGGTCTGGAATTGTGAAATGTCTTTTGGAGAAAGGTAAGTAATGTTGATCCTGGGAGCCTGTTGCAGGTGGCAGTGGGCTTCTTTGTAGCACCTTTAGCTGTTACTATGGTTCATCTAAGCCTTGTCCCTCTCTTGGCTGCAGGGTTCCAGGTGGCAGTAATTTCCAGAGATAATTCCCGCTTGGAGAAGCTGATAAATTTTGTGCCAGCGCAGTACAGAGAAAGCCTTCACACGATGGTCGGAGATGTGGGTAAGACACCTCCTCCAGGAGAAGTGAGGAGGTATCAAGTCACCTTTACCTACCTGTCACCTGATCATGGGATGTGGACTATGATTAATATGAAGATTATAAGGATTACTGTTCTGCACAGCATGGGGAACCTACATTTCTTTAATCCCCATCTCTGTTTATGTCCATTATTTCAGATTTCAGACATCTGTTCTTCATGCTGTAATATTGCTTTCCCACTCTGTAACATGCTAGTAGAGGATGCCTGGCAGCACTGTCTGGCTTGTTGACCCTTTGTATTTGGGTTTTGTGCAGGCTCGGAACAGGGAGCACAGGAAGCCGCAGCTGCTTTGGTCAGCAAAATGGGAAAGGTGACTGATGTGGTGTCTTCACTGGGGTTCAGCTGGTGGCAAGGTGGTCCGCCCCACACACAGTCGTTACAAGAGCTGCAGAGGGTACGGTGACAATGAACTTGCATAGAGTTTGAGACAATATTTTTTTTTGTCGTGAGTCATTATAAGTGTCTGTTACCATAGAGAACACAGTCTGTATATCTGTTCATGCTGATGCTGTTTGTCTGAACAGCTTACAATCTAAATGAGACAGAAGGTAGAAGGGATGAATGTTGACGTTTGCACTTTGTGGTACGTCCCTGTGTTAATGTGTTGTATTTAATTGAAAACCTAAACAAAACAACATATAGCACATTGCAAATATTCATACCATATGACTTACTCCTCTTCACTGCTTGGGACTGACTCGGCTTTGTAAGTTTCCCTGTATATGACAAATTCAGCTCTTTTTCATCTAAAAAAACCCCTCTGCACTGCTAACACCATAGTCATACAACCAGATGCTGCTTGACAGACAGTTCCAGAAACTGGCTTAAAGTGAATCTGTCATCTGTAATTCATGTTTCAAACTGCAGACACTGATAGATAGATGTTAGGTCAGGGAGACACATGGTATCTTTCATCTAGCTGTCTAAGATTCCAGAATGAAAATGTTTTTATTGTATATTAAGAAAAGTCAAAGAGGCTTTCCTGAGCTCCTGATCTGCAGCAAGCTGTAACACCTCCTTACTCCCCCCTCCCATACCTGACCCTGCTTAAAGGGAACCTGTCACCCCCCGTGCCGGGGTGACAGGTTCCCGACCCCCCGTTAGAGACCCCTATACTTACCTCATCGCGCCGGGTCCCGCTTCTGAAGATGGTCGGGTCCCGGAGATCTCAGCCGCCGCAGCTCGGCGCGCGCGCTGAGAGATGAGTCCAACGCTCATAGAGAATGACGGAGCGCTGGACTCTCCTGTCATTCTCTATGGGTGTTGGACTCATCTCTCAGCGCGCGCGCCGAGCTGCGGCGGCTGAGATCTCCGGGACCCGACCATCTTCAGAAGCGGGACCCGGCGCGATGAGGTAAGTATAGGGGTCTCTAACGGGGGGTCGGGAACCTGTCACCCCGGCACGGGGGTGACAGGTTCCCTTTAAGACTCAGCTTCTAGGTGTCAATCAAGCAGGGAGGGGAAGAGGAGACATAAAGGCCCTATTACACAAAACGATTATCGACCATATTGGGACGATATTTGTCTTGTGTAATAGTTTATGTCGGCTGATTGTTGTTTTCTATGTCGGCTGATCGTTGTCTGTCGTTGTCTTTCAACATGCTGAAAGACAAACTACCTAGATAGCAGCAATTTGCTGCTGTTGCTCCGTGCAATAGGAGCGGCAGCAGCAGACCGCTGCTATCTTCTATGGGCTGCCCGGACAATCTAGCAATCATCCAGGCGGCCTCCCTGCACTAACTTGCTCGCTGCCAATGCGTGTAATACCGCCAGCAGCGAGCGGGGATCGAGGAGCAAGTGAGCACTTGCTCCTCTGCATCGCCCCATGTAATAGGGACTTAACAGCTTGTAGCAGATCGGTAGCTTGGAGAAGCCTCTTTGACTCATTGCACCAAAGAATAAAAGCATTTCTCTACATCCTGAACACAGCTGGATATATGAAAGGTAGCATGTGCCTCCTTGTCCTAAAAGCATCTAAGAGTTTCAGCAGTTTGGAATGTGAATTACAGCTGACAGATTCCCTTTAAATTAAGCAGCATGGTTAGATAGATAGATAATAATTGTCTATGTTCTGCAGACTATGTTGACACTACATAAATAAATATTACTTACATTACATTTGGTAGTAATCCTATCGAAATCCCGATACCACCTGTTTAAACCTCAGTAAAATACTGTTATGGATACATAATGTAACTCTTTATCTTTTGCTTGTGATACCATAGCTCATTAGTAGTTCCCATAGATACCAATATTGTTAGCATTTCAAGGAGAAGTGGTATGTGGTAAATCAACACAAGTTTGAAAATTGACAATTTATGGATCCATTCTATCTTTGTAGGTGCTGGATACTTTACTTCTCAGCACATTTACATCCTGGAAAGCCTTCTTTCCCTTGGTAAAAGATAATCCAAATGGAACATACACTTTTATTACAGGTAGGTCCATTAGTTCTTTTATTGGCTTATGCCATTTCCATAGTAATTTTCCATTCTCAACCTATATTCAGCTATTCCCAAGATTCTTTACATTGTGCTTTTATAGCCAAAACTCAAGTTATAGTAGTCTTCATAGACTAATAGTATATGTCTGCAATGTCAAATGTATTTAAATGAAGCCTTTTCCGTTTTTCATGCAAGGGGGCGCTGGTGAACGTTTGCTCATGCCTGGCACTGGATTCCTAACATTGGGTGCAGCAGGAGCACTGGCATTTTCTCAGGTGGTTCGTGAGGAGTATCCTGATGTTCCATGTAAACTGAATGAGGTTTGTAACTATGGCTAAAAGTGGGGTAATATGAAACGAGGAAACATAAAAAGGTATATCCATGTTTGAGGCTAGCAACAATAAGCAAAAATGGTCTAAGTTCTTAACTTTGCTGTCATTGACCTCAGCCATGTTTCTGTAGATCAGTAGAAATCTTCTTTCTGTTTTTGCCATTATCAGGTAAAAATCAACATGGGAGTTGCTCCACCAGAGCGCCTCGGACCAGGCTACGTGAGTCATTTGGAGGTAGGAGAAGCAGTTGCCTCACTGGTGGAAAAAAGGAGGGTGTCTCACACAGTGCTGTGTGCCAACTCCACCACTGACCTCAAGACACTTATCTTGGAAGGGAAGCTGTAAGCTATGGAAGCAAGTCCCTGTGTATGAAATATGGCTCCTATCCCTTGTGTGTACTGTAAGAAACCTTTCCACCATGACCGTCTATACAGTGCCATCATTCCTATTCCTGCCCTGTAACCTCTGGTAAAGCAGACTCTGGGAGAGTGACAAAAACATCACTGATAAATCTCCTAAGCTTTTAATACTGGTCTATGGCTTCTAATGGTTTGGAAACAATCAAAGAGGCCCATCACTTTAAGGGCACCATGGTCCCTCCAATTATGTTGCCTGAGGGCTAGATTCTAACTGAGCAATCCATTGAAGAAACTATGACTGGACAGTAACATAATCTGTTCTACTGGATATACGTTTCGGCCACCAGTTCAGGATGATGCATCTTACAGCCCCTTTCAATTTGCCATCTGTGTTCTTAACTCATGATTGTTCTATTTTTCATTTCTTTGGGAGTTTAATAATGAAGAGATGATTTCATAAATTCATCCCCTGACCATCTGTTGTAATCTCTGATGGCTCCTACAGGCTTCACCCCTCCCTTTTCATCCCCTCACCAATCCAATCTAAGATGGACTGTTCAATGTGAATTAAATAAATTTTAATGAAATAACATTCTTGCATGAAGTGTATGTAAACCCAAAATTTTATAACTATCGCTGCAAGAGATTTAAAAGTGTGTCCTATATTGGTTACTGCTGTAGTCCTGGAAATGAAGGGGTTATAAGCAATGCTGGGTCTGTAGCTGGGTGACAACGGAAGGAGGAGAGGCTGAAACACAAATACTCTCCGCCCGTGTCATAGACTCCATTCTATGCACAGGCGGATTCTTTTATCTGTCCAAAGAATGATCAAGTTCATTCTTTGGACGGAGGGCGGAATCCGCCCGTGCATAGAATGGAGTCTATGAAACGGACAGAGAGGCGCACGCCGTCAGAATTACTCAGTGTGCACATACCCTCACACTTCAGAACAGCCATAAAAAGCATTTTCTAAGATGATCGCAGTCTTGGACAACTACAATAAAGGTATGGGTAGTATCAATGCCTACATAACTATTAGAGATAAGCAAATCTATAGTAGGAACAAAGCTTTGTTCCTGTCGGGATTCTGCCTGTCAGGCTGCAGGCTTTGAAGTCTGCTCCGCTCCCTGTCTCTCCTCCCCGGGTGCTGGGAAAAGATGGATCCAGTCCTGGGAAACTGGGAGAAGTTTCCCAGGACTGGATCCATCTTTTTCCAGCACCTAGGGAGGAGTGGCATGGAACAAAGCTGACTTCAAAGCCTGCAGCCTGACATGCAGAATCTCGATAGGATTGAATTGCGTTGCTTCGTTCCTTCTTCATATCCATTTGTACATCCAGAGTGTAGTAAAATGCTCATATTCTTCTGTGCAATGTGTCAAAGAGGCTTTTCTAAGCTGCTGAAGTGCAACAAGTTGGAATAGTTTACAAGCGCCTATGTGAGAACACTGTATGTGACACTGAGTAAAAACAGATCTCTTATATGACAGCAATAATTTACTTTGTACAGTCTCAAAATGTCCTGCCAGAAAAAAAAAAAAAAACAGATGGAACAGTCCCAATTATTTCCTATAGTCTCTCCTAATAGATAGGCATAGTAAAACAGTCTTTAAGGAAAAAAAAACTTTATTAAAAATAACTTTACTTTTAAGCACACAATTGTCAACATAACATTTTCAGTATTCTCTGGCCTAGGCCTGTGATCTAAAACCCATGGCTCTCCAGCTGTGCCAAAACGATAACTCCCTCCATGCTGTCACAGTATAAGAGGAATTGTAGACTTGCCACAGGTGAAGGGCTACATGTTGCAGATCACTGGTTTAGAGCATTGTTTTGCAATTTGTTGAACTCCAACTATTGGCATGCATGATGAGAGTTGTAGTCACATCAGCCACAAGATGCAGACTGCCATTGTAGCACAAACCTAACTTGGTGCTTCAATTTCTGTTCCAATGGCCGTAGAGGGGCAGGGCCTATGCAGGCGCTGCCGTCACGGGGCGGGGCCAACAGTGTCATTGTGGGCAAAGCTAAGTGGCACTTCGGCCATGAAGCCCCACGTAGATAGCACAATCTGCAGATGATAAAATATCACTTTTTACTGGAACAAGCATCATGATGTATGATATAAAATAAGGTATGAAAACTGCTAAATTTACCCTTTACTCCTGTGTAGTCATAAGTCATAATGCAAAAAAGGGGGTGACAGTGTCACTTTAAAGTTGAGAGCATCTGGAGCACTACAGATTGCTTATTATTCTACAATGATACTAGATATAAATAATTTAGTGCAATATTATTATTACTTATCATAACAAATATGATTGACAGCCGAACAGATTGTGCAGTGTGTCCAAGAATTTCCTTGTTTTCATGATGACCATGCCCTCCTAAAATCTGTATGTGATTTTCTTAAGAAAATGCATCTTCACAAGCAAAGAATGTTTTCCTCTAAAATCAGTAAGTTCCCTGTAAATATAATTCATCTTGTTATTCTATTCCATAAAGTTCTGACAAACTCTTTTTCTGTTCCTGGGAAACCTGGGTGCAACACGTATGGCCTTGACTGAGGGCCATATTATACGGGATGATTATTGTACAAAAAATGGTTATAGTGTTCAAATTTAAACGCTAATGTTTCGTGTGAATGCAGGCAATGATTGAAAAACTGTTCAAGTGTAGCTAATCACATCTTTTGAGGTAAACCTAAAATCGTCGTTAATCAGTCAGTATAATTCCACACTGTCTGTTCATTTACTGGGATAAGATGGCGTAAATGATTGTAGTATCGATTATAACTAACGACTATCGTGTAATAGGGTGAACGATTTCAGGTAGCTCACGTTTGTGATTATTTATCGTTAAAAATAGCTTTGTATAATAGGACCCTAAGGTTCCTGTAAGAATTGTCCCCAACTTTTCCTGGTTGTCACCTACCTTACTCTAATATCATCACATAGAACTAGGATAATCAGTAAAGCTGAGTGATTTTGGCAGCTATATTGCTAAGTGACAACCAATTCTGCAAACAAAAGCTGCCATTATAGTGTAGTAAGGTATTTTCATCCAACTCTTCTGTAATATGGCATCAACCAGGATCAGGATTTTGGGAAACTTGGGCGATAACCCATGCAGGGTATGTATGTGTGTATATATATATATATATATATATATATATATATATATATATATATATATAATTTTTTTTTTTTTTTTTTTTTTTTACAAAAGTCTTGGCCATGGAAAAATACCCAATTGATTTCCCATATACCCAGTGTAAGAGCGGTATATTTTTAATGCTACGTTCCTGATTCACATTCATGGGAGAATGACCAGTGGTTGAGGATTTCTTCACATACGTAGGTCAGGTGGATAATAACATAAGGGCCTTACACAGACCAATGCAGTTTGTAACATAGGTAGTTTCTTTGTCTTTTCTACCCCTCAGACAGGTGGGGGTGATGGGGGTACAGGAAGTGTCTCCAAATAGGCCAGGGCACTCTGCAGAGAGGTCAGGCAATAACCCTCCTCTCCAATCAGATATCTGGGGAAAAGAAAAAGAACTGGTTTAAATTGTTTTACATGTTACTTGACTGTTACTTAAATAGTGCTGGTAGAGACAATGTCATCACTCACAATCTAATTTCCTTGTCTATAACATACCATCATAAAACTACTGTTAGGGTGTGTTCACACATACAGGATCCACAGCATCTAAATCACTGATCTAAATAACTGAAAACATCATAAAATCTGTGCTATCAAATCTGCTGTGGAACTGCGGTGGATCCTGTACGTGGGAAAACACCCTCAAAGGGATAGTACAGGATTAGAAAAATATGTCTAATTTCTTACAGAAACACCTTAGTTCTATTGAAGTGGATATAGCCGAGTTGTAATACCACACACAACCTGAGGACAGGTGTGGTGCTGTTTTTGGATGAAAGCAGCTGTGTTCTTTATATTCTGGATGACCCTTTTTACATGGCAATACAGCAAGGCCCCATGGACTTCAGATTTGTGAACACTAGAAAAAATATGATGTCTACAGCCACTTCATCAAGACTACTTTTATTTATAACTGAAGTTGATCCAGAGATCAGATGTTTGATGCGTTTTTAGCTCCTCCAGGAGTAAATGAAGGTGGTTCTAAACTTCCCTAACAACAAATACATTTATGACTTTGTAAGAGTATGTGCACATGGTGTACCCCTCCCAAGGGGACAAAATGCACTGTAGAAATTTAGAGGATTGTCTCAGATTTCTTAGGCATATTTTACCATTAAGGGTGCGTTCACACCTACAGGATCTGCAGCAGATCCGCAGCAGATTTGATGGTGCAATCAGCTGCGGATTTGATGAAAATCAGCTGCGGATCCTGTAGGTGTGAACACACCCTTAAACACCATTTTGGATGCTAATTAGCTCCACTTCAATTCTGGTGTATTTGAAATGTTCACCAAAAACTGTGGCGCTGGATTTCACAGATTCAGCGGCAGCACCTATGTCCCTTGAAAACAGTGAAAACAAGAAAGTATCTGTAGCTAAACCTGGATAACCGCTTTACCATCTGAATGTTCTAATGTTCTAAGGGTTTCTAATTATTTATGTCTAGCTGTACTACACAAATATCATTAAGTTAAAACAGAGATGTATACATAGAAACACAAAACACTGTGTATAGTCGAGAAGAGGTAAAGAACAGCACAAGGAGGAGGAGGAGGGAGCTGTAATAAAGTGTAAAAATAGACTGTGTGGAAGACAAGCAGAAAAATGGAGACCAGACACGGAGATGGGTTGGGAAATGTTATGCGGTGAAGTAAAGTGACCGAGAGGAATCGGCAGAGACATGAGTCTGCAGAACTAGCTCAGGGAAACAAGGGACAGACAATAAAGCTGTCACAACTCCAGACATGTCACCCAGCTGACTAAAAGTGAATGACATTACAGGGACAGAGCGCTTCTCTGCTGATGTTAATTAATGCTAGTGGAGACTCAGTAATACTTACAGAAACTGTCATGTCATGGTAGAAGCTGCAGAGGCAGCCAGTAATAGTGGGAACTCACCCCTCGTGTATAAACTCCTCCAGCGCTGCACACTCTGACAGCAAATGAGACATGTGGCTTTTCAGCACTACAAATGCCAGGATGGGCAGTAGGTCATCTGCTCCACTGGGAGAAAAAAGTCAAAGGTGAAAACTTAGTTAACAGCTGAGACCATTACTAAACACACTGGCCCAGATTTATCTGTCATTATTCAACTCTATACTACACTTTTATATACAAAGAAATCTCTCAAAAATGCTGCAGCCTTCCATTGGATGTATACATGTATACAAATTCTCCTGACATTTCCCTTCAGATGAAAGGCTCAAACATTATTTGAACAGAGGCTATCATCTGTATCACACAATGACTACAACTCTTCTGTATGGGACCACTTATATGACACTGCACCCACCATATGGCGAGGGTGACAGTACATAGGTCTAAATCCGGATCACCAAAACTGTGGCAAGTGATTCATAATTTAAAAACTACATGTAGAAAACAAAAGTCCAACTACTTCTTCACACAACTTGCCTACAAAAAACCCTCTAAATTTATTGTCTTGGGGTATCCCACTGATACTGTTTTCTATCTAAAAAAAAAACAACTATACTTACCCCCCTTGCACGACCACTGCTGCCAGTATCTCAGTGTTGGTCCCCTACTTTCTTGTATCTGAGTTGCACAAGGACCATCCCGCTCAGCCAATCACTGGCAGAGGTTGGACACTGCTGCAGCTACTGAATGGCTGAGCAGGAAGGTTCTTTTTGCAACAGACACAAGGAAGTGTAACAAAACGGAGCCGACATAGATAGAGCAGCAGCAATGAGGATATGTTAGGGGAAATTATATGTTTCTTTTTACTTAAATGGGTAAAAAATTGTTTTCAACAAACTGGTGTAACAGGTGTTTTTAATAAACTGGTCTTACAACTGTGCTTATGTTGTATATTTCAATAAGGCAGAGTTTGAACATTTTTTTCTTTCAATAAACTGGTGTCATAAAGTTATACAGATCTGTGTGCCCCTTCTAGTTTGACATGGTGCTCTCTGCTGCCACCTATGTCCGGAAGTAGGAAAGGTTTTCTATTGGGATTTGCTACTGCTATGGACAGTTCCTGACATGGGTGGCAGCAGAAAGCACTGTGTCAGACTAAAGTGAATACAACACTTCCTGTGGGACATACAGCAGCTGATAAGTACTGAAAGTAATCAGTATATCTTTGTGGCACAAGTTAATTAATTTTTTTTTCTTTACAGTACCCCTTTAACTGTACTCAGGGAACAGTTAAAGGGATACTGTAAAGAAAAAAATTGAATCAAGTTTTAAATATTTAAATATTTTGCCTTTTTACCCCCAAAAAATGTGCATACTATTTCAGCTACAACAGGGCTCACTTCGACAATTTGCAATTCACTGCTGTTGTTAGGTTCTAGTAACAAAGACACAAAGACAGACCACAGGAAGTGGGGATGGGGTTTAGCTAGTGCTATGTGAAAGAGGGAAAGAGTCTGTGCTGTTTGAATGCTTCCCTAGCCTCTCTGCCTCCTTCAGAGTGTCCATATTAGGCCTAAAAGGTAAAATCAAGACTTTTTTTTTAATCCAAAAAGTTCTTGACAGCTGTCCCTCATGTAGCTTGTTACTATCAGCAGCACATCCCTACTCAGACTGCTTTTGTGATGAAACTCCTTCCTTCCTGTAATGCCCTCTCCCCCCTCTCTTTAATATTTCATTATCCTCAACAGCAGTTCCCAGATTAGACATGAGCTGCTTATATGGTACTCTCTTTCTTTCTGTCGTCCTGTTGCTGTATTTCGTTCTGCTCACACATCGCCTTGCACTGCCACTGCTTTAATAACACCCTCCTCCCATGCCATCTTGAGTACTGTAAATCATCTCTCAATACAGTGCCAGACTATTAAATCCAGTGCACTTTCTCCAGCACTATAGCATAGGTGATGCCTTATGTTTGTCAATATAAGTAATGGAAAGGAAGCCCAGATATAAGTACTGCTGGCAAACAGCCTAGCTGTTGTCACCACTCTGCAGTGTTACTGTGCCAAAACAATGCAGCCTCTTTTTTATTGTTTTGAAAGTATAGGAACACTTTTTGCTTTAGAGAAAGTTGAGTAATACCCAATACAGCCCACTTTATTATTGCTGCAGGGGTTGTTCGCTAGGATTTACTTAGATCATTCAGAAAGTATTGAGGTACAACCTAAAGAAGGGTTTTTGGGACAAAATAACTACAGTATACTACACAATTGTGCAATCTCATTAAAAAATATTATAGTCCAACTAAATTGGCTGATAACAGGGAACTACAGATTACATGAATATGTAATGCAGCTGCGGCGGCAACGATCATTCGGTCGGTACTGCAGTACCGGCCCAGATGATCTTTTCAGAGACCGGCCGGTCCGTGACCCGGCTGGATCACGGAACGGCCCGTCTCTTACTGTGTGTGTACATAGCCTAATGTTGTGACAATTAAAGTAATTTTCCAGTCTATAAATCCCTTTAGTTATAGGCCTAGACTGCAGCAATCTGGTTACCTATACGAAGGTTGCAGAAACAGGCCAGTATATGGAGGGTACAAGGAGAGCAAGAAGAGAGTGAGTATGATTTTTTTTTTTTTTTTTTTTGGGGGGGGGGGATAACAGTGATCCTGGTGGTCTGCAGTAAATGTTAAGATTTCTTTTGTGTCTGTTTGGGGTCAAGACATTTCTGCCTAGCTGGAGCAGAATTATGACCACATGCAGGGAAGGTGCAGGATTAAGGGGGTGTCTTATAGCTGAGATCAACAGAGGCTATAAGAGGAACTTGGTCTTTCTGCATCTTGTCTCAAAAAACATTAAAGGTGTCCTGTGTGTCTGGGGTCACCACTCCACAGCTATCCCCTGCTGTCTAGGGTCACTGAGGGGCCACTCTTAATGCTGATGTGTCTGGAAGTTTGAGTGTTCTAGGCTCATTATGTCCTGACAGTTGCACCCGAAACATGCCCTGAGCAACACAGACTGCCGCCTGCACTTAACCCTTCCCACAGAGCAGACATCTTCTCCCTAGTTTGGTGTCTGCTCATGTTCTGCCCCCTTTCTCTGGCAGCCCAGCACTATGGAGCCCACATACACATGTTGTACAGTGTGCCCACTATTTGGCCAGCTTAAAGGGGCCATCCCATCTTTTACTTAAAGAGATATTTCCATCTAAACTAATCAAGTTAAACTTATAGGACTTGTCAAGTTAAATATTTTCCAGAGAATGTCATTCAGATATGATCAAGAAATGGATCCTGACCACCACCTACTCCGACACGCGTTTCGGTGTCCACCTTTCTCAAGAAGAATAACAATATGACCAGATGCTCCTTGAGAAAGCTGGATGCCAAAATGTGTGGCGGAGTACGTGGTGGTCAGGATCCATTGTGGGTAAACATGTTTGTCTGGGTGACAGTATAATGCTTACAGCACTGTGTTCCATCAAAAACCTATAGTTTACATTGTTTGCACTGAGCACTTTATGCAGTTAGGTTTGGTTGGTTGGTAACATGCTATACTGCCCTATGTTGTAGCGGTCATCTAGTATTATTATGACTTTGTTTACATGTACTGTTTACATATGGGCTGCTTGTAATATTATCCAGACATCTCTCTTTTATTGGTGTTGACTCTTCTGTTGTTTTTATTTATGTTTTTAATCTATATAATAAAGATTACATTTTTTATTGGATTTTGTAGTAGTTTGGCTTTTCTTTTGTAAATAGGTATTGATACTTCACTTCACCCAGCTGCAGTATTGATAAATAAATACTAAGTTGGCAATGCAGGTGTTGCCCTCCTGGTGACTGTAGTTTTTGGTACTATTATACTTGTATGGAAGTCCAATTTTGTGAGATAGATGCTCATATAATGGAAATCTGATGTATGCATAGAAAGTCAGTAGTTCCCTTCAGTGATCGATGTTCCTTGTGTGTGCTTTCATTGACACCTAAGTTAATTGATGTTTAGATCTCTGTATTCAGTGAACAAGTCAGCTTAACTGGCCATAAATTATTTATTAACCCCTGCTTCTTCTTTTTCCATCCCAACTTCAGCAATTCCTGTGCAGTCAGTGAACTTTATTTTACTCCTGACTGCTTCTCACCATTATATTGTCGATTCCCAATAAACCTCTCATATTCTATGATCTCTGTCTGACCCGTTTCCTGCTCCCTTTTAATAATGCCTTTCCATGTTCTCTCCCCACCACTATGTTGCTGACTTGTTCCTATCTGTAGCACTGCCCCCCCCCATAGTCTTCTGTTTCTTTATGGTAATTAGAGCAGACAGTCGCTGTGCTTGGGAGCTGCTGCTCCGCAGAGTGACGCAGCCTCCTGTACTCTGCAGGACAAGCCATGTTGTGCCTGAGACTGTCACATCTCATCCATCAGTATTGATCCCTGAGGGGCCTCCTATCTGTGCCCAATAAACTTCATGTACTCTGCAACCTGTGCACATGAGGAGAGAGGAAGAGCGAACACAGCAGAGCGAGACACACATACAGATGGACAAAGACAAAAAAAATATCAGACATACGCTAGAGAACCCCACAGCCGCTTTGTCTCAGACTGTGTGCTATACATTACCCTCAACTCAACCTTTATTCCTTTTTATTGAAATATAAGACACTCACATAGCTGCGGTCCCAGGAGTGGGGCAATATTCTTCTGTGCACTCGCAAATGACACGCAGGGTCCTCACTAATAAATGCCAAACAACATAATTTTATGTAACACATTCATATAACAGCATATATTATACAATTATCTAAGCACCATATCCACTGCTACATAAATTAACTGTTGGAGTATGATATGTGTTGTGCCCTGGTTCAGGTACACGAAAGGTTCATCATCATCAATTATTTATATTATACTCCATGATTAAAAGTTTGGCAGCTTTCTGCTGTGTTTTAGTTTTCATTATTTTTATGATCTTTTATTGCGGTCAGTAAAATCTTGTTCATATCTAGAGTCAGATTATGTTCACCTGATACATCTGTAAGTTTGTCACAAGACAGAGACCTTAAAAACTGCAATAAGCTCTACTCCTGTGATAATTGGGCAAGATCATGATGGATTTTCAACTGCTGGATGTAAACACTGAATACTCTAATTTGCTGCCAGCAAGCAGAGATCTTGAACCGAATTAAACATGAGCTTGGCTGTGACAGATGCACGCACAGAGGAAAAATTCCATTCCTCCAGTCAGTAATAGTCTGGGAGTGCTAATGCATTGTGTCACGCAAACTGTTATGTAACAGGTCTGCAAAAAAAAAATCCTGGGAACACTGAAAAAGTGATTTTTTTTTTGTCTTCATATAATGGATTTGATCATGTTGAAGGCTGAGCTATTTCACATTTCACATAATAGTGATGTCATTAGATTCTGTGTGGAGGTGACAAGTCATCAAATGGTTACTAATGTTTCTTACCAATACACTCTAGTTTTCTTTGCGGAGTGCGTTGATGCGGTAGATGTTCTAGATCTTCCACAGCAGCTTTATATGGTTCTTTTATATCTTCAGGGTAGAGTTTTACAGGGACTCCCACCACAGATGGCATAGCTGTACTGTACAAATCCATGACCTGGAGAAGAGATTGTTCACGGGCAAACAATACCTGTCTGAGGGAAAAGAACACATGTAAAGGCATCCATATATATCACCTATTAGTAAAGAGACTGGTGGGTTTAGAAAACTATTTTATAGGGAATACTAATGGTCTTTTTACACAGAGAGATAATCCGCCCAATCAATCGTTTAACGATTTTAAAGAAACAATTAGGTTTTTATAACAATCGGAGTTTAGACAAAGAGATAAATCGTTACACACAGGGTAAATCGGGTAAATCTCACATACAGATTAAATCGGTAAAAGACTGTTTAGACGAAGCGATCTGCAAATTTTCAGCGAACAATCAACATCGATTTGAAAAAACAAGATGAACGATTTCTCTCTCGTCGCTTGATCGTTTTCTGTGTTTACACGAGCCGATTATTTCTCAAAAGCGATCATTATCGTTCGTTCGTTCGTAGCGATCATTCAGGATGCCCATTAACTACAGTAGCTAGGCTGGAGGGTGGATATAAAAAGCACCATGCCTCTGAAGGTCCAACAACATCTGCCGAACACATTGCATAAGCACCATGTAATGCATCATTTTCCCCATGTTAGCACTACAGTTGAACACTTGCAGCAAGGATGTAGATTATAGCTAATAATTGTGGCCACCCTTTTTGGGAGAAGTTCTAACAAAAGAAATAACAAATTTCACACTACATTTTAAATCTAGAATATGTTACATTCCCGGACAGTGCAGTCAGTATGTCTGGATAGCAGGTACATTGTTTGTATCAATATGTAATAACCTAACAGTACACAAGAACAAATTGTATAGGTTTGGTTAGAAATTGCCCAATGATCTGTTCCTAGAAGGCTGAATAAAGGGCTTTTACATGGGTCGATTTTCAAACCATGTATAAGTGTCAGCAATCAACCACGGAGTGGGGAAAAATGCCAGCTCGTCGGCTAATCGCATTTTTTCTGGGGCTTCAAAATATATCACTATCGGCTTAAAATCATGCTATGGGATCCAACAAAGGCAGCACTAGGGCAAAGAGAAGAACTGCTTTGGTCTGGACCAGAGTTGGCGCTAGATTTAAAAAAAAAAAAAGAAAAAAAAAAAAAAGATCACCCCAAATATAAAAATCATTATGTCAGCAGACCAGAAAGTGCTAGCTGTATTTGTAGCATTCCTATGTAGTTTCTCCCATGCTCGCCTATGTTATAAAGCAGATGGGACCGTTACCTGTATAGAGCAAGCAGCGCTGGCCACAGGGGTGGGAAGAAGCTTTCTTCTAAACACTCCAGGCAAGCTTCCTTCACTTGTGGGCTTGTAGGGAGATTCAGAGAGAACATGGTGGATGATAGCAGCCGATCTGTAGAAATATACAAACAAAATAACTTAGACATGGTGCAGGGATTAGACCACTGTACATCTTTCATTGGGAGGCAATTTATGCATTCGCTATGGGTTCAGACAGAACCCAGAAGAGAATACCAGAACTTAAAAGAAACACCAGATATTGGAGCATGTGGTTCATGCTGCTGGGGGACAGGGGTCCCCAAGATTAGATGTTACTTGCTAGAGAGCCTAAATCCAATAATAGGCTATTACACAACTTCTACTGAACTAAACAAGGAACATATTATAATCTTGCTCCAGACATGAGATCATTTTAATTTTTCATACTTGCTTGCATTTTACTTGACCGTAAACTCCACTCATGTATACATAACCCTTGTTTGTGTAATGTCTCCTCCATACTTTATTCGTTTTTGTGGACTACTTCCTACACAAACAGCTTTAATTTGATCACTTTCAGCCCATAAAGACATATCTATAAGTCTACGGCATCCTGTGCTGCCCCCATGTGTGTAAGTATGGAACAACTCGAAAAATGTCCTTAGATTTAAAATTAGTCACATTTTAAGTTGCCTACAAAAAACATGGCACCAACATAAAGCATGGTACCTAAATAATAGTACCATACAATGCACCCATGGTAGTGGGCATTGTGCAGCTGATCTGATCAGGAAATATGCTGACTGTGCAGCATTGGTGGGTAATGGATGGCAAGTGTTAAGTCAATAGAACCTTTGTACTATTTCACAGACATCAAGGGGCTGGTGGCACCATCAGCTACAGTACCACCATCAAATTGAGGACAAGAGTGGCACTGTTTCTAGAAGATAGTAGCCATGTTTTTCTAATCTTGGATAATCAATTCAGGAACATGTAGTAAGGCAGTGGCCTTAGAGCACAGAGGATTATATATATCGAGTAATCAAACAAAAATAGTGAGGACCCTGCTCACAAGAACTTACAATCCATGAGGGATAAAGGTCAAGGTGCGTACTTTGTATACCGGTCCAGCCATGTATTATTAATATAGGAGAGTACATATAAAGGTGGCTATAGCAGTCAATATCTTAGTACGCTCAGATATAAAGTACATTACGGTATGGGGATACTGCTGAATGATGGGGTGGTGAGTAAAAGGAAAGGACACAGAATAGACTTAACTGTGCAGGGTAAAGCATTTCAGAGAACTGGTGCAGCATGACAAAAAGTCTTGAAGACAAGAGGTTGAAATTATGAAACACGTTAAGGCCCTTTTACACGGGCCGATTATCGTCAAGGAACATTGCTTGCAGTGCTCTTTTGCCCAATAATCGGCCCGTGTTAAGTGTAAGCGATCAGCCGAGGAGTGGGAAAACATCCGCTCGTTTGTTGATCACATCTTTTTTGCAGCTTCAAAATTTATCGCTATTGGCCGCAAAGCAAAACATTTAAGTGGCTGGGAGAATGAGGCAGTAATCATTCGCGTAGCCCAACCTCGCGCTTAATTGTGCCTTCTGAAGGCACTGCAAATGAGCGCCGATCAGGCTTTTGTCCTTGCAGAGCCCTATATCGGAACGTGGGAAAGGACCCTTACTTAGATCGTTGCAGAATAAAAAGTCTGGGTAGGGAGGGAAGGCAGAGACCAGGGAATGCAGCACTATGGAGAGATCACAAAAAGGCTACACTCGAAAAACCTTTTTCTATAAAGGTCAGTACGTATCTACAAATACATTTATTGTCCATTTCACATTACATTGCACTTAAAATATGCAGTTTTGTCCATGGAAACCTGGTCATATACATTACTGTACAGTACATTAATGTCCGTTAAAATGTTTTTTTTCTTTTTTTTTTCAGAAAAATATGCACATGCTTTGATGCAAAATAAAAACAAAACTGTTTCTGTTTATCTCCCTCTCTCTCTACAGCCTCCATTATCCAGGTGCAGATCAGTCAATCACTGGCTGACAGCCATAGGCCATGTATATACAGTGAAAAGATGACTACTTTATTCCTATATACAGTGTTAGACTAACCACATGCCTCCTTAATAGTGGCAGAGGTTCCAAATTTATCCTATATAGAGTAACTTAATGAGCCTACTATATAAATTCTCCCCCATTCCTCCATGCAGACTCACCTCCCCTTAGGGCCCTATTCCACCGGACGATTATCGTTTGAATAATCGTTAACGATTAACGATCTAAAACGACCGCTATTGCGAAAGACCTGAAAACGTTCACTCATTTCCATGGAACGATAATCGTTACTTATGATCGTAATTGCGATTGTTTTTTCTTCGCTATTTATTCGCTAATGCGTTCGTATCTAGTGCGAACGACCAAACGATGTCTTATTCAATGCGAACGATTTGCAAACGTTTTGCAACGAGCAACGATAAAAATAGGTCCAGGTCTTATAAAGCGATCAACGATTTCTCGTTCGGTCGTTAATCGTTAACTGCATTTCAACCGAACGATTATCGTTTAGATTCGAACGATTTAACGATAATCTGAACGATAATCGTCCGGTGGAATAGGGCCCTTAGTCACTTCTGCACATTCATTAGCTGCCCGCTGACAGACTTACCAAGGTGACAACATTGTGTCAAACCATTGTAGCAACATAGAGTTTCACATTCCAGGAGCTGCACAGGGACGGACATGATGATGCTGTGGTGGCATCTGAAACCGATGAGCTTAAAAGATGTCCTCCCCTGATGAAGCCCCTCTCCTAAAATCTATGGTGGCTATTAAGGTAGAGATTTGGTTGAAGTTGAAGAACCTGGAGTGCATGCCCAAGTTTCCTCCTTCCAATCCATCCCAGACAACAAGGCTGATTCAGAACAACAATTCCCTTTGGCTGTTCCCAAGTTAAAAAAAAAAAAAAAAAGAGCATATTTTGGAGATGTTTTACAGTGCGGATGGCATCAGTGTAGAATGACTGAATATAGGGAATGAAAACACAGATTAGCATCTAATATGTACATTCTAGGAGTAGCACTATCTGAGATGTAAATATCAGGTTCGGGTAAGTTAGTAGGAGTTCCTTTTTTCTTTTTTTTTAAGGTTCAGTTTCAGATACAGAGAGGACATTATGTTGGGCACATTGCTTTTAATGTATTAACCCTAAATAACTTACCTCTGGCATTGTGGATCTCTTTCACCACAATGTTTAAATGTTGTGCCATGGTCAGTCTTTGCAATGCAGCTGGCATGGCCAATAATGTAGGGGACAGTAAACTTTCCAAGTCCTCAAAAGAGTTCTCCATGTCCTTCTTGCTCAGTGCTTTATCAAGCTGGGTGCTGACAGAGTTTTCCCAGCTTTCAAGACCCTCTCCTATAGAGTGGCTGTGCTGGATGGAGGGACGGGGAGGTCCAGGGAGACAGTGTAAACTCTTTGAAGATTTCAGGGAAGTGTTAAAGGCTGATAGGAGGGCTGGGTCTGCTGGGAGGGAATGACGGAAAGGTTTGGAGATTGAGGTTTCCTGAGTGTTGTCTTTACTTATGACTGAATATATACGGTTGTATATCTGGCACTGGAGATGGATTAATAGTTTGGCAATTGGATGATCTGAAGTGCTGCAAAGACGAAAGGTAAACAGTTAGAAGAGATTTTTCTTATGCCTCTACATCAGTCTTCAACCTGTAGCTTTTCATTGACACCTTCAACTCAGCACATTGTGGTCATTAGAATACTGCCCCAGTTACATTAAAGGGGTACTCCGGATAAGAAAAACTTTGTTTTCTATTAAAAGTACATTAAAAGTTGTGTCTATACAATGTATTACCGTATCTGTACGGTTCTGCCACACTGGTAGCTGATAGAAATCCAGGAAGTGAAAAAAATGGCCTCTGTGCCAATTCACATTGTCTCCTGCTCCTTCTGCTATCCCCCCTCAGGAGACAAATCTTACATGCCTCTGTCTCACATCGTGTATGTTTGCTGATGGTGCAGACAGGGGGCAGGGCGTGATGTCACAGGAGGCCTGGCTGGATCCCCCAATCCCCTGAGTGATTCACCATCTCTGACCGGCCAGAAGCAGCTGCTGCACTAATTTTACTGATTGTAATGGGTGGGGGCTGTGATGATCACATGAGGGAAAGCATTGCGTTCTGAGAAATGCTAAACCAGGAAGAACAGAAACACAAAACAGAGCAATAACTCTGAAACAAATGGATTTTTGGAAGTTTCAAAACTGGGATAGCTAGGTAAGTAATGCGTTATGCTTCTGCAGAAGTCTCATTTTTTTTAACCTCTACCTGGAGTTCCCCTTTAATACAATTCCCGGCAAAGTATTAGGTTGAGAGTGACACGGTTTTGGTAAAAAGTGTGCTATCTTCATGCTGGAGGGGTTACTTATAGAGATGAGCAAACCTCGAGCATGCTCGAGTTCATCCGAACGTGAATGTTCGGCATTTGATTAGCGGTGGCTGCTGAAGTTGAATAAAGCCCTAAGGCTATGTGGAAAACATGGATATAGTCATTGGCTGTATCCATCTTTTCAACCTTAGACAACCTTAGAGCTTTATCCAACTTCAGCAGACCCCACTAATCAAAAGCCGAATGCTTGGGTTCGGATGAACTCAAGCATGCTCGAGGTTCGCTCATCTCTAGTCACTCATCAAAACAAATATATGTGCACATTTAGGGCCAGAAGGCCAATACAATTATGGCTTTGGTTTCTGCACCAAAAACTGGGCCATAGTACCAGACAAAAGTGCATTTATATGTTTGTCACTTTGCCTAAAGAAATGCTCAACTGATCAAAGTAGTCCCAGGGATCGGACCCTTACCGACCATACACTCATGGCCTTCAAATGAAATGTCCTTTAACCCCTAATAACCAGGCATACAGTGGGCCTAAAAGAGAACTCTCATTAGCAATGGGAAATCCAGTTCATTTCGGCAATTTGTTTACTATGAACTAGTTCATTCAAAAGAGTACTTAAAAAGATTATTTTGGTCAAGTTATCACATTTCATTAGTTCTAGCAATTTAATATACAAATGAGTGACCCAAAACCTCTGAACTTTGACATTTTTTTCTGCTTTTAAAATTTTACTGCAATTTTGTCCAAAAACACTGCGGCTATAAATCAGTTGGGAGTCAAAAGAGTAATGTGAGATGTCACATGGCACATGGCATTTTTAATTGTGCCACTTTTTTAGCTCAGTTTTTTAGAATAATTGCATGTATGGGCAATTATATTTTCTTGACGATCCTCTATAGGTTCCAAAATGCCAGAGAAAAAACATTGTTAAAAGATTGTAATAAAATACTTGGTGGAGTAAACAGAACTACAGTCTAGCCTCCATCATGGCTGCAGCTTACAGCTCTGTGTCCTGAGGAGGCTAAGAAGTGATGGATCATCATTAGAGATGAGCGAACCTCGAGCATGCTCGAGTCCATCCGAACCCGAACGTTCAGCATTTGATTAGCGGTGGCTGCTGAACTTGGATAAAGCCTTAAGGCTATGTGGAAAATATGGATATAGTCATTGGCTGTATCTATGTTTTCCAGACAACCTTAGAGCTTTATCCAAGTTCAGCAGCCCCAGCTAATCAAATGCAGAACGAATAAGGAGACATTAGTTCAATCATGCATGCATAATGACTGAGCTCAGCAGTGACTCCTATGGTAGTTACAGGTACTGACATTTTGAATTTATGAGGGAGCGGACATGTGAACTAATGAAATAAATGGCAGGAGAACAATTTGCATAAGACTGAGCCCAGCAGTGACACCTATGGTGGTTACAAATACTGACAAAGTGAATGGATGAGGGAACTGATCTGTGAACTGAGCTAAATAAGCTACTGAACTAAATGCCAGGAGAAGGAATCAGGACAGTCTAGTTCAATCACATGCATATGACTGAGCTCAGCAGTGACACCTGTGGTGGTTAGAGGTACTGACATGGTGAATGTATAAGGGAGCTGAAAAGCAGTAAACCTGGCTACTAGAAGCAAATTTAGTAAACCTACAAGAAGCAAATTTAGTGAGGATACACTGCTGGCAACAAGACTGCATCTCTTGGCTAACAAGATGACTTTATTACAACAGGTGAGGTCTTTTACACACACACACACAACACATCATCGGGCGCCGACTGCGCATTGCTACATGTAATAGCAATGTGTGGCCAGCGCCTGATAATTCTACGAACAGTATACATTACCCATCCACACTCCAGGGTTTCTACGCTCTGCTTCCTCCCCAGTCCCGGCCAGTGATTGGCTAAGCAGCCTGTCACGTCAAACAGGCTGCTCTCAAGCTGCAGCGCAGGACCAGGGAGGAAGCAGAGCGCAGGAGCCCTTGAGCGTGGATGGGTAATGTTTACCATTTGGGCAGCCCACGAGGACATTGGTAAAGATGTCCATGCAGCCCTAGCTAAACGATTATCTGGCCGTGTAATAGGCCCAGTAAACGAGTGCTGATCTAGCAGATTGGCGCTCGTTTACAGTATTCATCTGGCCCCCATAGGCCCATGTAATAGGACACTTACTTTAATTTTACAGTTCACAGATCAGGACTGTGGATAACTAGCTGATTAGTGGGGGCCACCCACTGGGGATTGAATAGAGCAGCATAGAGCGTTCCATTTATTCTCCATGGGGCTTCCCAACATTGCTGTGCTTTGGTACTTTGGTATTTTATCTAAATATTTTTAATCACACTAGGGGACCTAGTAATAGTAATCCTTTTGATAGTGGATATAAAGTTTTGGTGTGCGCACTATAGTATTATTGCTTGTTAATGTAAAACTGTCTGACAGTCTATTAGATTATGCCACTGTGGCAGAACAACAGGACTACCTCCATGGCAGGCCCTGAAGCCTTGTTACACCCCTGGCTGGTATGGTAACCTACCAGTAACAGAGCCCTCTCCTTATGTCAAACTACTTAGATTCAACAACTATACTGACTGTGGCACCTAAGAAGGTTAAATTTCCAGAATCTGACCATTAGTCAAACACTCATAGTTCACACAATAAAAACACCTTGCAAAATACCCAAATGTTTATTACCTGAGAATTTGGCAGACATAACTAGAAACTAAGTCTGCGTCACCTGGATTGCTCCTAATCTTCTCCTTATAGACTTTGGGCCATTCCTAGTGCACAGAATTAAAAGCATAGAAGATTAGAAGTTAATATAACAGAATGAAAAATCTGCAAAAATGCGGTGTGCCATACAGCCTGATAATTGCCAATAAACATTACTAGAATAACCAGCCCGTATAAAAGAGCCAGAGATCAGCCGATGAGCAAGTGCACACCTAAATAAGAATTTCGGTGCAGCCTGGCAACTCGATTTATCATGCCGTGTAAAGGCACTGCAAATGGCTGGGCATCTGGCTGTCTAAAAGGGCCTTTAAGCTTCTACTACACAGGGCAACTGAGAGGATCAAAGGAGCGCTGGTAAATACAGGAGGGGGCGCGGGAAGCTGCGAGCAGTCAATAGCAGATAGCAGCGGTCTGCTGGTGCTGGTATTCCACAGAGTGACGGCAGCAGATCATTGCTATATTAGTCGTTTGTCTTCATGTCAGCAGATCGTCGTCTTCTATTACACAAGAAGGTTATCGGCCATAACAGCCAATAATTGTTTCGTGTAATAGGGCCTTTAGGTTGAAGTCATTAACAGAAATCTATCGCCCCTCCCCATTACTTGCCTATACATTATAGTTTTAGCAAGCTGTTCAGGATATCTACAGTACTTAGTACATGACAAAAAAAAAAATTTCAACAAAGGTTTACTAACCTTACAAACCGATCATTTCTTTTATAATTCACTGCTAGTTACATACACCAAGTTGAATGTGCTTTTAAATAGCTTGGAAAATTCCAGAAAACTGTCATGGCTTTAAAATCTTACATCACTTGAGTTCATTAGAGGTGTACTATATCTGTTGCAGGATTTTATCCCCTTCCTGGGCAAGCATTTTGGACCTTAATGCACAAGTCATTTTTTTTTTTTCAGTTTTTCCATTGTCACATTCTAAGCTATGTAACTTTTCCACTCCGCCATATGAGGGTTTATTTTTTTTGCAGGACATGTTGTACGTTTTAATTGTGTAAATTTTGGGTTAATATGTTATTGACTGATTTTTTTTTAATAACTTCCTTTTGAAGGAAAATTTTTAAAATATGATTTATTTATTGCATTATACATTTCTGCCGTTACTGTTAAGCAAAAATAACACTTTTTTCTCTGGATCAGTACAATTACAGTGATATACAATTTATTAAGAGTTTTTTTGTTTAAGGAGTACTCTTCACAACACACATAATGCCCCTATTCCACAGGTCGTTTAGAGGAGCAAACGAGCGCTCTCAGCGCTCGTTTGCTCCTCGTTCCCCGCTCGCTGCCGCCGCTATTCAACGCGGCTGCAGCGAGCGGGTGAGTGCGGGAGGGGGCGCCGGGGAGCTGCGGGGGGGCTGCCCGGGGGATCGCTGATCGTCCGGGCAGCCCATAGGATATAGCAGCGTCTGCTGCCGATGCTCCTATTCAATGGAGCGCCGGAAGCAGATCGCTGCTATATCAGTCGCTTGTTTTTCAACATGTTGAAAAACAAGCGACTGCAACGATCAGCCGACATGAACGATGTCGGCTGATCGTTGCACTCTATTCCACCGGACGATTATTGTCCGTAGCGGCCGATATCGGCCGAATACGAACGATAACCGTTCCGTGGAATAGGGCCTTAAGACTTTGGATATTCCTCATAGCACACAAATCCACCATAATCCCCTCTGGTGACTGACACCAAAAATGCATCTGACAGAATTGTGTTGGCTGCCCTTCTTTCTACTTTTCAGCAAATGGGATTCTATCTTGTTTCAAGGCAGTAGTGGATTATAATAGGGGCGTTTTGGGCGGCAGCCCGGGGCCCTGAGCTCCTAAGGGGCCCATGACCACCCAAAAAGACGTATACTTTCAGTGGTGTACTGTCTCCTGGCTACACTTCTGCCATGATTTGCAAAAAATCACTGTTTTTTATGGCAATTTTGCACAAATCAGGACATCATGACATGTATCTATCCTGTACTATGAACGCCAGGCTAGTGCTTCCATAGTTACAGTGGGGTGGGGGGGCCCAGGCTTGGTGAACAGCCCGGGGCCTATGGTAAAGTTAATCCGCCCCTGTTTCAAGGTATTGACTTGCTGGGATGCCACTGCTAATAGGTGGCACCTTCTGAAAAAGAGCTACTTTGCATATTCTAGTACTTAATTAAATTCCAGCCAGCAGACTAATAGCTAATGGTAACCAAACACATATATAATACACAATAGGATATGTCAGCAATGGAAATTGTCTCCTAATTCTAGTAATGGAATTACTTCTACAATGGCAGCAAATAGGAGCTCTGCTACAGTAACCCAGCATGACCACTGCAAAAGGTATGTAGTTATCTGCTTCTTGTTCTGTTTGATAAGCTTATCAGCAGGGTGTCAGCACTCCTCCGATCAGATATTGATGGCCTATCTTGAGGATAGAATATCAATAAAAAAAAAAAAAGTTCAGAAAAAATATTTACAATACACCAGTGAAACTCATAGACCCATTCCAGCCGAAGGCTGAATATGAGAGACAGCCGATATGATTGACAGCTGAAGGCTGTCCAGGCATGATGGGAATTGTAGTTTTGCAACGGCTGGAGGGCCAAAGGTTCCCCATCCCTGCTTTAGGCTCTGTAGGACAACAGTAGGTGCTGGAGTAGGATATTTCCACACAAACAGCTAGGACTAGCGAAATCTCTGATCCTGGCAGTTTAACCCACTACATTCGAATTACATTTACAAATCAGCTCTGAGACCCCATCCATGGCAGCTGGGGCTTTCCAAAGGTCTCCAGGCCTGCCATGTATATGTTTGTGTACAGCCATGCCAGAGGCACGGCTTTTTATATTGTCTGTCATTATAATACAGACAGGCAAAATACACTTACATTTACATTTTTCACTTACATTTTTTTGTAAAACATAAAATAATTTAAAAAAAACCTAGACATATTTGGTATGGCCACATCCGTAATGACCTGGACTATAAAACTATATCATTATTTATCCTGCATGGTGAATGCTTTAAAAAAAAAAAATAATTGTGAGAATGGCTCTATTTCGTTAACCTACTTCCCAAGAAATGGAAAAAACTGTGATCAAAAAGTCATATATAGCAGCAAATGATACCAATAAAAACCACAACCCTTTTCAAGACCCCACCAGGCTTAGTCATGATGAAAATAAAACATAGTTACATGTCGTGGATCGTGGATTTTATTTAAAAAAATCTTTTTATTGTGCAAAACTAGTTAAAAAACTAAACTTAAAAAGAGATATGAGTTGGATATTGTTGTAATTGTACTGACCCAAAGAATAAAAGTATGATATTTTATTGCACAGTGAATGGCATATATTTATTCCTTTACTGACCCATGTTGTTTATTTTTATCATGGGGCACTCAAGGGAGTATGGAGAGGGCTCAGGACTTGAGCCTGCTTTATACCTGGCAACTCTTGGCTGCTTTCAGGAGCTGGGGGCCACCTCTAAGAGCAAGCACAGAGCGATCACCATACTGGCTATTAGATGCCACTGTCAAAGCTGACATCAGCATTTAAAGGGCATGTGTCACCTAGATTTTCTGTCAGATACAGAAACATTATTTTTTTTCTAATTTGTTTCTATTTTCTTATTAATAATACTTAGAATTTAATTTATGTACATTTTTATGGGGCTGCCATCTTGCTTGTGCTGTTTTTTTAACAGATTTTAGTGATATGGTTTGTAGCAAGCCCTATTTACATAGACAAAAACAATCACACTGAGTTGAATGAGAAACTCTGTAACCTTTGAAGAGGTTATTCCCCAGGGAACTGCTACTATATCACATGTCACTGTAGTGCTGTACAGATCACTTTACAGCAGCCTCCTCTCATCACCACAGACAGAAAAGGAAGTCTCAGCTTAGTATTAGACCTAGTGGTGAGAATGAAAACTGCAAGATTTTAGGATCATTTTACAATATAGGTGTTAAAATGGAAAATTAGAAAAAAAATCACAGAAAATTCTTTTAAAATATGTTTGTAACATATAAACTTTTTTTACACAATAGGTCATTTTCTGAAAACATATTTGCCTTTAAATGACCTTGCAGCATGTCATTTATCCAATGTCAGGGCAGTCCGAGGCCTCTGCTAGGCTTCCTGTGGCTGCGTGGCTTCACTCCTCTCTACAGCAGGCTGCATCAAAAGAGTGTTAATGGACCACTATAGTATATATGTACTGCATACTGCATTGATCTGAGTAATTGAGTGATTGCTTATACAGGTCCTCTAGGGGAACTACAAGTGTTTAAGAAAAAATAATAGTATAATTTATGGTAAAATTAAGCAGGTTATATGAACCCCAAACTGTTGCCATTAAAAAGTACAACTTGCAAAAAAAAAAAAAAAAGTTGCTGAAAAAAATAAAAAAAAAGTTATAGCTGTTAGAATGATAAATGATAAAACAAATTAAGAAAACGATTTGGGAAATAAGGCCCGCATGAGCTTAGCCACTAAGGGGTAATATGTCTATAAATATGTTTTTGTAGGAAACCCAATGAGCTAATCTTCTCTTATTGTACTCACATAGTCCTGCTCATATTCCAGCATGGCAGTGTACAGTGCCTTCTGCTCTTCTTCTGCTGGGGTCATCTGCTTGTTTTTAGAGAACCGCCTGAATATAGAAAAGGAGATAAACATGGGGTCACCTAGTGTTCAATGAATTATCTCATCCTGGTACAGGTAAAGAGCAGTGCAGTAGCATGCTTTATGTAGAAAGGCACTATTACACAGCCAATAGTAATATAGGGGTTTTACCAGTGAAATTCCCACTCTGATTGGCCCAAGCTTCCAACCATTGACAGCTGCCACAGATCTTGGCTATCTGTGCCATTGTATGTTGAGTAAATTTTCAACTAACAATAGTCCAGGAAAGACCATTGTATGTTTGAAATATTGTATTCTGAGGCCATTGTAATCTACCTGCCTGTACTTGTGTGTTTTATGCAGGTGTATATGTTATAAAAGTAAGTGAACAAGGAGATAGTGCAGGGGGCAGGTATACACAGCTCCACTGCTCATACCCTGAAGGGTGCATATAATCCTTTAAGTTAGTATCCTGGTGTGATAACAAATAACAAATGGTTACCACATACCGAGTTTGTATACAGTGTGTAAATGAGGAAGATATGGCCCCCTTGCACATTTCTCTGGCACACAGCAGATCAAAGAATCAAAGAATTCTTTGGCGAGAAAGAATGTCTTAAAGCAGAAAGGGGGTGAAAAGAGCGAGTTTATAGAAGAAATCCTCAAAATGTGCAGCTCTGGGTCAGGGAGACATTCACTATCCTATAGACCCTATTTATCATACCTTAGATCTCTTTAAGAAGAGGGATAGTTTGGGTGGGGATGGGGTTGCATGTGTGTATGTATGCCGGGTAGCAGTAGTTTATGCGTATTGTATTTTCATGGTGGCATTTGTATGTGGGTTCATGTACTAGAAACTATAATCTAAGGTGATTATAATTGTATACTAATAATATTGTATTGTGCATAATGTGATTTGCACTGTGATCTGTAAAATATTCTAAGTTCTGATTTTTTTGATTTAGTGAGTGGTACGATTTCTTTAAAAGGTAAAGAGAGTGACCATTATAGGTCATATAAAGAAAAAAGACAAGTGTGAGCTAAGAGGGGAGCAATATAAAGAGTCAAGAGAGGTCCAGTATCTTTTACTTAAGGGAACCAGGCATATTCCCATTTTAAATTGCTGAGTCCAGTGAGAATATAAAGAGTTCAATAGTCATTTTACAGACATAAAGTAAAAGGATAATGGACACCCCATGAAAATGCCTTTGTCATATACCTGTTTGACTCTTCCTGCAGCCGCAGCCTGCGTTCCTCTGCTTTCCTCTGCAACTGTGAGTTGTAGTTAAGGAATTCTTTAGCATTTCTTATGCCCTTCATTTTAACTTCTTAATGTCCCAGGATGGGTATATACTTGTTCTACAGCTGTTAACAGCGTATGGAGTGTGGTTGGGACACGCTCCATACCCAGCAGCTCCTGTCTGCTTCCAGCAGCTGAGGGCGATCGCTAGTAACTGGCCTGGAGCAATCTTGGTTGCTGGTTAATTTACCTGTTTGGACAGTAGCACTGCATGCCATTGACAGGTTTTACTAGCAGACCACAGATAAGTCAGTTCAATACACTGCAATGGCAATGCATTAAATTAAATAAGCAACTAAGTCATGCAAGTCCCATTAAAAAAACAAACAAACAAAAAAAACTAACCATAAACATATCTGCTATCACTGTGTGTAGAAATGTCCAAACTATTAAAATATAATGTATTACAACTACATAGTGAGAACATAATTTAGTACTAAACCATTAGGGAAATTATATAGATTCGTTACCAATCTGGAATACAGATAACAGGACAATTTTACCACAGAATGAACAGTGTAAAGGAAAAAAAAAAAAAGATCTTTCCCCCGCGCCCCCAGAAGTAGATGAGGAAAAGATGAATACAAAATTTTATAATTGCCTCTGTCATTACGGGGTTAAACTGTTTTACTGAAATAAATTGAAATGTAAAGACACAGCACAAAGCAAAAGCCTCCCCTTTGCCAAGAACATCTGGAAATGGGAAGGATACAGTCTCTTCTCTGGCCTTGGCTATTACCAGGTTCTCCATCATCTGTCTCTGTAGTGAGAGGGTCTATAAAAATAAATTGTAAGATAAAAACTAATTTAGCATTTAATAATAGAAGCTCAAAAAAAGTAACATTACAAAAAAACATATGCACACTGACACAAATATTTGCTCAATAGTAGGTTATGCAGTACATAATAAGCAAAAACCTAAAAGAATCGTAAAAGACAAAAGACATTGGTTATCTCTTGGGGGGGGGTCCACCAGATCCTCAGTAGCTCTGCACTCTGGCATATAAATGGTTATCCAGCGCTACAAAAACATGGCCACTATTTCCTCTCTTCTCTTCAGATTGGGTAGGGTTTCAAACTCAGTTCTATTGAAGTAAATGGAGCTTAAAGTGACTCTGTACCCACAATCTGACCCCCCCAAACCGCTTGTACCTTTGGATAGCTGCTTTTAATCCAAGATCTGTCCTGCGGTCCGTTTGGCAGGTGATGCAGTTATTGTCCTAAAAAACAACTTTTAAACTGGCAGCCCCATGCCCTACGGGAGTGGCCTAGATTGCGTATGCATTAGGCTGGCACAACCTCTCTGTTCCTCCTCCCCACCCTCCTCATCATTAGGAATGCTCCAGGCAGATTGCCTCCTATTCCCCACCTGTTTCAGCTCATTAAGACACCTGTGCAAATGTTCAGCATGGAGAAAATGTTCCAGTGGCATTCCTAATGATGAAGAGGTTGGGGAGGAGGGACGGAGGGGTGGTGCAAAGTTAGGGCACAGATATTCTAAGCAACGCCCGTAGGGCATGGGGCTGTAGGTTTAAAAGTAGTTTTTTAAGACAATAGCTACATCACCTGCCGAACAGACCCCAGGACAGATCTTGGATTAAAAGCAGCTATCCGAAGGTACAAGTGGTTTGGGGGGTTAGATTGTGGGTACAGAGTCACTTTAATTGCAAACCACACCTGAACTGGAGACAAGAGAGGAGGAAAAGTGGCCATGTTTTTGTAGCGCTGGATAACCCCTTTAAGAGACCCCTAAAAATTACATAATCTTACACGCGTAACAGTGCAGCATGTATTGATTAAAACACTGCACTTTATTAGATATGCATTAAAATATTAGTAACAATAATCCAAAGGGAGAGGGGGAAATTCTCATATATACAAAAGTGTGAGATCACTTTTTCTAAGTGGTAATAATAAACCCTTACTTAGTAAAATAGACCCAAATTATTACTTACAAAAAAATTCATAGCGTTACTGGTGGCATCTGCACATCGGACACTAGGGTCTCAACGCAATTTCGCCCACCACTTGGGGCTCATCAGGAGACTAACGATACTCAAGCGAGAGCGTAATAGCTGAGGGCCACCTCACCCATAGCAGATAGAACACCACTTGCCAGGGGAGCACTACACCCAGATGTACAATAATAATGGTTCTAGGGAGAGATGTACCATGTAAACGAATGTGAGAAGGCCCAAGCTCTCACAATTACATAAAGGGTCATATAAACAAATGATAGTACAAGAGACACTGTGGTACTGTGCACCTTGTTATTAAAGCGACTCTGTACCCACAATCTGTCCCCCCCAACCTTGTACCTTCAGATAGCTGCTTTTAATCCAAGATCTGTCCTGGGGTCCGTTCGGCAGGGGATGCAGTTATTATCATAAAAACAACTTTTAATCCGGCAGCGCTGTGTCTAATGGCCAGGGCTTACATTTGTATATGCATTAGGCTGGCACCACCTCTCTGTCCTTCATCCCCACCCTCCTCATCTTTAGGAATGATTCAGGAACATTTACTGCTGTTTGAGCTTTGTACAGGTGTATTAACGATCCAGCCCATGTGCCTGGCTCACACAGCTGACGAATAGGAGGCAATCTGCCTGGAGCTTTCCTAATGATAATGAGGGTGGGGAGGAAGGACAGAGAGGGTGTGCCAGCCTAATGCATATACAAATGTAAGCCCCGGGCGTTAGACACAGCGCTGACGGATTAAAAGTTGTTTTTATGACAATAACTGCATCCCCTGCCGAACGGACCCCAGGACAGATCTTGGATCACAAGCAGCTATCTGAAGGTACAAGCGGTTTGGGGGGGGGTCTGATTGTGGGTACAGAGTTGCTTTTACACAGCACAAACAATTTGGTTATTCTGAACAATGTCAGCACAGTGATAATACTAAACATGCTGTGGTGCTGTGCACCTTGTTACTAACACAGCACAAACACTTGGGTTATACTGACCAATGTCAGCAACGATTGCATTACGTATAAAGAAAGATGCCAAGCCTCATCCGAGCCACTCACAGATTCCCATGTCCGAATGAATAGTAGAAGATATGCCGAGGACATTAACAAATAAACTAATACTAATAAAGTATAGTGTTCTATTCAGTACATGCCGCAGTGATACGCCATTTAGGATACATGTAATTAGAAGTGTTTATTTATATTTGTTTCGTGATCCAGTAATAATCTTACACATCCCCAAAAAGCATCACATGTTAGATTTAATTGGACATCCCATTAGTTTGTTGTGATTTCCAGTAATAAATACCAGAAATAATATATTGGACACAGGGACCTGTAACTGATTTCAAGAGTCTTCTGGCCTGAGTGAAGGGAGGAAGCACTTGAATGATTTTATTTCAGCTTTTCAATCTGAAGAGGGTCAAAGGGGTAGTGACTCTCCTTAAAGAGAGCCCATCATAAAGACAAGTGGAGACTTACCGACCATTGCTGCTCCACTGAGAATTCTGGGAAGAAAGGATATGCAAAATAGCCCTCACACCTCTTGAGCAAAGAGATGTTCCTTCAAGTCAAGTCTCGCTCAGTCAAGGAGCCTTAGAACATTGACTGGGGATTTTATGCCAAGCAAAACAAACTCTCCAAAAGGAAAGATTTCCCATCTGCAGACAGCTGTTTCAGGGATTTTGCCCCTAGTCAGTGCAGAGCAGGGTGTTGGCTGGCTAGTGAGAGGTCTATCAACATGGTTCACTACCCCTTTGACCCACGTCAATAGACCTCTCACTAGCCAGCCAACACCCTGCTCTGCACTGACAAAGGGAAAAAACCCTGAAACAGCTGTCTGTAGATGGGAAATCTTTCCTTTTAGAGATATTGTTTAGCTTGGCATAAAATCCCCAATGTTCTAAGGCTCCTTAACTGAGCGAGACTTGACCTGATGGGACATCTCTTTGCTCAAGAGGTGTGACAGCTATTTAGCATATCCTTTCTTCCCAATCTAAAGAGGAGAATAAATGTGATATCTTTCAGTGGTGCAACGGCAGTCCCCCTCCTTAAAGACCTGCAGGGAGTACATGCCTGGTCTAAAGCCTATATTTGGCCACTCACCAGTGAGGTCTTCTGAGAAGCCTGACTGGGGTTAAGTCGGGCCAGCCGAACTTCATATGCTGCCCTGAGTTTCTGGTTCTGTATAGACGCCTCTTCCAAAGGTGTGAGATCCCTGTTGATATAGAGCACACAGTTCATCAGAGAATATCTTGTCACATGCTTAGTACAGTAATGACAGTATCATCTCAGGATACACACTTTCTAGAGCTCTGGACTTCTGCTGCTCTGAGCATTTGAAAAACCTCTGGTGTTGGAAAGCTGACGAGTTTCTGGGCCTCATCTGAGCAAGCTCGACGATGTCCATATTGATGGCCGACAGACACCTGTGATGTCATGGGGAGAGATGCAAAGGAGGAAATGGGTGTAGTTCTTGCAGCCTTTAAAGTGGATGGAGCATCAGGGACTTCAGAAATTTGATTTTCCAATGACTGCAAGTTAATATTTGGTTTACCTAAAACAGAAAGTCCACAGAATAATCACCACAAGCCATGGTGAACACATACTACAGTTATTCACTACCTGCAAGTTCTGTAGTTCTATAGAAAGATACATTGTTTTAATTCAGAGAGGACTAGATCCTGACCCAGTGATCTTCATGCAGCTTGTATAGCGCTCTGGAATTAAGGGCGCTTTATAAATAAATAATAATAATAATAATTAGGCTATGTTCACACAACGTATAAGTATGGCTGTTCTTGCCATCGGCAACAACGGCCGTACTTTATGCGCCTGTGAACATTGCCTGTTTCTTTATGGGATCCCGGCCGGAGTGTATACACATCGTATATGCTCCGGCCAGGATCCCGTGCGGCGCTGAAAATAACTGACATGTCAGTTTTCCGCGGGCGCAATTCAATGAATTGCGGCTGTAGCAAACCCTGTCAGTCCACACAGTGAAGCGAGCAGCTCCGGACGCTCGCTTCACTGCGTGCTATGGGAAGCTCTGATGCGGGCGCATGCTGATGCGCCCGGAGCTCTGCGGCCGGAAAGATCACGGAACGGCCGGTCCCTTACGTTGTGTGAACATAGCCTTACAATGTATGAACAATAGTGCAATTTTCCGGAGTTACAACACTGCAGCAGGGCATATGAACTCACCCAGTTTGCCAGCTGTTGTCCGTGCCCTCTCAAGACATTGTTCTGCCAGCTTTAGCATCTTTTGTGAGTCCGGGCTCAGACCTTCATTTACTGTTGATGAATTAGAGAATTATGCATGACACTGATGATAGCAGTAGCATCCATGCATGTACACATGCTTTCCACTCTGACTTCTCTTGTTTAGCTTGAGTACAACATGGGGTTGTTCTAATAATGTCTTTCATAAGCAAGCTTATAGATGGAGAATAAGCTTGGCTTATGAGTATACCATATATATGCTAAATTACAGTTACCTTTTTGCTCAGCTTCCTCAGCCAGAATTTGGGAAATGAAATTCACACTCTTCAGATACTCCACATAGGCATCCTGTGAAAAGCACAGATTATAATGTTTAGACTTAAAAGGAGTTCACCTCCCACAATCTCCCATTCTGACACAATCCAGACCCTACTCGTCAGTGCTTCTCAGTCTCAGTAGAAACTTCCTACTCAGCCATTACTGACAGAAGTGGGATAGTGACTGCCGACTCAGGTAACAAGAGGAAGCAAGAAGTGGTGAGGAGGTGGCACTGGATGACATCAGACCAGGGCCTGTGGGGGACTGGCAGAGGTGAGTATCACTTTTTTATATCACCCACAGCTATATATAAAAATTTTATGTTTCTGGACAACTTCTTTAATTTTATCTGTGGTGGTGCTGCAGCAGAGATATTGAACACTTTACACAGCGTTTCACTACAGATTACAGCTGATCACTGGGCATGCCAGCAGTGGGATACCTTGTGATAAGCTCATTTTCACAGATTTTTTTATTTTTACATAAACCCCAGCTATATATTTGTGTCTACGGACAATCCCTTTACATATTTCACAGTTGTTACCGATATGAATACACAGTTTGTGGAATTCATGTGCATGATGGGCCTTTCTCAAAGGTGTGGTGTCCCACTGTAAAGTGCCTTAGGCACCTGTCGTAAAGTTCTCACTCCAGGTTCAGAGATAATAAAGGTAGAATTCTATAGTTTCACCACTAGATGTCAGTGTTCTTTGTACACCTCTGTTCGTGTTTGCACAGCTGAAGTTAGCAATGGGTTAATGTTTTATGTGTACCATGTTTTCAGTGCTGGCCTATAGGAGATGCTCTTTCTTCTTCTGCCTATCCTTACTCTCCACACACACACAACCCCTCAGTCTAGTCTGATCTAGTCTAAGACACGTGTGGTCAGATGCAACTAGAAACACTTAGTTCTTTCAATACTTATACTACATCTACTATACAGTGCTAAACACTACAAAGGGAGTAGAGTCTGGGAATATCCTAGCCCACACCGTGAACCAGTCTAAAAAGTGCAGGCCAGTATCTTTATACAAAAGAGGAACTAGCCTGGATAGGACAAAGCTACCAGAAGGTCTATGTGTCCTATCTCCCAGTGCAGGTAACTGGGAAGGCTCAGGAGCTTAGCTTCACCCAGGTAACCACAACTGGGGCTTGTATCACCCTAGGAGGACGAGTCACTCGACACTGGAGGGCAGAAGGTGGTCAGACTAAAGCCTATACACGGGTACAAGTAAATTTCTCACTCTAAAGTATTTGATGAATCAATGATTTTTTAGAATTGTACATATTGAGGGACATTAATCAAACTGGTGTAAAATAGAAATGTCTTAGGGCCCTATTCCACCGGACGATTATCGTTCTCATAATCGTTAACGATTAACGATCTCAAACAACCGCTATTGCGAAAGACCTGAAAACGTTCACTCATTTCCATGGAACGATAATCGTTACTTATGATCGTATTTGCGATCGTTTTTTCTTCGCTATTTCTTTGCTATTGCGTTCGTATCTACTGCGAACGACATCTTATTCAATGCGAACGATTTACGAACGTTTTACGAACGAGCAACAATAAAAATAGGTCCAGGTCTTATAAAGCGATCAACGATTTCTCGTTCGGTCGTTAATCGTTAACTGCATTTCAACCAAACGATTATCGTTTGGATTTGAACGATTTAACGATAATTTGAACGATAATCGTCCGGTGGAATAGGGCCCTTAGGGTCCATTTAAACGGAAAGATTATCTGCCAAAGATTTGAAGCCAAAGCCAGGAATGGATTTGAAAAGAGAAAAAACTCAGGCTTTCCTTTATGACCTGATCTCTATTTATAGTCTGTTTCTGGCTTTGGCTTCAAATCTTTGGCAGATAATCTATCAGATAAATGGACCCTTAGTTGCCCCTAGCAACCAATCAGATTCCACTTTTCATTCCTCACATTCATTGAAAAATGAAAGGTGGAAGCTGATTGGTTGCTAGGGGCAACTAAGACAATTCTACTTTACACCAGTTTGATAAATCTCCTCATTGTGTATATATAAATAATTTGTATATAGATAAAATTCAGATATTTCTATACAACAGCTTTAGCTGACTACTATCATGTCATGCATTTAACATCAGACGTCACCAGGCCATAGGAGAATTTGAGATGATTTAGAGCAGTGATTTTCAACTAGTGTGCCGCGACACAAGGTCGGGTGTGCCGCGGGGAAAGTTCCGCCTGTAGCGCCCGGACGTGCTCCTCCTATCCAATCAGCGGAGACCGGGAGCATGGTGCGCTGCGGCGGGCCGTGATGCATGCATCCAATCAACGTGTGCGCTACGGCCCGCTGCAGCGCACCACGCTCCCAGTCTCCGCTGATTGGAGGAGCACGTCCGGGCCCTACGGGCGGCCAGTAGGTGAGGCGGACAGCAGCGGCGACCATCTCGAAGGAGGTGAGGAGGAAGGGGGGGGGAGAGAGAAACAGGAGAAAACAATGGGGGAGAGAAACCTGGGGATGGGGTAGAGAAACATGGGGATGGGGGAGAGAAGCATGGGGGAGAAACAGGGGGGGAAGACAGGGAGAGAAACTTGGGGATGGGGGAGAGAAGCATGGGGGAGAGAAACATGGGGATGGGAGAGAAACAGGGGAGAGAAACATGGGGATGGGGGAGAGAAACAGCGGAGAGGAGCAGGGGGGAGAGAAGTATGGTGGAGAGAAGCACAGGAGAGAAGCATGGGGGAGAGAAGCACAGGAGAGAAGCAGGGGGGAGAAATATGGTGGAGATAAGCACAGGAGAGAAGCATGGGGGAGAGAAGCACAGGAGAGAAGCAGGGGGGAGAAGTATGGTGGAGAGAAGCACAGGAGAGAAGTAGGGGGGAGAAGTATGGTGGAGGGAAGCACAGGAGAGAAGCACAGGGGGGAGAAGAAAACAGGCCCAGGTTTCACACTGAGTTAGTATAAATACATTTAGAATCTATAGTATTAACTATATGTATAATATGTACTGTGTTAGTGTCATTTTGTGCCATTTTGGTTGGTGGTGTGCCCCGGCATTTTTTAAGTATAAAAAGTGTGCCGCGGCTCAAAAAAGATTGAAAATCACTGATTTAGAGTATTCATTATAACTATATGTGTGATATGTATCAATATGTATGTACATATGTATATTATGAGATAATTTATCGGTCACATACTCGCCTTATGCTGCGTTTACATGAAACGATAATTGGCGACCGCTTAAGCCTATCTCACACATTGGTTAAATCGGCGAACGACTGTTTACACGGAACGATGTGCGAATTTTTTGCGAACGATGAACAACAATTTTAGAACATGTAAGATCAAAATGAACGATTTCTCGTTCGTCGTTTGATCGTTCGCAGCGTTTACACGTACGATTATTGTTCGAATTCGATCGTTATCGTGGAATTAATATTCCAAAACATTCTCTACTAGTTCCGGCAGAGTACATTGCTAAATTGGGTTGGAACTCCCTTGACAAACTCCGCTACGCTACGCTACTATACTCTACTTTTAACTCTTCAACCACTGCTACAACTACCTCTACTTTACTTCTTCAAGCTCCTCCTCAGCACAAATGAGTTCAAGCACTAGAGCCTGTGTAAAGATTTATCTATTTGCTGTAAAAGTGAATTGTACTACTAAGAGACTGTATAGTAAAGCTGGTATATTTTTATATCACTGGGACTCATCCTTCCCTCCGCATCAGCAACTATACACACCAGCTGCACACCGTGGGTTGTTTTTCCCCTTTCTGTGGGTGGCGGTACCGCTAGTCCAGGTGGGTCAATTGCCACTCAGGACTACCGAGACAAGAGCCCAAGGGACCCATTACAACCCGGCAGATCACCAACCATTTTGGGGAGTAAACCCAGCATACATACATAACATACATAAAGCTGGTACCAACTTCACACCTGTGTACTGGACTAACACTGGAATAACGACAATACCATCTCTAGCTGAGCTGTAAAACAAAAGCAACCAACACAGGAGTGGTGTCACCAGTAACACCTTAGTACGTCACTGGTCGAGCTACCACAAAGGTAGACTGTTTGTAGCAGCACTCCACTCTGACTGAGAGAGGAGTTTGCTGAACTGGGACCCACCTCCCTCTAATAACTCCTTCACTTTACCTACCAACACCTCTGTTAATCATTCATCCTATCTTCTGCATGGAGCACAGCCAAAATGCCCAGCTAGAAATACAAGTCTGAGCGGTCTGCAGGGAATGTGGAGCCGTCTTCTATGTAAGCTGTTGCTGTCAACCTATTAAAGAGATTCTCTTGCAGCCTTTTCTATGCATTTAGCAGTGGATACACTTTTTCATTGTCTTTTAGTCCCTAGGTTCTTTTAGGCAACACAGTGTATGATCAAAGCCTTTGGGGGTACACTGATCTAGCCAAGATGGCAGGCAATATGCCATATATTAAACATAAATACACAAATCTAGATCTATTATTATAGGGACAACCCACTATAATAAAGTAATGAGGGGACCACCATGACTGCTGGAAACCCCTGCAAACAGCTGCTAACAATGGGAGAAGCTGTCAGAAAATGTACATTTTATGGTAGGTTACTGGCTTCAAGCATGTAATACAGGCGTGTCTGGTCTTTCTGAGGGAGAGCCACTTGTTTCAATGGCTCTCCTTTCTGGCTAACAGAGGTTGGGGGATGGGGTGTTTGTTTGCTCTAACAAAGCATATAGATGTAGTCTGACCGAGATAAGGTTGCACAGCTGGATGTTTACCCCCTCTGTGGTACGGCATCAAATTACAGGATTTTATAAGAAAGCCGCAAACATGATGTGGCGGTGAATGATGCTATCAGACAAGACATTCCACTCCTTGTTCTGTACGTCTCATCTACAGTTATCTGCAGCACACAGGCATGGTGGCTAAAGCCGTGCTGGAAATCCACATTAGGGCATAAACCCACACACCGTATATGCAGCGTATTTACTACTGCGATACGCAGCAAATACGCAGCAAATACGCAGCAGATTAGATCTAAATAGCTGAACACAGCATCAAATCTTCACCATCACATCTGCTGTGTATTTGTTGCGTATTTGCTGCGTATACGGTGTGTGGTGTGGGTTTATACCCTTAAAGTGACTGTACCACCAGGCCCAGGCTGAAGCACTGGAGGCGGGCCGACCCACCCTTAGTGGGAAGAAACCCGAGCCCCTCCATGACGTGACTCCATTAGAATCAATGGAACCCTATCCTAGAGCGGCAGGGGTTTCCTTCCACTAAGGGTGGGTCGGCCTGCCTCCGGTGCTTCAGCGTGGGCCTGGTGGTACAGTCACTTTAAAATCTGCCAGGTGGATTTCGGTGCTGAGTTTGATGTAATTCAGAGCAGCTTAAAGGGGTTATCCAGTGCTACAAAAACATGGCCACTCTCTTTCAGAGACAACACGGTTGCAATTAACCCTTTGAGGACCAGGCCCAAAATGACCCAGTGGACTGCGCAAATTATGATCTTAGTCTTTTCGTTTTTCCCTCCTCCCCTTCTAAGAGCTCTAGCACTTTCAGTTTTCTATCTACAAGCCATGTAAGTGCTTGTTTTTTACAGGAATAGTTGTACTGTGTAATGGCGTCATTCATTTTACCATAACATGTATTATGGAACCCCAAAATTATTATTTATGAAGATATAAATTGGTGAAATCGAATAAAAAAGAATGCAAAATGATAACGTTTGGTCGGTTTCTGTGTCTACGTAATGCACTATATGGTAAAAGCGACATCATACTATTACTCTATAGGTCAGCCCGAACACAACCATATGCAGGTTACACAGATTCTCTAATGTTATATATATTTTTTAAATTAAATCCTTTTTTTGGCAATTAATTATAAATAAAATGGGACTATTGTGACACTTATAACAGTTTTATTTTTTCACCTATGGGGCTGTATGGGGTGTCATTTTTTTCCGCCATGATCTCTAGTTTTTATTAATACCATATTTGTGAAGATCGGACGTTTTGATCGGAGCACGCTTCATAGCGGGAGAACCACCCAGGACATACAGTTACGCCCTAGGTCGTCTGGGGACAGACTTCCATGGCGTAACTATACGCCCTGGGTCATCTAAGGGTTAAGGTGTGGTTTGCAATTAAGCTCCATTCACTTCAATGGAACTGAGCAGCAAAACCCCGCCCAAGCTGGAGACAAGAGTGGGGCTGTCTCTGGAAGAAAGTGGCCATATCAATGTGAGCTCAACGTTAGGGTACTATGGAACGATAATCGGCCGAATCGGCCCCATCTGGCCGATTATACTTCCGTGTAATAAAGACAATAATCAGCCGATGATCGTTGTCATCGACTGATCGTTTATATAGGTTCTAAACTATTATTGTCGGCTACCGACTGCGCACTGCTACGTGCAATAGAGGTGCGCGGCTGGCGATTTGCAAAATAAATACATTACCTATCCATGGTCCAGGGCTTCTCTTGCTCCTCTTCTCCCCGGGTCCCGCACGCTGCAGCTTCAGAGCGGCCTGTCTTAGCTGACAGGCCGCTCAGCCAATTACAGGCCGGGACCTCAGCCAGTGATTGGCTGAGCAGCCTGTCAGTTAAGACAGACCGCTCTGAAGCTGCAGCGCGCGGGACCCAGGGAGAAGAGGAGCAAGAGAAGCCCTGGACCCAGGATAGGTAATGTATGCCAGTTTAGCAAGGGTTGCAAGGACATCGGTAACGATGTCCATGCAGCCCTTGTTACATGATTATCTGGCCGTGTAATAGGTCCAGTAAACGAGCGCCGATCTAGCAGATCGGCACTCGTTTATTGTTGTTATCGGGCCCCCATCGGGGGGCCCGATAAAACTGTGTGGCAGGGGTGACATGTTTTTCTTCTGTGGGAAATAAAATGCAATATGGTTTTAGAAAACTTTATGTTTTTTGTAACATTTTCTGAAAACAGCTATAGTAGATAGTTTTTAGGGTAAAACCGTGCAATTTTTGACGTGGAAATCGATACGGTTTCTTTGTCAAATACCGTTAAAGTTTTACTTGTGTGAACTAACCCTTACATTACCACTTCTCTCCTGACTTTTTTTTTTTTTAAGTTCTCTTGAAACAAATGACTGATTGTGTGGTACTGACTATAAACATGTAGAACTAATACTATTTGTAGGGCATTCAAGTCCATAGGATTCCAGCCTTGTGATATAAACAGTCTGTAGTAATATACATATCTATGATTTATTAGTATGACAATGATTACCCCTTTCTTATTGATCTGACAGCCCCAGCATGTTAGCACAGCAGCACCCACCCCCTATGTTTGCCCTCATACAATGCCCCTCCCCCAACTCACCCTGTGACGGTTCCCGGTATCCAGCTGTATGGCTTTATTTGCTAATTTCATCGCTCTCTGCAGCGGCTTCAAAGCCCCATCACCAACCGAGGAAGCCATGTCTGGCAAACATATATAAATACGAATAAAACCAGTATCCGGAACTCTTGTATGTGGTACTGGTATCCGCCGGAATATAAACACTGGCTGCACAACACGAGGGGAATATCTTGCGGACCGTGGTAACAAATTTTCTAAGAAAATGTTCCACAGCGCCATCTCGCTGTTGGCGTACAACATAACAACTGCTATTGAATAGAATGTGCACTACTCCTTTATATAAATTATCGGCATAGTTGGCTGTGCTGGATTATGCTTTATGAGAGCAATGTCTCTGAGGTGAGAGATTATGTGTGAGACCACTCAAGACACCATGTTACTGTTGTGAGGGTTTCTACTGTAATACTAGCAGTTGACCACACGGGGGAGACATGTCCGGATGGAGGGAGCAGCTTGCCGTAGTCGCGCTGAGGAGGCCCCGGGCTGGATGGCGGCTCCCGGGCTGCCGCTTGGGGGGTGAGGCCGCGGGATGAAGCGGGACAGGCGTGGGCGGATCACGGGCTGTCTCCGGAGGGCTTCACGGGCAAGGGAAACCACTCAAGCGCCCAGACAGCCGCCCCCAGCGCTTCTCCAGGAGCTCCCTGAGGCCAGAGCGGGTGAGAGGCGGCTGTGACAGATGACACTATACTTACTACAGTGATTGTAAGGGAGCAGAAAGCATCACTCCTAATGGGGGTCAGCTACTGCAGAGCCTCTCCTCAGGAGCTGTCACTGATAGGATGATGGAGGCACAAGAGGCTCTGCAGCAGCTGAGACATGTTTAGTTGTCCTGTAACTCATTGCCAGAGGATCCATGTCCTGTGGGGACTACAAGTGGCACAACAGAAACCCACACAAACCGCTTTACAAACATTAAAACCTTTAAAAAAAAATGTTAAAATTGCTCTATTCCCATCCTTATAATGCTTTTATTTATTGTTCTATGGGGCTGTGTGAGGTGTCAGTTTTTTGCGCCATAATCTGTACTTTCTATCGGTAGCTTACTTGCGGATATGCAACTTTTTGATCACTTTTTAATTACAATTTTTCTAGATTTGATGTGACCAAAAATCAGCAATTTTGCGCTTACTTTGTTTATGGAAGCAGCCCCAAGCTAAGTCCCAAAACTTCAAGGGGATCCCAGTATAATTCAAAAGCCTCAAACCAACCCCCAGATCCTGAATTGAATACCCATGGAGGTGCCCTCGCTTTCCAAAGGTTTACCAGTGCCAACCTGTGCATTTTTATCAGCACTTTGTCATTCCATAGCAGAGAGGAGTAGGTGATGTGTGATGTAATCGGCTACAGAAGTGAGGGAGGCAGAGAGGAGTAGGTGATGTGTGATGTAACCGGCTACAGAAGTGAGGGAGGCAGAGAGGAGTAGGTGATGTGTGATGTAACCGGCTACAGAAGTGAGGGAGGCAGAGAGGAGTAGGTGATGTGTGATGTAACTGGCTACAGAAGTGAGGGAGGCAGAGAGGAGTAGGTGATGTGTGATGTAATCGGCTACAGAAGTGAGGGAGGCAGAGAGGAGTAGGTGATGTGTGATGTAACCGGCTACAGAAGTGAGGGAGGCAGAGAGGAGTAGGTGATGTGTGATGTAACCGGCTACAGAAGTGAGGGAGGCAGAGAGGAGTAGGTGATGTGTGATGTAATCGGCTACAGAAGTGAGGGAGGCAGAGAGGAGTAGGTGATGTGTGATGTAATCAGCTACAGAAGTGAGGGAGGCAGAGAGGAGTAGGTGATGTGTGATGTAATGGGTTACAGAAGTGAGGGAGGCAGAGAGGAGTAGGTGATGTGTGATGTAATCAGCTACAGAAGTGAGGGAGGCAGAGAGGAGTAGGTGATGTGTGATGTAATCAGCTACAGAAGTGAGGGAGGCAGAGAGGAGTAGGTGATGTGTGATGTAATCAGCTACAGAAGTGAGGGAGGCAGAGAGGAGTAGGTGATGTGTGATGTAACCGGCTACAGAAGTGAGGGAGGCAGAGAGGAGTAGGTGATGTGTGATGTAATCGGCTACAGAAGTGAGGGAGGCAGAGAGGAGTAGGTGATGTGTGATGTAATGGGTTACAGAAGTGAGGGAGGCAGAGAGGAGTAGGTGATGTGTGATGTAATCGGCTACAGAAGTGAGGGAGGCAGAGAGGAGTAGGTGATGTGTGATGTAACTGGCTACAGAAGTGAGGGAGGCAGAGAGGAGTAGGTGATGTGTGATGTAATCGGCTACAGAAGTGAGGGAGGCAGAGAGGAGTAGGTGATGTGTGATGTAACTGGTTACAGAAGTGAGGGAGGCAGAGAGGAGTAGGTGATGTGTGATGTAACCGGCTACAGAAGTGAGGGAGGCAGAGAGGAGTAGGTGATGTGTGATGTAACTGGCTACAGAAGTGAGGGAGGCAGAGAGGAGTAGGTGATGTGTGATGTAACCGGCTACAGAAGTGAGGGAGGCAGAGAGGAGTAGGTGATGTGTGATGTAACCGGCTACAGAAGTGAGGGAGGCAGAGAGGAGTAGGTGATGTGTGATGTAACTGGTTACAGAAGTGAGGGAGGCAGAGAGGAGTAGGTGATGTGTGATGTAACCGGCTACAGAAGTGAGGGAGGCAGAGAGGAGTAGGTGATGTGTGATGTAACCTGCTACAGAAGTGAGGGAGGCAGAGAGGAGTAGGTGATGTGTGATGTAATCAGCTACAGAAGTGAGGAAGTCCTGTGTGTGAACTACCAGCAAACAAGTCAGCCCTGGTCCCACTCCAGAAGTGGAATAAATGAGACATAGCTGTGCACCCTGAAGGTTGCTCTTGGGTTCCATTCTACCAGTGAGAGCAGTAAAACCTTGTCACTACTGTAGGAATATCCGGGTAAAACTATGACGGTTGGAGAGGTTTTCCCCATGGGAGGGTTGTGGGATAGAGCACCTAGGTCAGATAAGTGATGGCAATGGATTTAAGTCTTTTCCTGATATTCAAACTGAACATGCCTTACCACAATGGTGCTTTTACCAATTTCTGCAATTATGCCATGCATACAAATCACAAGTAAAAATAGCAGCCATGACTATACAATCCCATTCTATGCTATATCACGGCAAAATATTCTACTAAAGGCTTAAAGGGGTTGTCCAGCGAAATTATTTTTCTTTCAAATCAACAGGTGTCAGAAAGTTATATAGATTTGTAATTTACTTCTATTAAAAATCTCAAGTCTTCCCATACTTATCAGCTACTATATCTCCTGCATATATGTTGTTTTATTTTCAGTCTTACACAGTGCTCTCTGCTGACATCTCTGGCCGAGACAGGAACTGTTCAGAGCAGGAGAGGTTTTCTATAGGGATTCCTAGCACTGTGTCAGACTGAAAATAAAACATTTCCTGCATGACATATAGTAGCTAATAAGTATGGGAAGACATGAGAGTTTTAATATTAGTAAATTACAAATCTATATAACTTTCTGACACCTGTTGATTTGAAAGAAAAAGATTTTCACTGGACAACCCCTTTAATATTATAGGTATATGGGCAGCTGCTTGGTGAGCATTTGTCCCGTTACCCTCTGCATGTCCATCAAAAGAGGGTAAGGGATGTGGGTGATGTTCCTAAAGACCTAAAATATCCTGAGGTAAATTGGTATATGGGATTCCTCGGCATGCCCACGCTGCAGGGGATTACACACACATTTGATGCTTATGATGTAGGAAGTTTATAGGGAAACGTATGGAACAAAGTCTCATCTATTATACAAAGAGCATACCCTGTTACTGTCCTCACTAATCCCAAACACATTTACTAGATCTGGTGAACTGTGTAGGCCTACTAAACTGAATAATGTAGGTCAATTTTTCCATGTTTGTATGTGAATGTTTATTTTCTTTTTATAAAATGGCGATGGGGAAACTATGAGGACGTGATTTGTGTATATAGGTTTATTAGTGTATGCAAAGTGTTGCCCCCTAGTACATAACAATATTATCTTATTGTTAATTGTATGCAGTATATGTGTAAGCATTGTTCTTATGCTTTATTCATGTATGTTGGATAGGTACCAACTGTTGTTTATTTTTTTTGGTTATGTAAAAACCTGTTTTTAATTGGAAAATAAAAAAAAATAATCTGATAAAACAAGTTTTTCATGTTTTGTGTATGGTTGATGATAGCTTTTACATCTATGTTGTTTATTACCTCTAGGCATTGGAAGACCATTGAGTACTGGTTACTGCCGGCTGTGCCATGGGAAGTTCTCTTCCCGCAGTCTGCGCCAGGCCTTTGGGAAGGTGCCGGTCACTGGTCGGAGCTCAGAGAGGCAGAAGCGTATGGACCAGGTGTTCTTTGCTGATTTTCAGCAGCTGGTTGGTGTACCAGTGCAACAGGACCCCTGGCTGCCCCAGTTTGTGTGCAAGGACTGCCATGCCCAGTTCTATAAGTGCCGCAATGTGTTACGCACCTTTATGCGAAGAGTGAATATCTCCCCAACCACACCTGACTGCAACACAAAAGGGTGGGTGAAGTGAGATAAACTATGCAAGTTGTATGCACCTAAAATGTACAGTGCCCCAGTAGATTTGGTATTATATCATCTTTGTCATTTGCATGCTCTGAGGATAACTGAGAAGTGTTTATTTTTCATTCTTGATACATAGGCCCAGGTTTATCAAAGGGTGTAAAATATACACTGGTGTAAACTGCCCTCAACAACCAATCACAGCTCAGCTTTCCTTTTTAAACTCTTTTTATTGAAGGATATGCAATAGTCACACAAGCTTCATACAATGTCATTACAAGAAAATATCAAATAAAAAAGTAGTAACATCTGGACTTAAGAGTGTACAGGTTGACATTGGAGGCAAATGATCACAAGAAAAGTGGAGATGTGCTCGTGTGAGCTAAAGACATGCAATAAACAAAAAGATGCGGTACAACAAATTGCTAGGATCTAGCACTAGACCATTAAACGTGGTCTTAACTTCAAAAAAGTTTGTGCAAGTTCACATAATACATACATACAATACAGGTATCCTAATCATTTCCTCTCGGAGAAGGAAGGTTGTGATTATTAAGCCTAGCAAACCTGTTCGGCTGGAAGGCGGTTAAGGGTGAGACGCACCACCAACCCCATACTTTCCTGAATTTACCGGCACAACCTCTGTGTTTAAATACTATGTATTCATACGACAGTATTGAATTCCTGAGTTTAATCCATTTGCCAATTGTGGGTGGTCTGGCGTCCATCCATCTCATTGCTATGACTTTCCGCGCCATAAATAGAGACTCTCTCAAGAATATTCTATGATGGTGTGGCCAGGATTCCTCATCTAGAAGTCCCAGGAGGCAAATTTTAGGCGTACATGGTACGGTTATACCTAACATCTGGGTCAGATGGTTTACAACAGCCTGCCAAAAATCTAGGATGACAGGGCACTCCCATATCATATGCCAAAAATCTGACCTAACATGTCTGCATCTATGGCATTCTGCTAAGGGGTATCTACTCATCCTAAACATCCGAACCGGGGTGAGATAGCTTTGATGCAAAATAAAAAGCTGGGTTAGTCTGTTGTTAATGGCCTCAGCTTTCCTTTTACCAGAACTGAAAGCTGAGCTGTGATTGGTTGCTGTGAGCAGTTTACACCAGTGTATATTTTCCACCCTTTGATAAATCTCCCCCTATGTGTATGCAATTACTTCAGTGGAGTTAATTTAAAGGGGATCTATCATTGGGTTGGTGTAAACGAACCTGTTGATATCCCTCAGCAGCTCTTTACCTTGTGTTGGCAGTGTTATTCATCCTGTGTGTCCCATGGTTCTTGAGTATTTTGATCAAAGAAGATATGCAATTCGCCGCCTTAGAAGTATCCTGGGTGTTGCCCCGAGCACCCCCCCTGTTCCCTCTAGCCTGCTATGCATATTTATATATGCATAGTAATGGCGCTCTGAACCGCGTGTGCAAGGAAGAGCTCATGTACAGTATGAGACAGACTGCTACTGGCAACACTGCCAACATGAGGTAAAGAGCTGCTGGGGGTGGGATATCAGCAGGTTCCTTTACACCAACCTGATAACAGTTCCCCTTTAAGTGATTGAATAATGTTATTAGCAGAATCACTGTCCATTGGTAGAATGCAGATGTACTGCAGACTGTAGCCTTGTGCCTGTTCACAGACTATAGACTGCAGCCTGTATTATGCTGGCAGGTCAACAGGGAAGCTTTAATGGTGTAGCTACCCTGCCTGCATTAATTCAGTTTCAAAGCAATACAACTATAAAATGAAAAAGGGAATTTGATGTGTCATATAATATGCAGTTCTGACTCTGTATCTTCATTGCATTTCAGTGGTAAGATGCACAGTCCAGACAGTTTTACCACAGGGCCCTGTGCAGGTAATTTCCTTTCTTTTGTATGTTCTTGTCAGTGACATCAATAAGAGTTTTGGGGGGTCCCTGGTATTGATATTAGATAGAACTTTTCAATCCTTTTTTAATCAGGTGTTTCACAATTTACTTCAAAGCCCCCCTCCTATCATACAGAGTAGACATTTACATGTAATGCACCATCATAGAAATATGTGTCTAATACAATCACAAAAAAAGACTGAAACAGAAGTATATAGTAGTGATCTAAATAAATAAAATGAAAACTCGAACATAAATAGACTGAAAAAAGAGTTTGTGTGATTCATATATGATTCTCTGACATTTCTGTATTGCTAGATCTGATCACCTCAAGCCCTGAGTGCCTGCATAGTCTGGTAAGCTGGACCCATAGCCATGCAGGTGGATGCTCTTCAGTGCCCAGCTTGCAGGAAGTGCTTTCTACACAATATTGTGGTATCATTCGGGCAGTCTGGGGTTGTGGAGAGGGGCATGATTACATCATGGACACGGACTCTGACCTGCCTCCAGACTTCCAGCAAATTACTCCAAGTGGAAATGGAATTCATACAGTCAGCAAAGCTACAGACACTGCCTCCTTGGGATACATACTGCCGGACAGAATGGCCAACACCCCAGCTATAGCTGATATTGGAAGGGCAGGTAAATCACCTGCTCAGAGCAGATCACCCGCTCTGCCCCTGGAGACTCTGGTGGCTCCATGTCCTGAGACAGATTCATTGCATGGTAAGATCTGCTTATAATTATATTATATACTATATGTCATGCATATAACAACCATAACAATCTCCAGCACAGGTCCTCTACAATTACTGCATCAATAAAGTAAAACCTAACTACAACTTTATAATATTTTTGACAACAGGGCACGGTGGAAGGACATCTGAGGCAAATGATCTTGCAAAAAACCAGGGCAATGACTATTCAGATGGGTGAGGATTCTCTTGTATGTATGACAGTTCTCTTTTTTGAGTGGACTGTGGAAGTTAAGACTGGGTTATGCTAGAAACAGGAAGACACGGTCTATAGTTATGGTATTTTCTTTTACAAAGTAACATCCATAGCAAAGAAGATGGAGAAGAGAGAGGAGAGGTCTTGTCTTCAGATGACTACTTTGAACCCTATCCCAAAAAAAAGAGGTAAAGTCATCCTTTCTTCCTGTGCTGCTTGTTTTTCATAGGTATGCTTATTACCATTATTTGCATCATAGACACTGTTGAGTCACTCATTGAGACCAATAACAAATCTCCCGAGTTATGCATTAAAAATGCCTTCAATCCTGTATCACTGTATAGTTTGGCATTGCTATTCTAGACTTTAGGAAGTATGTGTGACAGTCCATATAAGATTGTTTAGCAGACCTGTTATTGTGTTGTTTGGACATGGCAAATGTACCTGGTTTTGAAGCAATACAGGAGCAGGTTATATAAAGACAAGTCTCATTATTATGAACACTTACTTGGCAGCCCATAGCTCTTGAAGGAATTAATGTGATATGAGCTCATTTGATGGGTATATAAGATCTGCGATAGGTTGTTTGCACATATATCCTTCGTTGCTGTCACGGTAAAAGGGGCGATTTACAACAAGGTATAATTATTGGCTTTTGGGACAAAAGTAGCAGAGTTTGTAAACTGTTCATGTGCTGCTGTGGTAAAGGTGCTGGAAACTGCAGAACACCACGTCATTGTTGTGAGAGGTGAACGTCAGCTATGAAGGTGACTCGCCACCAAAATAAACCATGAGGCTACCAGATATGTCTAAAAACCGTTCAGCAAATTCTATTGTGTATGAGGCTGCAAAGCAGATGGCTGCTCGCTGTGCATCTGCAAAGAAAGTTGCATTAGCAGAAAAGGCTATAGTTTTCACAGCAGTAAAAAAATGAATCTCCGATGATTGGCAGAAGGTTGCCTTTTCCTATAAGTCACATGTTCTGCTTCAGTCAGATGAGAAACATCAGATGAGAAACATCATAGAACAAACAATCTGCAACCATTGATTGAACAACTCAAGTTGGTGGTGGTCTGGGGAATGTATTCTCTGGGTTCACTCATCCAAGTCAAAGGCACCCTCAACTGATCTGGGTATGAATCCCTCCTTGCAGATCACTTACACCCTTACTTACTGATGGTCTTCCCTGGGGCAGATGAGTTTGAAAATATAACCAAGTCCTTAAAGTACTACCCTAATTCTGAAGACATGAACCCAATTGAGCATCCATGGACCACCTTCATTGTCATATTCGCTCTATGGCTTTACACCTATGCGATGCAGTCAGCATGTCTACAGATACATGTGGTAACCTACTGGGACCTTTTTGAGTCACTGCCAGCCCATCTAACGGCAGGTATTCTGGATATTATCTGGTGGTCATAATGTGACTCAATTGTGGGGATTGCTTTGTAATCTCAAGTTTGTGGCCTAGGACTATAGGAAAGAGGTCGCCATATTGGTTGTCTCTTTCCCAGAAATAGATATACCTATGAAATCACCAAATAAAGGAGAGTGCACATGAATGACTGACATTTCTTTCCTATTTTTGGAAAAAAATGAATTTATTATGGTTTTATTACTTGTATATTAGACATAAACTGACCTGATTATCTTACTATTCTAGGCCTCCCCTTAGAAAGGCCAGACCTAGGAAAGCCCAAAAGTCACAAGAGCCCAGAGAAAGGAAGAAGCCAGGACCTAAACCTGGCTGGAAGAAGATCAAGCGTGAGAGGTTTGCGTTATGTCTGATCTAGCAGTTTCACATTTGATCCAATCAAAGTGACAGGCCATCTATGATGTATAATACTTTTAAGTGGTCTGTTCTGTGTTTCTTACTTGTGTCATTGGGGGACACAGACACCTTGAGTATTGGCTGCTGCCAATAAGACAGGGGTCGGGAACCTATGGCACGCAAGCCAGATGTGGCTCTTGTGATGGCCGCATCTGGCTTGCAGCCCGTCTGTATCGCAATGACCGTATGCGTGCGCCACAGCCAGCCCCACGCTCCTTTGCAAGCAGGTAATTCTCCAATAAGGTAGAATCCTCTGTTTACAGAGGCTGGGCAGGAGTGTTGCACATGCGTCCAATCAATGCGCGCATGGAGGAGCATGCCGGGCCCTACATAGAGGTTATACCTGCGGCTGCAGTTGTGGGTGAACTCCATGACTATGCAAAATATATGAGAAGCATTTTAGAAAGTTTGGGGTCAGGTGAGGTACAAAGCCATCAGCAAAACCATGGAGCGACAGAAGTCACTTTAATGGTAAAAGTAACAACGCATAACAACATTATTAAAAAGAATTCAGAGACTTGTTGGTTTTACATTAAAATGCATAAATTTACTTTTAATTTAGTTATGAACACATTGTATGGCTCTTGCGGAATTACATGTTAAAAAATTTGGCGTTCATGGCTCTCTCAGCCAAAAAGGTTCCCTATCCCTACACTAAGCACCTAGCTAGCTTTACCAGGCCCAACCCATAGTGCAGACAGTGAGCTAAACCTGCCTTATCTTGGTATTCATAGGAGGCAGACACTCCTGCTTCTCAGCAGGTTTTCTGCCCCTTTATCTTTGTTCATTTATTCTTCTAGGCAGGAAATTTGGATAATGCAGTCTCCCTTTATTTTGTAAGAACTTACTGTAAATTCCTTTTCTTGTCAAGGTAATTGGGTGGGACAGATTCCTCCCAAGTTTATATTTTTTCAGGTGGCTTATTCTTCTTTAATTAGTCTGATTTAAATGTTTTCTATTAGAGTACTGTGTTTCCTTGAATAAAAACTTTTCTAGCATAAAGTCATACTGTCACCCCCTTACCCGCTGTTCATTTCAGCTTTAAACAGTGTCACCTAGGCAGTTAGGGTGGGGAGAGGGCCCAACTGCTGTGAAGCCCTCCTAGGTGACACTGTCCACCGATGAAATGAAGCCATTTTAGAGCAGAAAGACGACACAGACAAGTGTTATACAGGTATATAGTTAATGTGCAGCAGCTAAGCTTGTGGGTGGAGTGGAGAACCACACATAGTAAGTGGGGTGACAGGATCCCATTAATAACTGTGAAAGGGTCTAAGCATGGTAGGAGGAGCTAGCACTCTTTTGGCCGGATGTCACCAGCCTATACCCAAGTTGTCTGTGTACACCAATGAACTGAACAGGTAAAGGATTTTACAGTGAGTACAGTGGTCCCTCAAGTTACAATATTAATTGGTGCTAGGACGACTATTGTATCTGAGACCACAACTTTTTACTTTAAATTTAAAGGAAATAAAGGAGGTAACTAATATAGATAAAAACAAGTCCTTACATACAACAGATAGAAAGTGTTTTATAGTCCCCAGTGGCTCTATGATGAGTACAGGAGCTTTTTTAAGATCCTTTACACATCACACAGGGTCCCAGAAAAATAAAGGAGGAACAGCTAGTTGTGGCACAGATAAAGAGATAGAGCATGTAATGCACTGTACTTTATAGAGGTGCTAACAACTAAGACAACTAAGAGATGCAGGAGTTTACAGTAAGATACCTACTTTTTTAGTCGCACGATCTAGCCATCCACACATTACAGATTTGGATTGTTTGTAACATTGTATGGTCTCAAGTGGACCAGGAAATTTGTATGTTGAAAACATTGTAACTTGAGGAACCACTATTCTCACAAAATCCCTTTTTTTCAGAGAGGAACTGCCCACTATCTTCAAATGTCCTTACCAAGGCTGCACTGCCGTCTATAGAGGAGCTGATGGTATGAAGGTAAATAAAAACAGAGATAGTAATCCCCTACTGCCCCATTATGTGGATGCAGCCACCAACAGGATGAGACTTGCTGATGTGGTCTATAATAGAGTACATTTAATTGTGGCAATATACATTATGGCTTGGTTTTGTGTGCCAGGCTGTGGGACTCAGCTATACCTTATTCTTGCTGTCTGAAATTGTTAAGAGTGGTGTTGGTGACCGTATACTAGGAGATAGACTCATCTTATGCCTGATGTGGGCTTTATTGTGACTTATGAGTTAACAGGTTAAAATGTAAAATGTATACAAGTTTTTGACTTGCAGATTTACTAATATTGTTGGGTATTTCAAAAAGACACTACATTTTAGGTTCAATTGAATTAAAACATTGTAGTTCCATCCAGGCTCTAAGAACATCCATAACATTTACAATATACACAGCTGTGATACTAAGACTGCATTCACTGACGGTAAGCTGAAATAAAACTAACTTTTTATATTACAAAAACTAAGGCACAGGGACACATGTAAGTCTATGGAAGCAGGACTTGCTCTAGCAGTGATCAGGTGCAAGTCAATAGAAAGCTAACCCAGCCCCAACACTGTACTGTAGTTTACATTCACACCTACTGTGTTTGCTGTGATTTGTGTTCAATCATTTAGTTACACATCATCAAATCCACACCAGACACAGAACTTGTGAATGTATCATTAGTGCCCCTCAAAGTATAACAATGACACTTTTTTTTTAGAAACATATCAAGGAACATCATGAAGAGGTGCGGGAGCGGCCATGCCCTCATCCCGGATGTAACAAGGTGTTCATGATAGACCGTTACCTGCAGCGACATGTCAAGCTGATTCACACAGGTCAGTGGTTTGTGCACTAATAGCTGTAAAACCTCTGCCTAAGGGTGCATTCATATTGTGCTTTCAACTACCAGTTTTCTCTTTTGTTTAAAGCACAAAAGCAGAAGTAAAGCCAAAAACAAACAGCTGAGATCTTGAAGCATCAAACATGCTGTTAACACTGTACCTATGAATATACCTTAACAGTCCCTTTTTCCTTCACTTAGAAGAAAGGAATTACATTTGTGACCAGTGTGGACAGGCATTCAAGCAAAGGAAGCATTTATCTGTGCATCAGCTGAGGCACTCAGGGGCTAAACCTTTACAGTAAGTGTAATATATAGACTGAGCATATAGGAGTTATCTAAAGATTATATCACCTATTGTGTAAAGCGGTGATCTGATTGGTGTAGGTCGACCAATGGAATCCTTCCCTGATCATGGAAAGGCAGCACATATGCTCATGTGGCCACATTCACATACTACCGAAGTGTCAAGTGATCATTTATTTTTGATGACATCATTCTATAATGAAAAGTTCATTTTATTTAAAAATATACACACACACACACACACTGGGTCAGATGTATCAATCTGTATGAGACAAAAATGGGTTCCAATGTTCTGCTTGCTATTAAAGGAGAATTCCTTTAAAGCGACTCCGTACCCACAATCTGACCCCCTAAAGCACTTGTACCTTTGGATAGCTGCTTTTAATCCAAGATCTGTCCTGGGGTCCATTCGGCAGGGGATTATAGTGATAAAAACAACTTTTAATCCGGAAGCGCTGTGTCTAACAGCCGGGGCTTACATTTGTATATGCATTAGGCTGGCACAACCTCTCTGTCCTTCCTCCCCACCCTCCTCATCATTAGGAATACTCCAGGCAGATTGCTTCCTATTCCCCACCTGTGTGCATAATGAACATGGGCTGGATCGTTAAGACACCTGTGCAAAGCTCAAACAGCAGTAAATGTTCCTGGATCATTCCTAATGATTAAGAGGGTGGGGAGGAAGGACAGAGAGGGTGTGCCAGCCTAATGCATATACAAATTTAAGCCCCGGCCGTTAAGACACAGCACTGCTGGATTAAAAGTTGTTTTTATGACAATAACTGCATCCCCTGCCGAACGTACCCCAGGACAGATGTTTGATTAAAAGCAGCTATCCGACGGTACAAGTGGTTTGGGGGGTCACTTTAATAGTGTAGGCAGGGGAGCATGGGAACATATCTAGGTAGTATATATTTACCCGTCCATGTGCCCCAGCAGCGCTGCACCCTCACTAATGGATCCCTGCTGGCCTCCTGAAGCTCCCACTCCTGCAATGTCACAACCTGACTCAGGAATGCCGACTCAGCCTGTTAGGCATATTTGCCTAATAAACCCAATTACAAAGTTTCTTAAAATCGTCTGGACTATTGATTTCTACAAAAAAAAAAAACAACATTTAATGACAGTGACACTTTAAAGTTAATCTTTAATTCACATTACAAACTGCTGACGTTGTTAGGTCTTGGAGACATATGGTGCCTTTCATATATCCAGCTGTGCTTCCATAACATAGGGAAATGCTTTTATTCTCCAGTGCAAAGTGTGAGGGAGACTTTTCCAAGGCCTGGTTCTGCTGCAAGCTGTAACACGTCCCCCCTCCCCTTTCCATAACCTAACCCTGCCTGATAGACAGTCAGCTGGAAGTGGAGTTCCAAGCACTGGAGAATAAAAGCATTATTCTATGTTCTGCAAGTACAGACGGAGATATGAAAGGTACAGTATGTCAGCTATAGGATCAGAGTTAAAAGTGTCTATTTAAATTGAGCAAAAATAGTTTAGTGTATTTTAAATATGTAAGGGTATGATGAATGTAAAAAATAAAATATCATAATTCTGTTTTCCTATGTCAGATGTGAAGTGTGTGGTTTCCAATGCAGGCAAAGGGCATCCCTCAAATACCACATGACCAAGCACAAAGCAGAAGCAGATCTGGAATTTGCATGTGACCAGTGTGGGAAGCGCTTTGAGAAGGCACATAACCTCAATGTTCACATGTCAATGGTTCATCCACTCACCCAGAGCCCTTCAAAGCCCCCAGATACAGAACCTGACACTCCCTCAGGAACTATGGAAGGACAAGTAATGAAGCCAGAAGCACAGCAACTCACTAGCTAAAGGCTGATTTGTGTGAGAAAAAGACATAGCGCTTTTAAGTTTTTATATTGTTTTTAAAGGTTCTCTGTACAGGAGTCTATACAGTATTTACATTGGTTTTTACACAGTGCCATTGTGGCATAGGAAGCCCCTCCAGGAGCACCAGCCTGGGTATACGGTGGTCCCAAGCACTGTGACAAGGGTAAGGCTGATTTCACACTCTACATCCCTTGCTGTTCTACTGACCCTGGACTTGGATAACCATAATCCTGTGGAGATCTGATTTCATCAGCAGGGGATCCGTGTGCTGCAGCTTAACCCCGTAAAACAAACAAGTCACTGCAGAGCAGTGCTGTCCTCCTTTTTGTGTGTGGCATTATGTACCAGTTAACATGAATGCACATAGGTGACTAATTTATGATGTAACAGGTATGAAAGCTTTTTCAGGTTTGAATAAATTATTTACAAAAGTTGATGGGTCATTGTTGAACACATTCCAGCCCTTTCGGGTCATGCCACTTGGTGTAGCAGAATCTAATTTCGTCTTAGGACCTACCAAAAGGTAACCTGCAACTTTCTTTTCAGACCACTCCTGGTGTTGACTGGGAAAAAAAGCTGCACATACTTTTCCAGCTCAGCCTACACAGTAATTTACAGCTATCTCTACATGCACTCTACAGTGAAGACTGCCAGTTAACAGATAAGCAAAACCACTGTAAATAGGGCTCGGCCATCAATAAATTGATGCTGCATTAATTAGTGCTGCTTTCAAAGTGCTCCACTTGCTCAGAAAGTCCAACATGACAGTCTGAAGTCTTTTAAAGGAATATACCCATCTGGGACATTATGAACCATCTATGTGATGTGCTCCTATGATAAGCCAAATTTACACAATTTGCTTTAATAAGAGTTGCACAAAAGGAGTTGCCTGTAAGTTATGTTGTTTGTGTACCACAGGGAGTTACGCAAACAGCATAGCTCGCATTTCATTACATATATAAAAAAAAATTCTGAGATTTTGCAGTTATTTTTTTTCAGTAGGCTTAAAACTAAGCTGACACTTCCTGTTCTGCACAAATTATTTCCCAGCAGTTCTCTTCAACACAGACAGGAGTACAGTAAGAGGTACTCCCCCTTTAAAAGGTGGGTAAGGATTTTAAGGTCATTGTAGAGGAACTTCCCTATAGGCAAATACTAATGTAAACATAGCACAGGGTTCAACAATTCAGAAGAGATCAGGCTCATCAGATATGTCGCCTTCATGTGATGGATGAAGAATGTTCCTCAACAGTGCAGCCAGCTCTGGGTCCTTCTCCTCCCAGGAATTTGCTATCTGCAGATTATATGAAAATGACTACTTAAACTGTGGTGTTATTAGGATTGTCAGGTGTAACAGTTACACTTTTAAAGTAATGTATGAGATTAGAATGTTTTTTTCACAGACCCAAAACTATAGTTCTCAACAGTTTACAGATTTCTCAAACGGTGTAAAATAGACACATATGTAAGCCACCCTCTGGAATCCTTTTACACCCTTTGATAAATCTGGGCCTTAGTGTCTATTAATCACACGATTTCTGCTACAAATTACAAAACAGAGGGAGTGTAAATGTAGTCAATCTGGCATTAGTGGAGGACACAACATACATACCCACATAGCCCCTAGTGTACCATGCGACCGTGTTCCCCTCATGTGCCGTGCCATCTCCCCCTCACGTACCATGCCACCGTGCTCGACTCATGTGCCGCGTGTCTCAGTATCTACCCCTCATTTACTGTGCCACTGAGTTCCCCCCATGCCATCCTCTAATCTGTTGCAGAACAACTTCCATTATGAGCTGCCAATAGGACATGATGGGAGTTGTAGTTCTGCAACCTGGATGGTCAAAGATGGAACCCATTCATCATGGGGAATGTCGGGCAGCAGCAGGAGGCCAGGGGCCTAAAATAGGACAGGATCTGAAAAATCATGACCTATTTTCTGGAACAGTCACCCTTCAGGAAAAATCCTGAAGGCTGTCCATGAGTAATGTAACTGATAAGAAATCCGGGTGGATTTTCCAGATGTGTGAGAGGGGCCCAAGCCCACACTGTGCAGGGAAAGAAGGGGAAAGAGAAATGGCTGTAGATGTAACCTAGTAGGCCACATCAATAAGTGGTGATTTTGGATGGTTGCACACAGGAAAGAGATGAAAAAAAAACACTTGACCCAACAACTAACTATATCTATCATTATATATATATATATATATATATATATATATATATATATATATATATATATATATATATATATATAATTACATACAAAGACAGTGACTTTAGACATTAGCTATATGGTAAAGTTACCTCGGAAATGTGGCTTCTAAATACACTGGTAGGTGGTGGGCACTTCACTATACAGTTTAGCAGGAACTGGCGGGCATTGCTGAAAACGATATTAGTATCAACCTGAAGAAACATGACAGCTTGAGAGTAAGTCCTAACGTATGAATGTAGGGTTATGTATCCACTGACCAATCACTGTACCTGATCCTTGAGTGGATTCTCATCTACAAAGAGCTGAACAAATCTTCCATACATCTCCAATGTAACCCACATAAAGTCCTGCTGCACTACTACCCTGTCCAATATAGCCACTGGAGCCAAACTGTAAGCAGAAGCAGAAATATAAGACATCTGCAATGTGGAAAACACAACCTACACCTTCTACAGATCTCACCTAAAGAAAGCCAGAGGGAGCAGGTTACAGAGCTCATCAGAGGCCATCTGGTGAAGAAGAATCATATCTGAGAATAAATGTATTTACATTAGCATTTATCATGTCATCTTATCCTGCCCGATGATGTTGAGCTCAGAGTTAATCTTTTAGAAAAACATTCTTTTAATAATAATCTTTCCTTTATTCTTATAGTGCCAACTTATACTATCAATTGCACATGTAATTGACCACCATAGAAAAAAAAAAAGCATGTGTCATAACTGTAAGGGCCCTAGTACACTGTGCAATAACCTGCCCAATCAGGCCAATTCGGCAAATTATCGCTCTGTGTAATGAAGTCAACAATCGATCAAAGAGCCGATCATCAGCTGATCATTGTTGTTTAACCCTTAGGGGACACAGCCAGTTTTCATTTTTGCGTTTTCGTTTTTCCCTCATTTTTCCACATATTTTTTCCGCAACTAATTGTACTTTGCTATGGCAGATGTAATTTTTGCCTAAAATGTGCAGGGACACCAGAAAAAAATTATGTGTGTTGTGAAATTGAAAAAAAAAAAAAAAATGCTTTTTTTTTTTTTTAATTTGGGGGGGGGGGGGGGGGGGGGTGTAAAACTGACTCGTTATATATGTTCCTTAAGTTGTTACGATTACAACGATATATAACATGTATAACTTTTATTTATTTGATTTGATGGCTTGTAAAAAATTAAAACCTTTTAAAGAAAATATATGTGCCTTAAAATCGCTCCATTCCCAGCCTTATAGCCCTTTTATCCTTTGGTCTATGGTGTGAGGTGTTATTTTTTGCGCCATGATCTTTCTATCGGTACCTTGCTTGCGCATATACGACTTTTTGATCGCTTTTTATTACAATTATTCTGGATTTGATGTGACCAAAAATGCCCAATTTTGCACTTTGGGATTTTTTTGCGCTGACGCCGTTTACAGTGTGAGATCAGGAATGTGATTAATTAATAGTTCGGGCGATTACGCACACGGCGATAGCAAACATGTTTGTTTATTTATTTATTTTTATTTATAAAATGGGGAAAGGGGGATGATTCAGACTTTTATTAGGGGAGGGATTTTGTGTTAAGAAAAATACATTTTTCTTTTACTTTACACATATACTAGAAGCCCCCCTGGGGGACTTCTAGTATATGCACTCTGATCTCTCATAGAGATCCATGCAGTATAGTTATACTGCATGAATCCATGAGATCGGTGTTCTATTGCTTTTGGCTGCTGCAGCCAAAAGCAATAGAATGCCGAGCCGGGATTAGCGGCATTACGGCGCAGACCCTGGCCCGGGATGGATGCGGGGATCGCCCCCCACCCCCACCCCCCGCAATCGCGCCGGGGGGAGCGATCCAGGGATGGAGATGAGCAAGTATTTAGAAGCAGCTGTCAACTTTGACAGCTGCTTCTAAGTACTTAATTAGCGGGCACGGCGATCGGACCGTGCCCACTAATAGCCGCGATCCCGGGCTACATGCGGCACCCGGGATCGCGGCAGTTCAGAGGGGGTTCGCCGCAAGACCCCCCTCTGAACTCCCATAGCGGCACGAGGACGTTCAGTAACGTCCTGGTGCAGCTATGGGTTAAACATGTTTAAAAATCATAGGCCACTGACAAGTGTCCGAGACAGCACCGACCGCCATTACTGTTAAAAACATGCCCTAAGTTACTTTCTGCTTAATAAACTGTATACAAAATGGTATCCTAAGGGGGCATTCAGACATCTGCAATTTAGCGGATGTTACGGATGGGGAAGGAATGTAATGGATTTGTTCCCCAACCGTCAGGATTAGAGATAAGCGAACCTGGAGCATGCTCGAGTCCATCCAAACCCGAACGTTCAGCATTTGATTAGCGGTGGCTGCTGAACTTGGATAAAGCCCTAAGGCTATGTGGAAATCATTGATATAGTCATTGGCTGTATTCATGTTTTCCAGACAACCTTAGAGCTTTATCCAACTTCAGCAGCCCCAGCTAATCAAATGCCAAACGTTCGGGTTTGGACAGACTCGAACCGGAACCCGGTTCGCTCATCTCTAGTCAGGATGTGTCAATATCATGCTGGCAGCGGGGAAACTCTTTGAATTGCTTGTAATATTTAATTTATAAAGAAAAGCTTTCAGGCCTCCCTTGAACCTGTTTATATTAAATATTTAGAGACAGTCCTGGTACCCGTATTATATAAACTATTACTGTACAGGAGCGGGTACTGCACATAATGGCCAGTTTTCTAAATTTCTGTCATTGTGAATTCTACTTCTAAACAGCAGCACATTTTGTGAGCTACTCATATCTATAGAGCTCCAGATTTTAGAAAGCGCAGAGGCTCGAAACAGTCATCAGGGACGCTAAATCTATTGAAGACTGCATACTGGTGAATGCATGAATTCGTTCATCTATTACAGCTACTCATATCTATGCAACATGAAGCAGAGCGTCCTACCTTGTCCCCTAAGCTCCTGTATCCAGTAGGGGAGATAATGCTGGCTCTCCTACTGGATATTAACTCCATGATCATAGATATGAGTAGCCCACAAAATGTGCTATTTACAATGAATTCACAATGACTAGAATTTAGAAAACTGACCACTGTGCTCACTCCTGTCCTATAATTTAAAACATGATGCAAAATCTGCAGGGTAAAAGATACCTAAGCCTTATTCAGGCAGCTTTAAAGTAACTAAAAGAACTGGACCATCCCTAGATCTATGGTGAGCTACATTTAGTGTGGCAGAACTGGAGGGTGTCTGGATTTTGCTGCTGTAGTACAGATACTAAAACAGGGCAGGTTATGGCTGTGTGCATGAGCTCTAACACTGAGGAGATCCTACAAGTCAGTTATTTCTACTTACGTTTTTCCTTTTTGGGCTGAAATGCTGTCATCCAGCTGCCCCCGCTTTCCTCCAGACACCTGATTATAGCTAAACAATTTTCTAGTCCATTTTGAGGTTTATCTCCTTCCTACCAAAAAATATAAGATAAATGCATTTTTAATTTGTAATGACCTGTGGACGTGTGTGATCATCGCATGACCAGGTTAAGTGTTTTTTCCTGAGTAACAGCAAAAAGGATCTTAAAAACCACAAGGAACTGATAAGAAAGTATAAGACTTTATTGAAAGGGCTTGTCCTGGTTTACAACATTAAAGGGGTACTCTTTGTAATATGTAGTATGCTTCAAATCACCTATCTGCCCCCCTTCCCTATCTTTTCCCCCTCAATTCCTCACCAGGAAGTGAAGTAAACTCATTCTTACCAAATGACAGGTTGCTTCAGGCTGCTCTGTGGAAGCCATTTTGTGACAATGACATTATCAAGAGGGAGGCGGGTCTAAGCCCTGTTAGGCCAGCCTCTCTTTGTCACATGACTCAGGTTGCTCAGCTCTAATTGGTTGAGCAAGATGTAAGCCATCTTACAGTTTTATGGTGCGTTCACACCTACAGGATCTGCAGCTGATTTTCTGCAGCAGATTTCATTCAAATAACTGAACACAGCATCAAATCTGCTGCAGATCCTATAGGTGTGAACGCACCCTTACAGAGTCAGTTAGACATCACAAGAGACAACGTGCATCATGGAAAAGCCCAAACCAGGAAGTAAAGAAAAAAATGAAGCCACCAACTGGAGCCCCAGATTTCTCCTCCCTGGGACCGGGTCCAGGAGCAAAACTTCCTGGAAGCGTTAAGTATGCCGGCTCCACCGGGGGGTTGGGCGGGCTCTGCCCTGACAGACGGAATAACAACAGGTTCTCTTTAATTATTAAGTTGGATGAACTGAGAATATGCAAGTCAGACCCTGTAAGTGAAGAATCACTTTGAAAGTACAATAATCTAGGTCCCCACCTTAAGTATTACAGGAATGAGATCCATGACAGAAAAAAACTCCAAAGAGTCCAAAACCTGCAGGAAAAAGAATGAGAAAATGGGTGCAGATAATGGTGTAGGTATATGCTTCCTTCTTTAAGGCACATTGGGGACAATCAAAACTAATGTAGAATAAGGTTGTTGACAACAGCAACATTGGCCCAGATTTATCAACTTGCCTGAACCAGAAACTGTTGTTTTGCCCATAGCAACTAATCATGTCTCATCTTCCTATTTTGAGTGAATCTTTCAGTTTATATATGTCTGTGCTTCAACAATGACAAAGCATTTAATCTCCTGTAAAAAAAAAGGAGTCTTTCCCGATCCTTTGTGAGCTGGAATACTTCCTCACTTCCCCTCCCACACCTGACTCCTTCTGACAGCAGAGATAGGAATGGGAAGGGGAACGAGGAGACATTTCAGGTTGAAGCAGATCAGATGTCATCAGATGGTAACACGTGTCTCCTTGACATAACAGCTAACTGTGTCAAAAGTTTGGAACTGAATTGCAGCTGACAGACTTTCTTTAACAAGCTCTGGTAAAGTCATTTTACCAATATGATTGGTGGCTATCGGCAAAACCAAACAGTTGTGACAGCAGGTAGATTGATAAATCTTGGCCAAACATTTGATAAATCTTCCCTGTAATGTGAACCTACTGACAAATTTTATGTTCACTTGCAATGCAACTATTTTAACACCAAATGGCGCCCATTTTACAGAAAATCATCACCACATTTCTCTTACCTTTACAGAATCTCTGCCAAGCAATAGTAAAATGTCCCCATGTCTAATCTTTTTCCTCCTGATGGAGAAATGCAGAAAGGCAGCCCAGAGCCACATGGGGTCAATGACAGGCAGAAATGTATGATGTGAAAGGCATCTTAGACACAAAGGGAAGACAGTTAGGTGACAGATCATCATCCCCATCACTGGATCCCCAACTTCATAGTCTCTCTAACCTGTCCACACTGTTATGAATTTCCCGCAGGGCCTCGACCTCTTTAGGCAGGTTTCCTCCAATCAGATGTTCCCACTGACACTCAATGGCTGGGCACAGCTGTGGCCACCAGAGCTTTAAAAAAAAAATATATATATATAATAATAAATTAAATCATAATTCAATGTTGCAGTGGACCTGTCTGCTAGAAATAGGGGTGTAAATAAGCTTATTGCTAGATAGGGCTAGTCATCAGGATTCTGGGGATACTGTACCTTTTTAATTTTAATTGTCTTCTCCACCGCTGAGATATAAGGCCTCAGTGGGGATCCGTGCCGCAATGATAGGAGGAGGATCGCAGCACGGATCCCCCAATAGAAGTGCAGCCCCCCGCCGTAGGGGTGTTAGGAGCACAGAAGATAACTATTCGCCTAGCCCCCCTGTGCCGGTGAACATGTGAGCCGGCCGGCACGGGGGGAAATAGGTGAGTAGTTGTTTTCTGGTGCTCAGTCTTCTCCGGTTGCTGGTTGGTGCGGGGGGGAAGGGGGGGGATGAGGAGGGGTATAATTGTTAAATCGAAAAAACGTGGAGAAGACTACAATGGTTGTAGATACTATGTCAACAATTTATACACAATTAAAACATAGGGTAAAAACATCAAAAGGTTTTTCAAAGCATACAAAAATACAAAAACAGCAGCATAAAATGTCCCAAGATGGATAACTGTGATTGCGAGCTGATGTTTGCAAAAGCCAATTTTACTCACGCTATCCGGCCGGATAAGCAGCTATAGTTCAAGAGCCTAGTCCATACGAATGGAACAACCAGATGGTATAATCCTCGGCAGCTGATCTCCCGGACGTCGTGCCGTGGCCACAGCACGTGATGTCCGCTCGTGGTATAATTGGTTGTTCAAGACGCAGAAGTACTCCCAACAGAGTCGTATTGGAATCACAGTTAAAGTAGATTCAGTAGGTGTATGATGGGGGTAGTTGTCCACCCGACTGTACTGTGCTAGACGCGTTTCGGAAACTCTCTTTCCATCCTCAGTAGCGAAATGGTTAATTCATTATTAAAGGAGACAATTTATAGTAACGGGAAAATAGAAAAAATGTATAACGAAGTAAAAAGCAAAAAGATGAATGGACGAATATGACCCAGGTCATATTCGTCCATTCATCTTTTTGCTTTTTACTTCGTTATACATTTTTTCTATTTTCCCGTTACTATAAATTGTCTCCTTTAATAATGAATTAACCATTTCGCTACTGAGGATGGAAAGAGAGTTTCCGAAACGCGTCTAGCACAGTACAGTCGGGTGGACAACTACCCCCATCATACACCTACTGAATCTACTTTAACTGTGATTCCAATACGACTCTGTTGGGAGTACTTCTGCGTCTTGAACAACCAATTATACCACGAGCGGACATCACGTGCTGTGGCCACGGCACGACGTCCGGGAGATCAGCTGCCGAGGATTATACCATCTGGTTGTTCCATTCGTATGGACTAGGCTCTTGAACTATAGCTGCTTATCCGGCCGGATAGCGTGAGTAAAATTGGCTTTTGCAAACATCAGCTCGCAATCACAGTTATCCATCTTGGGACATTTTATGCTGCTGTTTTTGTATTTTTGTATGCTTTGAAAAACCTTTTGATGTTTTTACCCTATGTTTTAATTGTGTATAAATTGTTGACATAGTATCTACAACCATTGTAGTCTTCTCCACGTTTTTTCTTTTTTTCCTTATTGTGGTTGTTGAAGTGCATTTGGTATACACTTTGGAGTGTGGACTCTGGTTGTAGGCGGTTCTAAGTGAGTGGGACGCTGTTTTTTCTTTTTTCTTTTTTCTTTTATAATTGTTAAATCATTCGAATTTATAACGATAATCGTTCTGTGTAATTGACGGCAACGAAAAATCGTTCGTATAGGTCGTTGATCGTTTATTTAGATCTGAACCTAAAACTATCGTTAATCGTTTGCTAATCGTTAGCTGTAATTCTAAATTCGTTCGCTCAAGTTCCGCGTTTTTTCACCAATTGTTCAGTGTAATAGCCCATTGTTCATAGTTTTTCTGGGATCAGAAGGAATAAACGATCATAGTAATGATCGTAACTATTATCGTTCTGTGTAATATGGTGAACGATTTAAGTTAACGATAAACAATCTTGTTTGAGATTGTTAATTGTTAGTCGTTAATCGTTAAAAATCGCTTAGTGTAATAGGACCCTAAGGGGATAAAAATAGTACGACCAGAATCATGACAACTAGCCCCGTCTAGCCATTGGCCTATTTACACACATGCTTTCCTGCTGACATGTCCACTTCAATGTCCAAACTAGCGACTACAGTGATGCCTCCCCATGTGCCAGTTACTGCACTGGATGCCCAGTAACTTTACAATAAAAATTTAAACTCATCACTCTCACACACAAAGCTCTGCAAAGTGCGGAACATCCTCACATCTGCCTCATCTCACCTTGACTGTATGCTATGTTCTACCATAGATCTAAAAATCTAAGATCTAAAACTAATTTAATGTAACATGTATGTACGATTTATTTGTCTTCTCTTACCATGAGAATATGTGTATGTTTTGTATAGCTCTTGTTATTCCAGGAATAAAACCTGTGCTGTAATTTGCAAAACATAGCATTTGTCTTGAAGAACATGAACAGTTGAAATATTTTTGTTTTTTCCTCCTCACATTCTAATAAGGCTTTTATTTTTCCATCTAAACAGCCATATTAGGGCATGTTTTTTTTGCGGTACCAGCTGTACTTTGTAATGACACCTTACCATAATGTATACTGCGAAAAAAAAAAATTGTAGCTGGTTGTTTTTACAGTGTTCACCATGTAATAAGAATTTCTTTAGCTTTTGGTATGCTTTACTACGTTTAAAAAAAAGTTTGTTTGTTTTTTAAATCGCAACAAGCTTTTATTGACCATATTCAGATTCCTTACATTTTTGTGGCACGATAAGTAGTTTTTATACATCGAGATAACCTTCCTTCAGCAATGCGCCCTTTTCTCCATCAATAAAAATAACTTCTCTGTGGAATTCTGACTGACTGCGGGCAAGCTGGGGATTGCATCACGCTGCCATCATCTTTCCCCAGCTAAATCTTCTGATCCGGGCAGATCTCAGCAGTCAGACCCACTCTGATCAATAACATGTCATGATGACATGTTGAAAGTTAGTTTTAGTGAAAAGTATGCTTTAAGCATTACTGACAACATCAGTTCACAGTGAAGGGGAGATAAAGGGGAAAGGGGATACTGCCCCTACAGCAATCTCGATGCGCACACTTTGAAAAGACCTTCAATGCAAGGGTCCGCAATACAAAATGTACAGTCTGCCAGGAAACAGGACATCTCAGACTAAAATTCACACTGTCTGCCAACAGCAAAATATCTAGAAGAACACACACAACATATGATCCCATCACTGCCGATGCATATGTCAATGGACGTGCATAACCCTGCAGGACTGTATCCAAATGAACCCTCATAAGTAATGCCAGCCACCACAGATAAATATATGCATATACTACAGTTATGGATATTAAGCCCAGATATACTGTACGTTCAGTTTAGATACACATAGCAGGGCTTGCTCCTAAGCCTGTGCAATGCCCAAGGGGCACCAGCAATACTGTACTTACGTATAACAAGAGAAAGCCTTGGAACAATTTAAGATCCCCCCACAAGGATTGGCAAAACATACCGCAGCAGAGGTAAGTATGATAGGACATTGAGAACGAGCAGAATGAAGTATAGAATTCACTGCGCTATTCGGATCCTTACATTGTGTACTGGCCCCCAGCAGACCCTACAGAAAAGCAAAGGAATGTTATCTGTAATCCCAAGAAAGAAAGAACAAGCTTAACAAGCTTAAGCCGTACCTTACCCTAAAAAAGTGGGCAGTGATGTCATACGGTAGAGCATACCCTCGCTGGCCAATGTTTTTCTGTAATAGAGGAAGAGGTCTTATAATGTTAAATCTGTGGATGTAGTTCCAAAAACCAAGCAGATTATTATCTCACCAATTCTTTGTTGATGAATCTGAAGAAGTCCTCACAGTCTAAACTTGTGGATTCTTTATCAAAAGTTGTGCCGATCAGGAATGTAGATGGGAGTCCAAGGAGAATCCTATATAGAGAAAATAGGAGTAATCTGGCACAGCATCTATGAAACCAGTCGTACTGTGTCATTGTCATATTATTAACCCTTTCACATCAGCAATCGGTATATATACATTCCTCTATAGCAATTGCACCATTTAAGGTAGCCAGTGACAGGACAAGCTCCTGTCACTGACTGATCAGGACCCCCGGAGCCATGCTTGTCACTTGTACTGATGAGCAGACCGACGAGCAGGGGTAAGCCACTTACGTTCATCCTGTCGGATTGTCTATCTGTGTATAGCATCTGCTCTCAGGCAGGCTCTATGCATAGATCACTGATAACATTGATCTATGCTATGGCATACCATAGATCAGTATATGCAATCTAATGATTGCATGTTTTAAAGTGAATAAAAGTGTTAAAAAATTTAACAAAAAAGTTTTTAAAAGTATTAAAAACCATAATACCACCCCCCATAGAAGTTAGACATCCTTGCCCATTATAAAAATAAAAATATTTTAAAAAAATAAACACACCAGGATTTTTTTTTATTAAATATCAGAAAAAAACATATCCAAACTTTTCTTTTAAACCACTATGATATTAATAAAAACTGGAGATCATGGTGCAAATAATGACACCCCAACCAACCCTGTAAGTGGAAAAATAAAAGCGCTATGGCACTTAGAAGGCGGTAAAGAACATTGCATTAATTTGACCCGGACATCTGTGCATCAATGGGCTCTGTCTTGAATGGGTTAAAAGGCAGTTAACATACTGTGTACCCAAAGGGTCAAATTAAGCCACTAACGCCTCTCAACTTAAGCCTACCTGGAACACATGGCTAATTCTTCTTGTCTTCTAAGTTGGTCACTCATTCCCCTAATGCCAGAAGAAACTTCAAACCTTCGATTGAAGATGTTGAAAAGGAAAGTCAACCTGAGATTGCATGAACGTGACTGAGTGAACAAATCACAGACCAACTCCTGTATGATGAGGGAAAAACAAAACAGTCATTTAAATAGAGATAAAATAAACTAAATAGAGTCTATAGGACAAGATAACAAAGAGCTCTCCACTATAGAGAATTACATTTCTATGAGGCAGCAGTGGCTGGTAAGTAATCTTAAAGCTGGAGCGACCAAATCTGGGAACCCTGTGCAATGAAATGTCAAGTTCTCCAGAGAGAGATGCACTTTGGAGTTGCTCATGATTTTGGCTACCAGATGAGGGTTCTCAAAAGTGCCCCAACCTTCCTTTTAAAGGGGGGAAGAAGAAAAGGTCCTACCTGTTCCGCTCTCCGACAATCCATGTCCTCCCATTGGCGGTCCAAAAAGGGGGTGCATGTTGTGAGTGGGTGAAACCACAAATGCATGCGATGGTTAATAGCTGGCCAATGTTACGGCAACATTAGACAGCTACTGAACATTGCATGCAGCGTGGTTTTACCTGCACCCAATGCTCTCAAACATAGACCCATCCCCTTCTGAGGTGGCCAGTGGGAGAAAGTGGAGCATTGGGGAGTGGAACAGATAGGGCTCCCCGCATCACCCCTTTAATGCGTCAGGAAGACACATCATTAAAGAGATATTCTCATTTCAACTAATATAATTAAAATAGTAAGGCTCATCAAGTTGAATAATTTTGCATATACATTCATTTAACAAAGATGTCTTCCTCTCCTGATATATAGGCATTTCAAGAGAAGGAGGCAAGTTTGCTAAACTAATATGTAATGAATACTGACTCAATTTCCAGTGCTGGGGTCTTGGGTTCACAACCCACCAAGGGAAACATCTGAAAGCAGTCTGTATTGTTCTCCCCATGTTTGCGTGGGTTCCCACCAGATACTCAAGTTTCCTCCCACAGTCCAAACACATACAGACAGATAATAAGAATTTACACTGAGCCCTAATGGAGACAATTTGAGCAATGACAAGCTATGTAAAACACTACAGAATAACTTGGTGCTATATAAATACAGGGATTTAAAAAAAAAAAAAAAAAACTTGACTAGCCCTACAAGTTTAAGTGTTAGTTGAGATAAAAATACCCCTTCAAACCCTACCTGTAAACGACAAAGGATGCCTGCAGTCCCTGTGTTAGTGTGTGCCAGGGGACTACCGGTTACAAGTTCACATCTAAAGGGAAAGCAGAACTGATAAAATAGACACATAAAAACATTATGTAGGCACATCATCATACAAGGATAAACATTCAAGTTCTGACCTGGAGCAAAATTGTAGCACAGTATCAACTATCGTGGAACATGCAATCTCCAAATTATTTCCAAAGCCGCTCTTTACAGAGGATTTGGGGAGAAAGTAGAAATTCAAAGCCCAACGTTGGTACTGCTGCCTGCAGAGAGAGCACATGTGATTAGGCAGATACAATAACTGGTATACATGCATTAATTTTTATGGTCATACTTGCCTCTCAGTGTCACATAAAGGATCCTTATCCGAACCAAGGTTCATTTCCCACAATAGCCAGTCTCTAAAAGATAACTGCAAAGAAATAGTATTACAATACAGTGAAAAGCCAACAGTACATATATATTTGGTACCACTAAAGATATATGGGGGTTGCCACTTAACCAATTGGTGTCCCTTACACCATTCAAAAAGTACTCAGATTAGTTAAAGCGGCACTATCAGCAGGTTCTTCCCAGAAAACCTGCTGATATGCAGTAGTAGCTATGTATGTCAGTAATACATAGCCACTACTTTCACCCCTCTCGGCCCCCGCATTGTTTCTAAAAACGCTAAATGCTCTTATGCAAATTACTAGCATAAGAGCATTTAGGGCGTTGCTCTGGGCCAGAGAGCATCGTCGCGCTCCGCCCAGCCCGCCCACTACGCATATTCATATACGCATAGTGGGCTGGATACACGCCGACTGTGCATGGAAGCAGGGCCGGGCACCCCCGCAGATGAAGCAGTACAGGACCCCTTCACCTGCTCCGGGCGCCGCCACTACCTCCTCCAATGCTGCCATCAGCCTCTGCTTGCGGGACCTCGGGGCATCAGTCATGTGCCCGCTGTGCACTCCTGGCCTGTCCGGCTTGTGCACTGAGGACCCGCCCCCACCGAGGCTTCTGCCAGTCGCTGCTCCCGGAGTTGTGAGCCCGGACACAGCGGCTGGCAGTGCCCAGCGCGGTAGGAGTTACATGGAGTGGCTGTAGTTGTGGCCGCTGCAGTCGCCCCCTCTCTGCGCCCGGCCATGTGCTCTGCCAGGTGGCGGCTGATCTTCTGTCTGGGCTCACAACTCCGGGAGCAGCAACTGTCAGAAGCCCCGGTGGGGGCGGGTCCTCAGTGCACAAGATGGACAAGCCAGGAGTGCACAGCGGGCACATGACTGATGCCCTGAGGTCCCGCAAGCAGCGGCTCATGGCAGCATTGGAGGAGGTGGTGGCGGCGCCCAGAACAGGTGAAGGGGTCCTGTACTGCTTCATCTGCGGGGGAGGGCTGCCAGCCCGGTGCCCGGCCCTACTTCCCTGCACAGTCGGCGTGTATACAGCCCACTATGCGTATATGAATATGCATAGTGGGCGTGCTGGCTGGGGCCCCGCTTTAATATTGCATCGCTCGTTCAAGCAGCCCATTAAAGTCAGCGGACACATCATGATCTTTCAACATGTTGAAAGACTACGATCAGCATCGACGTGCATCGTACTATTACACTAAATGATTATCAGTAATCATCCAAGTAAGGCCAATAATTGTTCAGTGTAACAGGGCCTTTTCTCAATACTGACCACAAAAGGCTCCAGTGTTATCAGTTGCTGTGAATGGTGCCACAGGCTGACTGCTGCATCCTTCCAGCTTGTTGAGGGAAAGAGCACTGAGGAATAAAGTACAGCAATATCCTCTACTTCATCTATCAATCCTTCTCTGGCTTCCAGGACCAGCCTAGGCAACAGATGATGTAGCTGTAAGCAGAGGAAAAATAAATTTAGGACAAATAGCAACAGCAGGCAAAACTGACATGCCATATTGACACATAGCCTTAGCTCTGAACCCCACTAGTTTATTCAGGGCCACAACTCTCATCCAGTTAGTTTGTCCTCATTCTTCAGCCTTGGCTTTGCTAGATAGTTTCCTTTTTTTCTCACTTTCTCAATTTTCCATTAGCAATTCTGTTTCTTATTGTTAACCTTTTGTTGACTTCTTTTGTTGCTCCTACTACTGCATACAAACTGAATAGCCTACAGGATGGATATAGCCTATACAGTAAGGGTGGTATTACACGGGCCGATAATACCTGTAAACGATTGCCGATCTGCTAGATCGTCGCATGTTAACTGGGCCTATTACACGGCCCGATAATCGTTTAACAAGGGCTGCAAGGACATTGTTACCGATGTCTACATACATTACCTATCCATGCTCCAGGGCTGCTTCTGTGGTCCGCTTCTCCCCAGGTCCCGCATGTTCTAGCTTCAGAGTGGCTTGTCAGCTGACAGGCCGCTCAGCCAATCACAGGCCGGGACCGCTGTGGCCTGTGATTGGCCGGGCGGCCTGTCAGCTGACAGGCCGCTCTAAAGCTAGAGCGAGAGGGACCCGGGGAGAAGACCGCAGGAGCTATTACTAGCTATGTAGCGGTGCGCGGTCGGCGCCCAGCGAAAATCGGTCAGAACCTATATCAACGATCAGCCGATGATCGTTGTCATCGGCTGATCGTTGTATTTATTACATGGAGCGATAATCGGCCGAATCGGGCCGATTATGATTCCGTGTAATAGTACCCTAAGAGCAAAGACTTTTCCTGTTTAGCATCACCTCTAAGCAGGAGAAGCCTATACTCATGGTTTCTTTGTCCCTCAATGATCTCAAGGAGAAAAGGATTTTTCAGTGAGTACTCACAAAATCCTGTTTTCTACTCAAACATAGGCCTAACATAAAATTAAAATAAATTACCTTCCGAATAAATATGGGGGAGATACAGTCCAGCGAAGCCCCTGGGGAGAGTAGTGAGAACCTACAGCAAGCATAGGAAACTGCTGCCGTGCAGAACCTGAAATGTAAGGTCAGATCATCAGTCTGCTAACTGTAGTATTCCAAGATTTGTGTAACTCCTAGTATGCCCTGTGAGGTATAGTTTTACAATCCGCTGACCCAGTCAGTGATAAATTCCCCTTGATAGCTGGAAGTTCGGGTATCAATGGAGGTGATCAGGCTGAGATGGTAATGTGCGCAACCTCAACTGGATTATACTGGGGGTCACAGGCATTACTGTCACACCATGGCTTTCTCCATGGCGCCAGTTAGGTCAGCGGATGTGGTGACCGGTACCATTTAAAGTGACACTTTATTTTATATCATACCTCATGATGCTTGTTCCAGTAATAAGTGAGCCCTGGGCAACCTTCACGGCCGCAGCACCACTTAGCCCCCGCACATTGCCACTGTATGCTCCGCCCCCTTCGTGACTTCATAAGGGCATAGGCCCTGCCCCCTCCACACCCATTGGTATGGGCCGACCTAAAGGGGGAGGTGCCTATGTGGTGATGATGTCACCGAGGGGTGGGGCCTATGGTTGCAATGTGGGTGGGGCTAAGTGGTGCTGCGGCCAAAAAGCCCCTCCCAGATAGCACAATCCACAGATGATTAAAGATTCATTTTTACTGGAACAAGCACCATGATGTATGATATAAAATAAGGTAAGAAAACTGCAAAAATCTACCCTTTACACCTGGGTAGAGAAGTCATAATGCAAAAAAGGGGGTGACAGTGTCACTTTAATGTTGAAGGCCATTTCTTCAATAATTCAAGTAATAATTCATAGCAACTGATAATAATTCTAGTGCCATAATGTCCAGCAATGCTATAAAATGAAAGCTTACACCAGCTTCTGTTTTACACAGTTTGATAAATCTTGGCCTAAGTCTATTAGTGACAGACACTCTCAGCTGCACAGAGCACTTACCTAAGAATTACCGAGACAGACTTCATACACTGGGGGTTTAGTACCAGCTCCCAGAAGGATTCTAGTGCATTCACTTCCTTGTTTGTTGTAAGCAGTGCCCGGCACTCATGGACGTGAACAGAGAAAACAGCAAGTCCAACCACATGTGGATCTTTCAGGAGTCCTGCCTATAATTCAGCAGCGTATAAAAGGAAGAATAATTATACCCAGATATCATCCATCAAAATCAATTGTATCTGTTGGCATCAAATACATGTGGTTCTGACATTTTTTCATTTGTCATGAGAAATGACATGACCAAAGCAAACAAAAACATATGTGCACTTGTTTTGTTTACAAGTTAAAAAAAAAACGTCCACACAAGAAGTGTGTGAAGGAAGCCTAACTAATTTATCCAAGGGGTGTACCTGCTGGCACATCAGCTGCAGGGTCCTACTTAGCACTGCATAAAGAGCTCTGGGATGACCACACAGCATCTTTACATATAAGGAGGCCCATGGTCCTTGTCTACAAAGATAAAATAAGAAGGTTATATCTTGAACACAGCCCAAACAATTTGGTCTCTTTATTTTACACAGAACTGCACAACCTCTATTAAGTAAAGGACCTTTTATATGTTCCGAATATTGCCAGCTAGTGTTCCTTGGAACGCTCATTAACCCAGCAAGTGATCAGCTGACAAGTGAACATCGCTGTTAGGCTGATGAGATCGCGTGTGTGTGTCTGACAAAATCATTATTGGCCGCACATCTCTCTGTCTAAAAAGAAGAGGTGTGGCTGATAACGTACAGTACGTAATGGCCGCAAATGATGTGGCATAGTTCATGAGGACAGGAAGCTGAATTAGCCGCGCAGTGTAAGCACTGCAATTTAGTGCAGATCTAACTGGCGCTCATTTGCAGCCATATATCAGGCCTTACATCTAATAAGCTTATAATGAAATATTCTGCACCTTTCTTTCTTTAACATTGTGTTACAATTTACCTACTATAGGCAATCCTCTGTGAGATAACTAGCCTGCAGTGGTATATTGTAGCAAGCTTATAGCAAAGGACTAGGATTTAAACTGCTGATGTTTGCTCAAAGGGGTACGGGCAGGGGACTTTTTTTTACATGCCTATGACGCTGTAGGCCCACTGAGCCACAGCGGCTACAGCAGTGTCCCGCCCCAGTGGCTGAATGGGCCTGCAATATCATGACCCCAGGACCCAGAAGCAGTCAAACAGCGGGAAGGAGCAATAAGATAGCGCCATCGGCGGCATGGAAGCGTTTTTATTTTCACACATACCATCCCTGGGCATATCTTTATAAAAATTGCACAAGCCAAAAAGACAGAAATGGCTGCACATCGCACCCATGGCTGACACGAAAGCTTGTTCAGCTACATTTAAAACCAACATCAGAAGTTAGTATATAATTTGGCCAAACCATATTGCCTCATGTACCTGTGGCTAGCACTCGTGCTGTGTAAGACCCATGTGATCCAAATTAGCAGGAAGCACCTGTGTACATAAGGGGAGGATCTCCTAGTATTCTCCCATTCTACCTGCAGAGGAATGGAGAGAGGTAAGAGCTTGTTCACACTTGTGTTGCTTGGCGTTCACTTTTTCCGCCAGTGGCGCCTGCGGGGTTTGGGGTGCCCTTTTGGGTCTGGTCCTGTGACAATGGGGTTGCAGGGCCATTCCGTGGCCCCTCTTCTCTGCTTGTGCACGTTTTGCGGGGATTGTGGTCGCTGACCGGCACAGTGATGATGTTTGGTTAGGGACTCATGTGTATCAGAAGACCTGCACGTGGTACATGAGGCAATATGGTTTGGCCAAATTATATACTAACTTCTGATGTTGGTTTTAGATGTAGCTGAACAAGCTTTCGTGTCAGCCATGGGTGCGATGTGCAGCCATTTCTGTCTTTTTGGCTTGTGCATATCTTTATAAAAATCCCTTGCCCAGCGTACTCCTTTAACTAAACTAGATAAAAATAAAGTAAAACACCAAGTATAGTTCCACAATTCCAATAAACAGCTGACCTAACTATTCATATAGAAAGAAGAAAATCTGCATAAAGATGAGAAGTAGTCATTACATGTTGTACACCTTTCAGGGCACTCTGTCACCTTTCTACAACAACTATGCGTGCCAGTAGGGGGCACAGCAGGAGCTCTGAGTGGCACAGATCTGTCACTGAGTGACATAGTTACCACCAGCTTTATTTATTTGTCCCAATAGTAGGCTTTACTACCTGTCAGGGGGATTGGCACTGAAGGACACCATAACACATTGGAAAAAGAATGTGAGAATCAAATCAGCAGCCTGCAAAAGAATAAACAATAATGTAAAAGTCAGAAAGACGTGAAAAAAGGGGGCAATCAAACGTCCAGCTCACCATCAGTTCCTGAGGCTCAAGCTCCTTCACAGATTTAGTAAAAAGAGATGGTGTCACAGAAAGTGTGTCCGTGTTAACGCTTCCCACTACTGACACCAATCTGTCAGAGATCACAGCCATCTGAGATGAGATCTCTGAGGGGGAAAACATTTATGTAAAGGTTATAACATTTATGTAAAGGTTATAAAGAAAGAGTGTTCAGTGCTGTGTAATATATAATTTTATGGGGCGAAAAAACAGACAGGACCGCACAACTTATCACTGATCCTCTGCTTCTCAACACAATACTTACTAACATCAGGAGTAAGTTTACAATTTCATCAAATTGTATAAGCCCACACACCACTTCACAGTTCCTGATTCACATGGGTCCCTAACCTAAAAAATGGTGCAGAGCCACCAATGCTAAACAGCAGCAGTGCCCAGGGAGGGAGTGACCCAGCTGTCTAGCTCAAGTCAAACTGTAAACCAAATCCTGGTGTTAGTAGTTATTGTGCTGAGAAGCAGAGCATGAGTAATAATGTGCGGCCATGTCTGTTTTTCTCCCCCTGAAATTAATTATAACTTTCCATTATGGATGCATTGAAGCAATAAAAAGGGGGTTTACAGAGGTGGCATAACCATTAACATCTGGTCATTACATACCATCATATCGCTTTGGATCTGTAATAAGGGGTCTCAGCTCCCACAGTGCTGCCTGTAACCTGGCAAATGGCTCCTCATTCAGAGACATATCCATCTTCTCATTTCCTAATAATCAGTTCAAGAAATCCCATAAAGATACACAATGCTGTATTCAGAGAAACAAAAACTGCACATTTCCCACTTAAAAGGGTTATTTAGGATTAGAAAAAACTGCCACTTTTTGCAGAAACAGCACCACCCCTCTCCTCAGGTTGTGTGAGATATTAAAATTCAGCTCCGTTCACTTTAATGGAGCTAAACTGCAAAACCCACATCCAAACGGCCATGCTTTTTTTTTTTAGCCTAGATAACCTCTTAGAATATATTATGGCAGGCAAGCAACAGTGAATTTACAGCAGTATATAAATAAGAATCCAAAATGGAGAGAGAGGAGCGGCTGCACATCACACCTATGGCTGATACTAATGCTGCTAAGCTTTTTTTAAAAAAAACTACTTTAGGATGTTGGAATATTAATTGATCAAGCCATATCTCCCCGTGTACCAACGTGCAGGTCTCCTGGTTCACACAGGTTCCTACGCTAACTCCACACTGTGTCGGTCAGTGAGAAGCATTAGTATCAGCCATAGGTGTATCGCTATTTTCTCTTTTTGTCCGTATTTTACATTTCTCCCTTTTCTCAGTGTTGGCACTCCTCCTGTAAGACCCACATGACCGCAATTAGCAGGAGACACCTGTGCACACATGACTTGTACCTCCTATCCTTCCCATTCTACCTGCTGGAGTGTGGTGAGTGTTTTAGACCTTGTTCACACTTGTGTTGTTTGGTGACAGCCTTCTCCGCCGGCGGTGCCTGCTGGGATTTACGGGGGCCTCTGGGTACTGGTCCTGTGGCAGTGGGGTTGCAGGGCCGTTCTATGGCCCCCCTTCCCTGTTTGTGCAAGCCTTGCAGGGATGGCGGTCGCTGACTGACACGGTGGTGAGTTAGTGTAGGGACCCATGTGAGCCAGGAGACCTGCACGCTGGTACATGGGGCAATATGGTTTGATCAAATTATATACCAACATCCTGGAGTTGGTTTTTAAATGTAGCTGAGAAGCATTAGTATCAGCCATAGGTGTGAGGTGCAGCGCTATTTTCTCTTTTTGTCCATATAAATAAGAATGCTATAGAAAAGCTGCAATTTTCCAAAATAAGTGAATATAGTGCAGAATAAAATACACAGATAGACATGCCTGATGGCCATATACAACAATCATATGTCTTGTAATATGCTGTGATTACTGATATTGTTTTTAGTTTATAGTTTTAAAAATATATTATGGCCCAGATGAACTAATGAATCTTCTCCCAAATTCTGCACAATTATCCATTTTAGATTCTTTTGAGAGACGTTTTTTCACCAGGTCTAAACTTCTGGCAAAATTCTGCAAATGTGATGTCATTAATTGATCCCTCCCAGAGAAGTGGAGGGGGTGTAGGGAAGTGTGAAGGACGTGTGCGTGAACACCAGAATACCCTTGCTGCCAGGTCTCAGGTCCTACAACTGGTGGTGTGCTCTCAGTTATACTGTACACAGATACAACTGAGATCAACTGAGATAAACCCTCTGATATCTATCCTACAGCCAACAACAAATACACTGAACTATCCAGGGATTAAGTCCAATTTTCTCTAACTTTTCTATAAGCTTTTTATGGGGAATGGTGTCCAGATAGGCAATATTCACTGCACCACCTACATACATTACTTTTGTGACATAATTAAAGAAATCAATGAGATTAGTCCGACATGATCTGCCTTCAGTAAAGCCATGCTGGTTTGGGTCCATGGAGTAAAATTTTAGGTGATCAATTATCTTTTGTACTCATAGGTTACCTATCGAGGCTATAGATAGGAATTCATAGAAAATAGGCAACTAAGAAACAAGTGACAACACTTAAAAGTGTAACTGTCATTTCAGGGCCATTTTTTTAAAACATTAAATATCAACAGTTCAAGCGATTTTAAGAAACTCTGTAATAGGTTTTATAAACCAAAAGAGTTTCCTTCTGTACTGAAAAAGCAATCTCCCAGCCTCCCCCTCACTTCAGAAGAAGCAGGATTTCTGTCTCCATTATGTGGCTATGGAGAGGGGAGGGGCTGTTAGGAGTGACTGAGCACGGAGCAGTCTTGCAAAGCACAACACCCTAATCCTATATAAGGCCCAAATAGTGCGGTCTATGCGCACCCAAAACTGTCCAACATAAAAAACAAAAGAAAAAATTACGAATGCAAGACCAATGTATATATAAGTACTTATCTTTTATTGGAATATCAAAAAGAAATTGTTTCAATTAAAAATACATAACAGGGGGGCGGGAGCTAATACAAATCCCCATTAAAGCAGTGGATTAACTAGGTTCTTATACATAAGGTACTATATCACAAAGTAAATAACAGTAAAATGGGGGAACCTATATACACACATATATACTGGGCACTGGGTTGGTACTGAATATAATAAATAAATAAATCTCACAGTGAGTACACAGAAAGAAACACCATCCACAAATAATAAGTATTACCCATACATGTCCTTAGTATACGAGTCCACCTCACCATACACCCATGTATGGTGAGGTGGACTCGTATACTAAGAACATGTATGGGTAATATTTATTATTTGTGGATGGTGTTTCTTTCTGTGTACTCACTGTGAGATTTATTTATTTATTATATGCAGTACCAACCCAGTGCCCAGTGTGTGTATATATAGGTTCCCCATTTTACTGTTATTTACTTTGTGATATAGTACCTTGCATTCGTAATTTTTTCTTTTGGTTTTTATAAAGCACAATACCCTGCAATCTTCTCTCAGTAAGTTCATAGATAAGCACTGACCTTTCTGACCCCTGAATCCAGCGTTTTAGGTGCCCAGAGAGTCTACAAACAGCTGACCTTCATGTCACCTCTTCCTGCTCCCTCATCTCCCTCAGCCCCTCCCCCTTCATAGCCACAGAATGGAGAGAGCAGAGCCCGTCTTCACTGGCTTCTCTGTATTGAAGACGTGTTTGCCTGATAATGCACAGATAAGAAGTCGGGGGGGGGGGGGGGGGGGGGAGGCTGGGAAATTGCTTGAGTACAGAAGGAGGCTTTTTTTGGCTAATAAAACCTATTACAGAGTTTCTTAAAATTGCTTATACTACGGATTTCTGCATTAAAAAAAATATGATAGTTACGCTTTAACCCTTTAAGGACGTGGCCCATTTTCGTTTTTACGTTTTCGGTTTTTCCTCCTTCTGTTTAAAAGGTCATAGCACTTGCATTTTTCCACCTAGAAACCCACATGACCCCTTATTTTTTGCGTCACTAATTGTACTTTGCAATTACAGACTGAATTTTTGCATAAAGTACACTGCGAAACCAGAAAAAAATTCAAAGTGTGGTGAAATTGAAAAAAAAAAAAGCATTTCTTTTATTTGGGGGAAATGTGTTTTTACGCCATTCGCCCTGGGGTAAAACTGACTTGTTATGCATGTTCCTCAAGTTGTTACGATTAAAACGATATATAACATGTATAACTTATATTGTATCTGATGGCCTGTAAAAAATTCAAACCGTTGTTAACCAATATACGTTCCTTAAAATCGCTCCATTCCCAGGCTTATAGCGCTTTTATCCTTTGGTCTATGGGGCTGTGCGAGGTGTCATTTTTTGCGCCATGATGTGATCTTTCTATCGGTACCTTGATTGCCCATATACGTCTTTTTGATCGCTTTTTATTAAATTTTTTCTGGATTTGATGCGACCAAAAATGCGCAATTTTGCACTTTGGGATTTTTTTGCGCTGACGCCGTTTACCGTACGAGATCAGGAATGTGATTAATTAATAGTTCGGGCGATTACGCACGCGGCGATACCAAACATGTTTATTTATTTATTTATTTGTTTACTTTTATTTAAAACCTGGGAAAAGGGGGGTGATTTTATTAGGGGAGGGGGCTTTTTACTATTAACAACACTTTTTTTTTTTTACACATATACTAGAAGCCCCCCTGGGGGACTTCTAGTATATACACTTGGATCTCTCATTGAGATCTCTGCAGCATAGATATGCTGCAGAGATCCATGAGATCGGCACTCGTTTGCTTTCGGCTGCTGCAGCCGAAAACGAACGAGTGCCGAGCCGAGGACGGCGCCATCTTGGACGCGTCCCCGGCCGGCATCAGTAACGGAGATCGCTCCTCCGGGACAAGGTCCCGGAGGAGCGATCTCCCCCACTAGACCCCAGGGAAACGTTGCCTCCGGTAATCGGAGGCAGCTGTCAACTTTGACAGCTGCCTCCGATTAGCTAATTAGCGGGCACGGCGATCAGACCGTGCCCGCTAATAGCAGCGGTCCCGGGCTACTCGCGGCACCCGGGATCGCGGCACTTCAAAGCGGGGCCGCCGCGCGGCCCCGCTTTGAAGTGCAAGTGCGGACATATGACGTACCGGTACGTCATATGTCCTTAAGAGGTTAAAGGACAAGTGCCATGAAAAACTTTTTCCCAGTAATTGAAGCACATTACAGAGTTATATAACTTTGTAATGTGCTTCAATCACCTATCTGCCTCCCTTCCCTGTCTTTTCCCCCCTCCACCCCCCACCAGGACGTGTTCTGACTCACACAGACCTGATTACTTTCGTCACCGTCACCAAGCTCTTCTCTCAGCTCCTTCTCCTGTTACACTAGCCTCCCCCCTCCCCTGCCTTGTCAGGTGACAGGCTTGCTCAGCTCCCATTGGCTGAACAACTGCAAGCCATCACTTGTCACATCTCACTTGCTTATCTTCCCTCAGACTTACTCTGGCACATAGGCAGCTCCCCCCTCCCCTCATACCCTCTCTCCTGCTGCCGTGGACTCAGTGAAAGAGTCATGTCACTAGAGAAGATAAGCTGAGCAAGCAGAGTCACCTGACAAGGAGGGGGAGGGGGAGGCTGGTGTAACAGGACCTAGAGCAGCCCTCCTGCTGATGACTCATCCTCACAAGAAGGAGCTGCCTGGTGATGGTGAAGACAGTAATCAGGTCTGTGTGAGTCAGGACACTTCCTGGTGGGGGGTGGAGGGGGGAAAAGACAGGGAAGGGAGGCAGATAGGTGATTGAAGCACATTACAGAGTTATATAACTTTGTAATGTGCTTCAATTACTGGGAAAAATTTTTCATGGTACTTGTCCTTTAAATTGAAGTATATGGCACAGATGCTGTATTGTACATGTTCTGACTATAGAGATAACTTCTAAATGCAAAGATTGACTTCTGCACATAAAAATCTACAAGCAATGCCATACATCAACTCTCTATAGTTAGATAAAGCGGTCGGCACTGCTATAGGCTAATACGTCTATAGGAGGAATTCAGCTGAGGTTTGGACTACGGGCTCATAAGATGTCAATATGGGTGGTGCTCACTCATAACTGAAGGACAGTGCAGTCCAGATGAAAACCAATCCATGCATTAGAAATAAGGAAGAATGAGGGCACTCACCCGTTTGCTTGACTTCTTTTATTTCATTTCATGTGGGCAGACGCGGACATAGTCTGCTCACTGCAGTGAGGACGCCAACCCCTCTCCCAATGACACGTGACACGTGTCATTGGGAGAGGGGTTGGCGTCCTCACTGCAGTGAGCAGACTATGTCCGCGTCTGCCCACATGAAATGAAATAAAAGAAGTCAAGCAAACGGGTGAGTGCCCTCATTCTTCCTTATTTCTAATGCATGGAATGCCATACATCAAATAGGGATCTCACCTTCCAGCTTTCGCTGTTTCTCCAATTCACAGGAATCTAAATAAGAGCTCATCACGGCAGGGGGGATTTTATCAGCTCTGTACACAGAAGAGATATAATAAAATAATGATATAACCATGATATAATGATATAACAGATATAATTACATTTTCCAAATTTATGCATGCTTGGAACCTTTGACATTTATGTATGCAGTAATACCAAATATGTATTTTTTTCTCTAAATAAATTTTATGTAATGGGGAAAAAGGGAACTGTGTTTTACTTATATTATTTATTTTTACTTATTTTTTTTGTCCCACAAGGGGCTCAGACTAAATGAACCAATTCTGGACATGAGCTTCAGTTACAAGTCAACACTGCTACACAATCAACGGAGAAAAACTATTCACTGTGTAGGATGGTGTTGAACCGCTGATCGGTTATCTATTCATCAGAAAACCCCTTGAAACGATCTGTCTTCAGTATGGCCTTAAAGGGGTACTCCAGCGGGGGGGCTATTTTGGGATTAGTCTCAAGCCCACGTCAGACACTAGGAAGTGGCCAGGAACTGGGGACCGGAGCGCCGCAATACGGGACCCGCCGCTGGATCCAGGAAGGTGAGTGGACGTCTTTTTTCTCAGCCACCTCCTCCCCAGGAAGATCCCAAAATCCCCCCCCCCCCCCCCCGCGCTGGAGTACCCCTTTAACCCCTTAAGGACCGGGGCAATTTTGATTTTTGCGTTTTCGTTTTTTTCTCCTTGTGCATAAAAGGCCATAGCAGTTGCATTTTTTCACCTAGAAACCCACATGAGCCCTTATTTTTTGCGCCACTAATTGTACTTTGCAATGACAGGCTGAATTTTTCCATAAAGTACACTGCAAAAGCAGGAAAAAATTCAATGTGTGGTGAAATTGAAAAAAATTTTTGAAATTGTTTTTAGTGGATATGTTTTTTACGCCGTTTGCCCTGGGGTAAAACTGACTTGTTATACATGTTCCACAAGTCGTTACGATTAAAACGATATATAACATGTTTAACTTTTCTTGTATCTGATGGCCGGTAAAATTCATACAATACACAAAAAATACAATAGCCTGTCTAAATCTCTCACCTCCTTAGTGCATCAATGAGTAACATGAGCGAGTCTGGAACCACTGGGAGCTGTAAGAACAAAACAAGTCTGATATACAGGAATAAAGACAAGCAAAACAAATACAAAAATATTTTACCTTAAATTTTAAATACATTTCAGGATTCCACAAATGATTATGAGTTTCTTACAGGGAAACTATCAGCAGGTTAGAAAATGATGATTTGCTGATATGCCCCTATAGAGCACAGGGCGCTGAGGATGAAGGCAAGTTTCATACATTCATCCTCTGCACCGTTTTCATGTTATTAGCAGTTTATTCCCTATGCTAATAAGGTATTTTGGTGCACTGGGGGCAGGACTATTAGCCCACTCCCTGGCCAGCTCGCTCTGCTGAAAGGGTTCTTCTAAGCTGCTGATAATTTCCATTTAATGCTTTCTCACCTATTCACTTGTAAAGCTATGTTCAGAATTCTTTGGTTTTCTATGACCACCAGTGAGTAATTTGTTATAAGAGATCACAGAAAAGTTACACAATCAAATCTGAACACAGGACTTGGAGCTAAACAGTAGGCGGTTTCTAACGTTCCAACATTCAGACCATGCAGGCTGCTCCCAGTAGCAGCCTAGTGTTGTCATATAGAAAAAATGCTTCTGGGACAAAACAGAGAATTGGCAGTACCATTGGTCCCACTATAAAATCAATGTAATAAAGACTAGCAGTAGTCTAGCTATGTTCGCTCGTGAAGGCCTCTCCATGGCATTGCATGTGTGTAATCCAGACCTATCATTGTGTCTGAGACAAAAGCCGGAGGAAAGATCTCCATTGCTGTCTTGCTGTGCACCTCAACATTACGGCTTGCACTTCTTGGAGTTGAAAAGGGTACATCCTACTCTCTGGATTATGGTGTGGGGTAGTGTTGTCACGATACCAGAATTTTGAGTTCGATACCAATACCAACTTTTTTTTTTCAATGCTCGATACCAATTCGATACTTAATAAATTTTATTTAAAAACCCCCCACAAGAATAGAGATGCGCCCGTACGGACCATATTATTTTAAAACTAAAGTTTGCCTTATTTAAAATAAATGTTCTTTAAAAAATTGCCCTATTCTCACTCCTAACACTTTTTTATCTTTTAGCCTGCATGGCTATGGGGCAATCTGTAGTTTTATTTAGTAGCACGTTTTTCTGTGGTACTGAATTTGGTGGTTTCTCCGCTTGCACCATTTACCGTGCGTCATCAGGAAGGTGATAATCTTATAATATGCACAATAACACTTCAGCTATCAGGGGGATGATGGGAACTGTAGTCATGTAACACACACTTAAGCTATCAGGGATGATGGGGGCTGTAGGCATGTAACACACTTCAGCTATCAGGGATGATGGGGGCTGTAGTCATGTAATACACTTCAGCTATCAGGGATGATGGGGGCTGTAGGCATGTAACACACTTCAGCTATCAGGGATGATGGGGGCTGTAGTCATGTAATACACTTCAGCTATCAGGGATGATAGGGGTTGTAGTTGCACTATTCCAGCTGGATTCGGGCGGCAGAGTAATGTGCAGGCTACTGCCCCCCTCCCCCTTCCCAGTTGCAGCCATACCGACCTTTTGCTCACCCCCCACATTGCTGATGCCGGCCCGGGAGTGTCCTGACGGCTCCCACCTCACAGCCATCCACCTCCTGTCAGATATCCTCCTCGCCTCCTCCACCTCCAGCCTTCTCCCCCGGACGGTGCAGCTCTCAGCCTCTCTCTTCCCTCTCCTGCCGCCGATGCTGCTCTGTAATGCTATACTGACCCGGGACCCCGCGGTGATGTGAGAGGCAGGAACGGCCGGCGGCAGCAGCAGCATGGTGCGCGGAAGATCGGGGTCCCAGGTCTGTGTTTGCAGAAGTGGCACATAGAGAACATGACAGGCGCTCAGGTAGCCGCCTGTCATGTTCTCTGCACTATACTCTGTTAAACTACGCTATTTTGTAGTTTAAACAAAGTATCGATACCAGGAAATCCTGGTACCGAACCGTTTTTTTGCCTCGAAAATCGATAGTAGTATCGATTTTTCGGTGCATCGTGCATCCCTAGTGTGGGGTGGCATAATGTATAGCACCCAGACCTCTCTAGTTTTCATTCCAGGTACACTAACAGCTCAGCATTACACTAGTTAGACAGTGGTACAGGCATTTCCCAGAAATGTCCCATGACAACACCAGGCTATATACTGCTCGTGCTACTGTGAGCAACCTGCATAGCCACCAAGGTCTGCAGCGTCTAAGGACTTGTCTCTCATTAAGAATATCTGAGATGTCATTGATCTGCAATGGCAAAGGAGGCTGCCAGCAGCAGATCCTAATGGTTTGCATGCCCAAGAACAACGTGGCAGAATATTTCCCAGACAACCATTAGTAACTTTAAAATTAATAGCACACCGAGGGTATTTCTACGCATTATGCTCCAACTCAATACTGAATAAATATTTCATTATTTTATAATTTGCATATTATTAAACATGTCTATTAATCCTGTGATTTTCATAGTTCCATGACTTTTACTTCCATGACTTTACTGGTGTTGCAATTTAAGGGCCCGTTCACACTGAGCAAAAAAGGCGGAAATTCCGAGCAGAAGCCACACCCCGGAATCCACTCGGAATCCCGCCTGGCTATCTGTCTCAATGTGATGTGTTGTGCGCCTCCATTCTTCATTTGACATGTCAATTCTTTTAGTGGAGAGCGAGACATCATATTAAGATAGATAAGCAGGTGGGACCTTCCAAGCGGAATCTGCAGCGCCCACTCTGCTCGGAATTTCCATTTGTTTTGCTCAGTGTGAATGGGCCCTAAATGTTGAGGAAGTGTAAATGGCTTCATAATTATGCATTTAAATTATACCAACCAATAAAAGAAAGGGATAGGCATCAAACATGAAGATCACAGTGCCAAACTACACGAACCAGCATAAAAGATTTAAAAAAAGGGGGGGGGGGCATGTATACAGATGGCACCACATGACAAGGTATGCAAAATTGCTAAAAATCTTTATTTGTACACAATGCAATGCTTAGACTTATCATGTATACTGACCAGCCTGGGGGCCAATAACGCAGGCAGAAAGCGAGAAGTAAAATATGGCCTCCGAAATATGCTATTAAAAAGAAAAACACAATAAATAATGTATTTGGATCATATAACAACTGAAAGGTGGTAAAGGTAAAATGCAAAAACACAGATTAAAACATCACAGGTGACTTTACAAGGAAGGAGGAGTAATGACATTATTTATAAGATGTAGAGATTCTGTTAAATAAAATGAGATGACTATAAATCAAGTCTAGCAATCAAATAAAAAATCTATTTTGTCAAACACAAGAATATCTGCCCAACAGAATACATAAATAACAAGTTCCACCTTACCTGGCCTCCATGACACTGGCCGGGATTTTGCCTGTATTTTCAAATATCTGAACAGCTTTCTGTACATCTTGTTGGGCCTGAGGTTGTGCCTGCAAAGACAACACACATTACAGACACATTAAGCCTTGTTTAACTGATTAGTGTTGTTCCAGAGGTCATTAGGGAGCTATAGGGTCCTATTTGACAAAGCGATTTTTAGTTTTGCCTGATTAACAACGATTGCAAACAAGCGCTTTGGAAACAACCTGAATTCATATACTCTAGCATACAAATGATCGTAGTTACAAACTAAATGATTAGGTAACAATTCAGATTCGGTTCACACTACATTTTTGCAATCCGTTTTTTTCCTACGTGTTTACAAAAAAAAAAGGATGGAAAAACGGATGCATTTGTGTGCATCTGTTTTAATCCTTTTTTTCCATTGACATTTATTCTAAAAAAAAAAAAAAAGGTCAAAATGCATCCATTTTTTTCACGTACACAAAAACGTGGTCTGCCACATTTTGATCTTTTTTTTTTTACAATGGAAGTCAATAGAAAAAACGGATTAAAACAGATGCACACAAATGCATCAGCTTTCCAACCTTTTTTTGTGAAAATGGATGAAAATAAAACGAGTGAAAAACGTAGTGTGAACCAAGCCTAAAAATGACTTTATGGTCAGCTCAAAAGATGCGATCAACGACATATGAACAGATTTTTGTTAGCGATTTGCTCACTGCCTGCATACACACAGAGAAATCATCACTTAAGTTTGGACGATATAAGAATTTTTTGCACGAAAACATGTGTGTGTAATAGTGCACTTAGGCTGGGCTGGCAGTTTAACCCATTACATGCCACTGTCAAATCATTGCAGCATGTAACAGATCTAGACCATTGGCAGTCCAGCGACATGGTCACAGGCTGCTGATGGGTTTCCATGGTAGTTTTATAAATTTGGTATCACAGTAATAGTACTGATCCAGAGAATAAAACTATAGTGGTATTTTTTACCACAAGAAGAATAGCATATATAGTATAAAACAAAAAGAGACAAAAAACTGCATTCCCCCGAAAAAAAAACAACTATCCTATGTAAAATTATATGTAAAAAGTGAACCCCTAAAACCAGCAGCTGAGACGGGACACCACTACAGCCACGGATTGGCTACAGTGCTACATCTCATCCCCAAACCAGAAAGCAGCTGCACAACAGGGGCCAGAGCAGTATAGTACTGATGACAGGCAGACATTCAAGTACATGTTATTTTTTATTCACCCCCTTTCCAGGCATAGAAATTAACCCCTAGACGTACCCGTACGTCCAGCTGTCGCTAGGGGAGTTCAGAGCTCTGAACCGCCGCGGTCCTGGGTGCCGCTTGTAGCCTGGGACCGCAGCTATTAGCGGGCATGGTCCGATTGCCGTGCCCGCTAAATAAGTATTCAGATGCAGCTGTATCTGAATACTAGATTTCCCCACTTCTTGGTGTCTAGTGGGGGGGATCGCATCCCCGCGACGTTGTCGTGGAGGAGCGATCCCCGCATCTGACCTGGGTCAGTGTAAAAAAAGAAAAATAAAGTGTTATTATTAATAAAAATCGCCTCCCCTAATAAAGTTTGAATCACCCCCCTTTTCCCATGTTAGGCCGGGTTTACATTTGTCCGGCGGTGCGGCGGCGTTTCCCTCCGGCGCAGGAGAAAATCGCCGGAGGGAAACGCATCATTGAACTGATCCCATTGTTTTCAATGGGAAAGTTCAAAACATGCGGCGGGGAAATAGTGCCCGCCGCATCGCCAGACCGTGGGTGCATTAGGACGCATCTTGCAGCGTCCTGCCGCACCTATTAAAAAAAATAGAGCGCCGGATGCCTCGCCGGGCATAACGCATGCATATACGCCCCGTCCGGCTCTGGCTTGCGGCGTTCAGCCAAGGAGGCGTGCCCTGCCAGCATACAGTGATATATAGCCCCCCTGTTGCTCCCCCAGTAGTACATAGCCCCCCTGTGGCTCCCCAGTAGTGTATAGCCCCCCTGTGGCTCCCCAAATAGTAGATAGCCCCCCCATGTGAGCTCCCTCCATTATTATATAGCCCCCCTGTGGCTCCCCCAATAGTAAATAGCCCCTTGTGGCTCCCCCAGTAGTAAATAGCCCCCCTGTGGCTCCCCCAGTAGTAAATAGTCCCTCCATGTAAGGTCCCACCATTGGTATATAGCCCCCCGTGCGCTCCCCACCATTAGTATATAGCCCCCCTGTGTGCACTGATGTCTGGGGGGCTGCCACTATACCCATCAGTTGTCAGACTTTGCGCTCATCAGTTGTCAAGGTCCTCGCAGCGTATTGTCATCACGCTGCGAGGACCTTAAAATCCCATTGAAAATGACAGAAAAACATAGGGGGAAAAAATTACAACTGATGAGCGCAAAGTGTGACAACTGATGGCAACTGATGGTTTTTAATGAAAAAAAAGGATAGGAAAACTGATGACAACTGATGCATTTTTGGCATCAGTTGTGACATCAGTTGTGGTCAGTTTTTAGAGAAAAACTGCAACTGACGCCAACTTATATATGTAAACCCAGCCTTATAAATAAAAATAAACATGTTCTATATCGCCGCGTGCGTAATCGCCCAAAATATTAATTTATCACATTCCTAATCTCGCACGGTAAATGGCGTAATCCCAAAGTGCAAAATTGCACATTTTTGGTTGCATCAAATCCAGAAAAATTGTAATAAAAAGCAATCAAAAAGTTGCATATGCGCAATCAAGGTACCGATAGAAAGATTACATCATGGCGCAAAAAGTGACACCTCACACTGCCCCATAGACCAAAGGATAAAAGCGCTATAAGCATGGTAACAGAGCGATTTTAAGGAACATATATTTGTTAACAATGGTTTGAATTTTTAAAAAGCCATCAAATAAAATAAACGTTATACATGTTATATATTGTTGTAATCGTAACAACTTGAGGAACATATATAACCAGACAGTTTTACCCCAGGGTGATCGGCGTAAAAACAATTTCACCACATATTTAATTTTTTCCTGGTTTTGCAGTGTACTTTATGAAAAAAAATCAGCCTGTCATTGCAAAGTACAATTAGTGGCGCAAAAAATAAGGGCTCATGTGGGTTTCTAGGTGAAAAAATGCAAGTGCTATGGTCTTTTAAGCACAAGTAGGAAAAAACTAAAATGCAAAAATTGAAATCGGCCCGGTCCTGTGAAGGTTAAACCCCACTAAGCAGCTTCACCATGCAGCACAAATGACGTGGTGACTTTCTTCTGCAGATCAACATGATTTTGACAATAGCAAATTTTAAGAAAAAAACAGTGTGCATGCTGCAGTTTTTATTGCTCCCTCCCCCATTCTTCTTACATGTTCACCGTGAAGAATAAATACCTTGATTTTGGATGTTGTGGATGGGCAATACCAATATTGTGTTTTTTTTTATTATTTAATTTTTTTTTTATATAAACTATAGAAGGTATCTTAGAAAATTTCAGTTCTGAAAGCAAATCCCACAACAGTCCTGCTGGTCACTAGTGATAACTTGCATATGGAAAAATCAATATAATGTAATGCTAGACAATGTGTTTTAAGAGGGTTAATAATAACAGCAATTGTAACCCCACTACCCAAATAACTAAGCATTTTATCATCCAGAAGTCTAGGTAAGCCATACTGCAGTCTCATACCTGATGTTTGGCACAACTCACTGAAAGGTCTTCATACAAGCCCATGTCTTCAATAGAAACCTAAAAACACAAACAAAACGCAGACAAATTGCAAAAGTTAAAAGTCCAAATAGCCAGCTCCCTACTGAAATTTTTTCCAGAACACTCACCTTCATGTCTGAAAGCTGGGTCTTAGCCAAAGTGATGTACTCCATCAACAGGGGACGGAATTTTGCTGCCACATATGGTGCATGAAGGATGTGCACCTGTAAGAATTTAAAAGGAATGTAAGAAATAATAAAATAAGGTCAATAATTTTATAACATTTTTATACAAACTATAACAAACGCCAACAGTGGCGTCAATAGTAACAAAGATAGCATGACATGACTATAGTAATAAACAATATATCTGAACATAAATAAGATCTTAGGAAGCCACATAGATATCGAGGGAGGGTCCGGGCACCTCCAAGAGGCCAGAATACAAGCTCTAGCGGCATTGACCAGATGACTGTTGACTACAGAGTGGCGATACACTTTGATGGGGATTTTCCGCAATGATGGGGATTTTCCGCAATGTGTAGGAGGAAGAAGGTCAGAGAAAGGGGTATTTGGTGATCCGTAAATGTGGAGGTTAAGCACCAAACCTCCTTCCAGACAGGATAAAACTGATAACTCTAAAATGTGTGTAGAAGAGTTCCCACTTTTCCACCATTCCACGGCAGTGTACACCTCCATAGAAATTCTGTGGATGCATGTGGGAAAGCAATACCACCTTGTAGGCTTCTTCTTGCAGACAAGATAAAATAGAGAAGGAGTGCGCAAGTGTGAACACCTGGGTTACCTGTGCTGCTTATGAGGAGGAGCCTAAATCAGTCTCCCAAGTAGACAGTTAATGGAGGGCTTGGTTGATCTGGTGGAAAGCACAACATGGCGTAGAGGGAGTGGCACAGGGGTCCTGAGTAGTGTTGCACGATGCACCGAAATATCGATACTACTATCGATATTCCGGGCCGAAAAACAGTTCGATACCAGGATTTCCTGGTATCGAAACTTTATGTTAAACTGCGCTATTATGCAGTTTAACATAAAGTATAGCGCAGAGAACACGGCTGGTGGCTATGTGAGCGCCCGCCGTGTTCTCTGTGTGCCGCCCCCTGCTCCCACCTGTCACCTCCTCAGCGCGCACCCTCTTCCCCCGTCGGCGCCAAATTCAAATAGCCGGCACATAGCTATTGCTAGTGCCGGCTATGTAACTATATAGATGCCGCTGTCACACTGACAGCGGCATTACCCCCCTCCTGAGCCCGCTCCATATACAGGGGGGTCGGCTACTGTGTGTAGTAGACCCCCGCTGCTAATGACTGTGGGCAGAGCAGGGTCACGGGCTGGAGAGGGAGAGCGGTGTCCGGGAGAGGAGAAGGCTGGAGCAGGGGTCGGCAGGAGATACAGCCACTACATCTGCACCGGACTATGAGGTGGTGGGGACGGCAGGAGTGTGAGGAGGCGGGAGGCCGGGGCCGGCAGGAGACTCCGGAGCAGACACAATGTGGGGGGTTTACAGTCGGCCTGACTCTGACTGGGAGGGAGAGGGGGGCTGTAACCTGCAGATCACAGACAAAGCCAGGTCACCGGTAAGCATGCCCTGACACCAGGAATAGTAAAACTACAGCCCCCATCATCCCCCCTGCTGACTGGTGTGTTATATGGCTACAACCCCCATCATCCCCCCTGCTGGCTGGTGTGTTATATGGCTACAACCCCCATCATCCCCACTGCTGGCTGGTGTGTTATATGGCTACAACCCCCATCATCCCCCCTGCTGGCTGGTGTCTGTTATATGGCTACAACCCCCATCATCCCCCCTGCTGGCTGGTGTCTGTTATATGGCTACAACCCCCATCATCCCCCCTGCTGGCTGGTGTGTGTTATATGGCTACAACCCCCATCATCCCCCCTGCTGGCTGGTGTGTGTTATATGGCTACAACCCCCATCATCCCCCCTGCTGGCTGGTGTGTTATATGGCTACAACCCCCATCATCCCCCCTGCTGGCTGGTGTGTGTTATATGGCTACAACCCCCATCATCCCCCCTGCTGGCTGGTGTGTGTTATATGGCTACAACCCCCATCATCCCCCCTGCTGGCTGGTGTGTGTTATATGGCTACAACCCCCATCATCCCCCCTGCTGGCTGGTGTGTGTTATATGGCTACAACCCCCATCATCCCCCCTGCTGGCTGGTGTGTGTTATATGGCTACAACCCCCATCATCCCCCCTGCTGGCTGGTGTGTTATATGGCTACAACCCCCATCATCCCCCCTGCTGGCTGGTGTCTGTTACATGACTACAACCCCCATCCTCCCACCTGATAGCAGTTGTGTGTTACATGACTACAATCCCCATCCCTGGCAGCTGAAGTGTTATTGTCCATACTACCTGTCACCTTCCTGATCAAGCACGGTAAACCGAGCAAGTGCAGAAACCACCCAATTCAGTACCACATAAAAAGATGGTACTAAATAAAACTACAGATCACAGCGCAAAAAATGCCCCCTCACCCCCCAGCCAGACAGGCGGAGAGATAAAAAAAGTGAGGCAGAGTTGGGCAAGTTTTTATTTATTTTAAATAATGGGGACTTTATTTTTAAAGTAATAAAATTAGGGAACATAAATTGGTTCGTACTGACCTGAACCTGGGGGAGGGGGGGGGGGGTCATTTCTATTCTTATGTTTTTTTTTGTTTTTTTTCTTAAATATAATTTTTTAAGTATCGAATTGGTATCGAGCATTGAAAAAAAAAAGTTGGTATCGGTATCGAACTCAAAATTCTGGTATCGTGACATCACTAGTCCTGAGCTGATGCACAGGGACTCAAGTGTAGTGAGAGCGCAAGAAAAATGACAAGAAGAAGGGAGGGAGAAAAGGAAGCAATATATCTTCTCCATTCTCTAAAACCCCAAGGGACAGGGTCTCTTGGGTCCTTAAGGGCAGAGATGGAGCCAAGATGGGTTTTGGAGAAAATGTTGTGCCCTAAAATTACCTATCCTGGACCACCTATGAAAGATCTTCAACCCCTGGAGAAAAAGCTGGGTTCAGCAAGACTGGGAATAGCGGGGAAGGATGGAGGACTAGATTACTAGTATATAGAGGAAACTAAATGTATGTGAGAAAGGGTTTTTCTGGTTGCTATAAATAAGGAGCTTTTTAGCCAGCAAGGTGTTTTCTCTAAGCCTAAGCGATTAGGAAATAAATGGAAGGTCTGGTTGAATGGCCCAAATGCATTCGAACATGCTTTAAAAAAGGGCTACACAGAGACTTTAGGGTACATGTGAAAAATGGATCCTGGCGGGAAACATAATTAAAACTTTTCCATTCCGCAATATATGTCTTTACTGTACATTCCTCAACAAGCCACCCTCATAGGATGACTGCATGTCCTAAATGTGCAACTTCCGAGGCAGATTTATTTCACTGTATTTGGTCCTGCCCCTCTGTTTTAGCCTTTTGGTCTCAGGTGTCTGACTTGACCAGCAAAGTCAGTATTTACGATAAACCTCTGGGACCTTATGAGACGCTTCGAAAGACCAGCTTCTGCAGAAGGGCCAAAGACAATATAATGATTTGCCTCCCATAGTCAATTCTATAGTAACATTTGCCAAAGAGAGTTTGCTAAAGCAATGGCTCTCTTCCCATCCAACTAATTTGCAACTTATAGATTGTGTCAAACATTTACTCTAGTGGAGGTTTTAAAGCATAAGGATAAGCAAACAAAAATTTTCTTTCACAAGTGGAGGGGCTTTGAAACAAGATACTTTACTACCACCGAGATACAATATGCTGTAAGGCCATTCGCACTTACAAAATGGTATCTTTTAGAGCACTTAAAGCCATCTCTTGGAGCTATAAAACCTACTCCTACAGCAACATAGTTACATTTATAAAATTCATATGAAAGCTGAATTATAAAAATAAACATTTTTTAAAAAGCTGGAGTTGAAACATTTTTTACAACTCGAGCCCAGCTAAAACTAGTTCCAACTCCACAGCCCTGCTGTCAAATGCCTTTTCTTTGTCGGTGGAGAGTAACATTGCAGGCATGGATGAGATAGGTGATGGCCCTGGTCATGTTGTCCCTCGTCTCACGGGTAGCATAAAGCTGACTTGGTCGAGATGGATCACGTTTTTAAGGAGAGTTTTCATAATGGCGGTGATAATTCTTATTAGTAATTTGAGAATGGTAGACAGGAGGGATATGGAACAGTAGCTCCGACATAGGGAGGCGTCCTATCTCTCCTTAGGGATAACAGTGATGTGGGCCTGAAGGGAATCACATGGGAGCAAAGCTCTGGAAGAAATCTGGAAGAGTTTAAAGCGTAGAGAAAGTGATCTCAGAGAAGTGTAGCAAGCGTTTGGTATAAGGGAGGGTGAGACTTAATAGCCCATTCCCACTCAGTAGGGGTAATTGGGGCTTCAAGGGAAGAGATGTCATCTACTGGGAGGGAGGGAAGGCCTGATGCAGGGATGTAGGAAGCAATTACTGAAGTAATATCCTCAGGATGTGATGAGGATGGGGTAGGCTTAAAGAGACAGGACATACAGAGACTTACAATAGGCGCGGAACAAATCCGAACACAGTGAGAGCTAATATGAGGGATGAAAGAGTGGGCCATTGTAAACGGAGGGCTAAAGTGAGGTTTTTCCCGGGTTTCTTGCAGTGAACAACTGCAGCCATCGCTTTAGAGAATGTGAGATCTCTCAGCTTGACGTGCAGTTCAACTCCTATTGCTGCTGCCAGCATTCTCTTATGGAGTTTGTCAAGGTCCACAATCTTGGTAATGAGGGCAGAGATTTGAGACTTAGGTTGTGGGTCTGTTTTAATAAAGATACCCCCCTTGTAGCATTTGTGAGCCTCCCAGATTTACAAAGTTGAACAGGCCTGATGTGAGATTGGGTCTACTTTTGCAAATGCACTCTGTTCTGCATAGGTGTCAATGGAGTTGGGCTGTAACTCCAAACACCGCTCATGGACAAGAGTGGTGCAGTTTGCTTGACAAAAAGTAGAACCTATTAACTAATCTCTTACAACCCATTTAAAGGAACACACTGCACAAACTTTCTATGTAAAATAGTACAGAAACACTGACCTTTAAGTACTGTGGCGTTTCATATGGGACCAAATCAGAAAGGAATTTCAAGAGAAAAACCAGTGACTTCTTGGTGGTGTTCTGGTATGAACTGGCAGTGCCAAATGTACACTAAAAGGAAGAAACTTTAGTCAGTCTCACAAAGGCTTCTACTTATATATGTCCTCTTCTTTACCATGTATAGGTGTTTCAGGAAAAGAGGAATTACATTTTATAAGGTTGCCATCAAAGCTTTCTAAGAAATGTCACGCAGCCTTTATATATTATAAAACAGTAATCCACTGGAGCTGGCCACATAGGGGTTACCACAATAGAAAGCTGGAACAGAAAACCCACTGCTGCTTTGGTGAATATGGAGGGACCCAGTTGTACAAACCAGAAGGGCAAAACACCTAGCACTATGTATAATTTATTTGGGTAGTACAGTGACAGGTGGCACCAGTATATAGATAACACAGATACACAAAATAGCTCCTGCTCACAACTCGGCCCTTGCCATCAGAAAACATTTGGGAAAAAAGACCATGTTCCAGTACCTGAATCTAATAAGTAAAAAGAAATTTAGGCAATACATTCACTTTAAAAAAATTCACCCTGAAAAGTAATGTGGTAATAAAGAGAAAACGGTCCAATACATAAAAAACAGGATACCAAGAAGCACTTATACATTATTGTGTAAATTTGCCAAATTTGTCCCTGAGAACCTTTGTATAATATTTTTTTTTATCGGACTTGTAGACTGGCATTTTTGTCTTCTCCAGTATTATAATACATTTAAGGCAATTTCTTTTAAACCTAAATACATTATACACAGTGCTAGGTGTTTTGCCCTTGTTTATAACTTTACAGATTACAGAATTATAAATGTGTCTAGGTATGCAGCAATCATGGGACATTTCTTACATCATGCATACTTATGCTGATTAAACATGCAATAGTTTGGAAAAGTTGGGTGATGACAACTATGGAAACTAAGGCTGCATTCCCACGTTCCGGATCACAGACGTGGAATGCAAGTACCGGAGTCCACCCACGCCCGGACAGCATCTGTAATTAGATGCTGGGAGCGGGGGAGACTGTATTCATAAGCGCCGCGCTGTAATGAATCGGCCTCGTGGTGGTGTTACTACAGCGCGGTGCTTATGAATACAGTCTCCCCCGCTCCCAGCATCTAATTACAAATGCTGTCTGGGCGCAGGGGGACTCCGGTACATGCATTCCACGTCTGTGATCCATCAGGATCACGGAACGTGGGAATGCAGCCTAATACTGTCAGTACTGTTTGCCACCAACTTGACTAGATAGAGAACCAAAGGTATTCCTACCTTGAACCATTCTGTGTATGACATAAATGCGGCAGGTCCTTCCAATGCAGCTTGTCTGGCCACAAGGAAAGCTGTGATTAAATATTCCAGCTCATAGGTCTGAAAGGCTTGAGACAGGAGATGGCTCAAAAGATCTAAAGACGGACAAGACTAATAAGGAACTTATTTCAAGTAGCTTTTATCACAGAAGGATAAACACCAGAATACATACAGAATAACAAATGACACATTTAGGCTGCAGCAACACTGATCCACCACAAGGAGGCACACAGTATCTATCTGTACAGTTTCTTATATTGTACTACATCCTCACCTTTCACTAATTGTTGAGCTTCAGGCTGGCAAACAACCACGCATGAAACACAAGCTAATACATGGTGCCAATTGACCTCCTGTGTATCCAAAACCCTCTGTATGCAGGAAGACAGTTTTTCAGCGCTGAGTAAAACAAACAACTGGGGGGAAAAAGTAGTTTTAATTCAAGGTCCCAAGAAAAGACAGTGTTCTATCACTAAAGCTTATGTCTGAAATCTTAAGGGAAATCTATAACCAAACTCACCTTCCGATACAAGGCTGTTAGCAGTGGGCAAGTCTTCACAAAACTCCAACCTCCCTGTAATCGTATGGCATCAGATACTGTGTGCAGAACAAGAGCAAAGCAAAAAGTACATATAACACAGAGATAAACAGATGTACAGGGGTGTAATGGTTGTTCAAAGAGTACCAAAAGATAATGTAGACTGTCCTGGATTCCTTTATTTAGATATTCTAAAGATGGCTCAATGTTTGTTCTGCTAACCGCTCTCTTTCCCATACACATGAACATTTCATTCAGCCAATAGTTCAGATGTGAATGAGAAGGATGGAGATAAGCTGGAATCTCACCCATCAGAAAAGGGATCAGAGAAGGATGTCAGAATTGTAGATGCTGTGTGTGCTGACAGCTACAGTCCTTGCTCCAACAGGCCTAAACACACAACTCATCCCCTCTCAGCACCAATAGGCTACAACAGCCAACAACCAGTTCCAGTCCCAAGATAAACAGAAAGGCGAAACTCCATTTTTCCAAAGAGCATAACAATCTATTACAAAAAATATTGCCTGATCAGATGAATCAACACTGTGACCATATTGATGGAAGGGCCAAAATTTTGAAGGAGCAGTATAGAGTAATAAATACATTGCAACAGGTATCAATAGCTGAGACTGTAGATAGGACATTACTGGTTCAACGTGTCGGTGCTGGCAACTAGATTGCAGCATTTAGGAGAAGTAATCCAACCCACAAGGGCCAACATTGCTGCAGCGACATTTTAATGCCTACTGTGATTTATGCCACAACGAATTGCTGCAGTTCCAAAGCCAAGAAGGGTCCAACACCCTAAACTAAATGGATGCCTCAAATAAAGTGGCCATTCAGCATATAGTAACGCATGAGAAAACTACTGTCACTTGTGTTTATAGATCTGCATTTCAATGTCCTGTACTTTGTGCGCCCTACTGTAGAAAGGAAGTAAAATATGAAAATATTTAAAATAGTAGTTAATGAGTAACACAATAACTTAATAAATAACACATGGCATTCAGTGAAATTTCAGGTCATAGTAGTATGTACATGCCAAAAGGAATTACATAAGACTTAGAATGCTGTGTGCTGCAGGTAAATCATAAAATGACCTGGAGTCCTTGTTCTCAAAACCCACCACTTTCATAGTATGATAGAATCGTGGATATATTTGATATATGGGGTTTATGAGAACAAAGAGGACATGTCACCCCTAGTTATGAGCTGTTGCTGTCTGCTGAAGACACAAAAAAAAAATGAGAGAGCTGTTCTCTCCCCCCCCCCCCCCTGCCTTCTGAGACCGGCTGATATAAGCAAGTGCCTATCTGCAACTTTGTAGCAACTCTTTAATGCTGAGAGGATTAATCACAGTGAGTTCATCAGCAACCTGACTTGTTTACATCAACCATCTTGGAAAGGAGGGGGAGACAAAGAAAAAAGCTCACACAGTTTTTTGTGTCTTCAGCAGAAAGCAGCAGCTCAGAACTGGGAGAAGGAGATTGAATAGATAATAACTATTATGGAATAAATTGTTAGTTTCACCAAAAACAGCAGCAACAGATGAAAAGTTATGTTTGAATGAGGAATACCCCTTTAATGACTAAGACAATTTTTGTTTTCTTACTACTGTTTTTTCCTCAGTGCTTTTATTTTTACCTACAGACCCATATGAAGTCTTGTTCTTGCAACACCAACTGTACTTTGTAATGAAACACTTAATTTATCTATCTTCCCCAAGTCGGTACGATTACAATAATAGGCCAATTATTTTACTGCTTTTAAAAAACTAAGGAGGGGATTTATCAAACTGGTGTAAAGTAGAATTGTCTTAGTTGCCCCTAGCAACCAATCAGATAATTCCTCACAGATGCTATCAAAAATGATGGGTGGAATGTGATTGGTTGTTAGGGGCAACTAAAACAATTCTACTTTACACCAGTTTGATAAATCTCCCCCTAGGACTTTAAAAAAATAAATCTGTTCAAAATCCCTCTATTACGATCCTTATGATGCGTTTATTTTTTTCATCCATGAGGCTATATGAAGTGTCATTTTTCTGCTTTAGTTTTTTTTTTGTATCCGACTTTTTAATCACTTTGATCACAAATTTTTCTGCATGTAACATGACGAAGAATCAGCAACTTTGTGGTTTGGCGAGTTTTTGCGCATATGTCATTTACCATGCAAGATCAGGAATGTGATAATTCTATAGCTCAGGCAAATCTGCACACAATAATAGCAAATGTATCTTTTTATTAATAAAATAGGAAAAAAGGGCAATTTAAACTATTAATATAGGAAGGGATTTTTTATTTATGAAAAAAAAAATTCTGAACACTAATTTGTAGTCTGCCACAGGGGGCTCCAATACAATGATGTACTGCAAACATGGTACTGCATACATATGTACTGCATTGATCAATGTTATCTACGCTCGATTACTAAGGGCTGCAAGTATCAACTTCTCACGATCACATTGTGAGAAGCAGATAGCCCGACTAGACCACCAGGGATTCCTTATTAGCAGCATTTAAATGGTTAATTAGCTGGTGCGAATGATCAGTTAATAGCAGCTGGTGATTGTGGCATTGGTAGTCAGTGCTATTGTAGTTAATATAAACCAAATCAACACTTGAATTAGCATGGAAATTGACAATCATATTCAGCAGAGGGTGACAATCAGTACAGAAGAAAGCTTAATGTAGATATGAAATCTGAGCTACATCCTGAAACATGATGTGAAACATGTTGAAAGTCAAAACAGAAAAATATGTATTGAAGTAAAGAGACTTAAAAAAATCTTTACCATAATCTGAAAAAAGTATAACCTGATGCATTACAGTCCCATATGACAAAAGTGTCATAAATACATGTATGTTACCTTTTAGCTTTGGCTTGAAGATGAGTACCTGGCTTAATGTATGGGTAAAGAAATTCTCCAGTAGTTCTGGAATTACACGAGCTCTGTATCTAGACGCGTTATAAGCCATTAACCTGTGAATAAACAGACAGATTAGATTCATATTAAGAAAACAGTTGTCCAATATTAACTCAGTATTCCCTTATTAGCAAACATGCAATAAACCAGAGAGGCTAAGAAGCTGTTAGATACATCTGAAGCCTCTCTTCTCCAGGGGATCTTCATAGATTCTTGCTCCCAACCGCAGCAACCCCTCACCAAAGGTCTGCCAGTCCCAATGGGATTATTTATTTATAAAAAACTGGGTGCTACCACACTAAAGTGATTCTTTACAGTAATAAAAACTGATAAAGAGTAATGCAACTCAATATAACAGCCCTTACATACCAGTTCTGTTCTACTCCCGGCTTGTAAGAATCAACATTTTGGGCTTCAGGGATGAAATCAAGAAACCCTGAAAAAACAAAACACCATCCATTACGGTACATTAAACATATTCTTATAGAGCATTAAAAAGATGCTACCAACTGTTCACTTATGGCATAATTTTCCAATAGATATAGTATTCATGTAATAAGTTATAACTGCTAGATCAATTGTGGACTGACCACTAAGACCCACTGATTCCTAGAAGGATGGTCCTTTGCCCCTGTTTGAATGGAAGAGTTGACTAAGATCTATGAGACTATATCTTTTAATTCCACAGATTATGAATGGAGTTATAACAAGTTCGTTGGATGGGATAATTTGTTATTACAGTTATACCCCTTTAGGCTAACATAAAATTCAGACCTAAAGCCTGCTGAATTGTAAATGCAGCTCTGGGCTATAAAACAGAAGATTGGATGCTTATTACATTAATGCTCAATGCATCTCAGGCATTAAACTCCTGTCCCTCATCTTGCTTGTCTCTTCTGCTTACAGTGGCTGCCTGCCCCACAGAAAAGTGACCATGACACAATAGTATATAGATTCTCACTTACAGGTAAGCATTTTATCCAATATGGAAAGGGAGATCTAAAATAGAAAAAAAATGGGGTTAGAACAGATCATAAGTATAAGTACAACAACTTATGCCTGTGTTTTCACTTACCTCCTTAAGTTTAGGACATTCAGAACTCTTTCCAGATGTAGATGCCTTACTGAAAGCATTTTCAATTAGCACAGTCAAGAAACCTGTGGATAAGCATAAAGTTTTAGAGGAATTACACATGTGGCCCATAGGTTCATAAAAAAAGGAAAAGTAATTTAACAGTTCATTTCTGTTGGGTGTTGTTATTGCTTGATGTTACATGTTTGGAGTCAAAAGAATCTAGTACCATGCTCCCACAACAGTTCACTTATCACCCTTACATCTTAATTATCTGTGTTATAGAGATGAATAAACTGTTTAACCTCACAGCCATACACAAAATAGTCTATACGGCTTGCCACATACATGACACTGGAAGAGGGAAATTCTTTCTGGGAGCATTCTTTCTCCAAAATTGTTCATGAACTGGGGTCTATCAGACAAAAATTCAAGTACTGTATAGGGATTTTGGGAGACTTATCAGTGAACTGTATCACTCATTGTTAGGTAAGAGGTACTCAAGAGATTTAAAAAATAAATAATTTTTTATTAAAATAAATGTATGGCTCTTCATTTACATATTTACTTCCATTGATTGGCAGCATTAATTGGCGACACAACCCCCTCTGCTGCCACCAACGTTTGTGTCGGGAACTCCGGGGCTATCTAAGGATCCTATTACACAGAAAGATTACTGTGCGAAAATCCACTATATCGCTGCAATTTAGGCAATAATCTTCCCGTGTGTATGCAGTCAACGATCAACAGACCAATGAAAAAAACGTTTGTGTGTTGTTGATCGCATATTTTCAGCTGATCATTAAATCATTGTTAGCTAAACGTTCAGTGTATGTACACATCGTTAAAGTGGTTGGCCACTTTATAGTAAAATAGTTCAGTGTATAATATTAGTAACTGTACTCACTATACATACTCACAGCAGCTCCCTGTGTACCTCATTCAGCTAAAATCAGGCTACCCTCCTCCAGGCTGGGCTGCCCTGCTCTGTGGTGTTTCTGTCCATAAGACAGAACTATTTT